>NC_135038.1:60000-660000 GCF_051020975.1 Osmia lignaria lignaria | reverse complement strand
TGGATTCCCACAGATCAATGCACCGATCATAACAATATCATTAGCACTATATCTACATTCGATATAATGTAATATACTGATTCATTCCCACTGATCAATGTACATTTAATAACAACATCATTAGTAGTATACCTACAATACATACGTAATGTACAATTAATAACAATATTATTATCACCATATCTACGTTAGACATAATGTAATATACTGATTGATCCCCAAAGATCCATGTACATTTAATTACAACATCATTAGTACTAAATCTACATTCGATATAATGTAATATACTGATTCATTCCCACAGATCAATATATTTAATAACCATATCAGTAGTACTATATCTACATTCGATATAATGTAATATACTGATTCATTCCCACAGATCAATGTACCTTTAATAACAATATCATTAGCACTATATCTACATTCGATATAATGTAGTATACAGATTCCTTCCCACAGATCAATGTGCCCTTGATAACAATATCATTAGCACTATATCTACATTCGATATAATGTAATACACTGATACATTCCCACAGATCAATGTACATTTCATAACCATATTATTAGTACCATATCTACAATAGATATGTAATGTACATTTAATAACAATATCATTATTACTATATCTACATTCGATATAATGTAATATACTGATTCATTCCCACAGATCAATATACCTTTAATAACCATATCATTAGTACTATATCTACATTCGATATAATGTAATGTACTGAATCATTCCCACAGACCAATGCACCTTTAATAACAATATCATTAGCACTATATCTACATTCGATATAACGTAATATACTGATTCATTCCCACAGATCAATGTACATTTAATTACAATATCATTAGTACTAAATCTACATTCGATATAATGTAATATACTGATTCATTCCCACAGATCAATATATTTAATAACCATATCAGTAGTACTATATCTACATTCGATATAATGTAATATACTGATTCATTCCCACAGATCAATATACCTTTAATAACCATATCATTAGCACTATATCTACCTTCGATATAATGTAATATACTGATTCATTCCCACAGAGCAATGCACCCTTAATAACAATATCATTAGCACTATATCTACATTAGATATAATGTAATGTACTGGTTCATTCCCACAGACCAATGCACCTTTAATAACAATTTCATTAGCACTATATCTACATTCGATATAACGTAATATACTGATTCATTCCCACAGATATGTACATATAATAACCATATCATTAGTACCATACCTACACTCGATATAATGTAATATACTGATGGATTCCCACAGATCAATGCACCTTTCACAACAATATCATTAGCACTATATCTACATTCGATATAATGTAATATACTGATTCATTCCCACTGATCAATGTACATTTGATAACAACATCATTAGTAGTATATCTACATTACATACGTAATGTACCATTAATAACAATGTTATTATTACCATATCAACATTAGATATAATGTAATATACTGATTCATTCCCACAGATCAATGCGCCTTTAATAACAATATCATTAGCACTATATCTACATTCGATATAATGTAATATACTGATTCATTCCCACAGATCAATGTACATTTAATTACAATATCATTAGTACTAAATCTACATTCGATATAATGTAATATACTGATTCATTCCCACAGATCAATATATTTAATAACCATATCAGTAGTACGATATCTACATTCGATGTAATGTAATATACTCATTCATTCCCACAGATCAATATACCTTTAATAACCATACCATTAGTACTATATCTACATTCGATATAATGTAATGTACCGATTCATTCCCACAGACCAATGCACCTTTAATAACAATATCATTAGCACTATATCTACATTCGATATAACGTAATATACTGATTCATTCCCACAGATATGTACATATAATAACCATATCATTAGTACCATACCTACAATCGATATAATGTAATATACTGATGGATTCCCACAGATCAATGCACCTTTCATAACAATATCATTAGTACTAAATCTACATTCGATATAATGTAATATACTGATTCATTCCCACAGATATGTACATATAATAACCATATCATTAGTACCATACCTACATTCGATATAATGTAATATACTGATGGATTCCCACAGATCAATGCATCTTTCATAACAATATCATTAGCACTATATCTGCATTCGATATAATGTAATATACTGATTCATTCCCACTGATCAATGTACATTTAATAACAACATCATTAGTAGTATATCTACATTACATACGTAATGTACAATTAATAACAATATTATTATCACCATATCTACGTTTGACATAATGTAATATACTGATTGATCCCCAAAGATCCATGTACATTTAATTACAACATCATTAGTACTAAATCTACATTCGATATAATGTAATATACTGATTCATTCCCACAGATCAATATATTTAATAACCATATCAGTAGTGCTATATCTACATTCGATATAATGTAATTTACTGATTCATTCCCACAGATCAATATATTTAATACCCATATCAGTAGTACTATATCTGCATTCGATATAATGTAATATACTGATTCATTCCCACAGATCAATATACCTTTAATAACCATATCATTAGTACTATATCTACATTCGATATAATGTAATGTACTGATTCATTCCCACAGACCAATGCACCTTTAATAACAATATCATTAGCACTATATCTACATTCGATATAACGTAATATACTGATTCATTCCCACAGATATGTACATATAATAACCATATCATTAGTACCATACCTACATTCGATATAATGTAATATACTGATTGATCCCCAAAGATCAATGTACATTTAATAACAATATCATTATTAGCATATCTACATTAGATATAATGCAATATACTGATTCATTCCCACAGATATGTACATATAATAACCATATCATTAGTACCATACCTACATTCGATATAATATAATATACTGATTCATTCCCACAGATCAATGTACATTTCATAACCATATCATTAGTACCATATCTACAATAGATATGTAATGTACATTTAATAACAATATCATTATTACTATATCTACATTAGGTATACTGCCATATACAGATTCATTCCCACAGACCAATGTACATTTAATAGCAATATCATTAGTAGTATATCTACATTACATATGTAATGTACAATTAATAACAATATCATTATTGCCATATCTACATTAGATATAATGTAATATACTGATTGATCCCCACAGATCAATGTACATTTAATAACAATATCATTATTACCATATCTACATTAGATATAATGTAATATACTGATTCATTCCCACAGATCAATGTACATTTAATAACCATATCATTAGTACCATATCTACATTCGATATAATGTAATATACTGATTCATTCCCACAGATCAATGTACATTTAATAACAATATCATTATCACTATATCTACATTAGGTATACTGTCATATACAGATTCATTCCCACAGATCAATGTACATTAAATAGCAATATCATCAGTAGTATATCTGCATTACATATGTAATGTACAATTAATAACAATATCATTATTACTAATTCTACATTAGATATAATGTAATATCCTGATTATTACCCAGAGATCAATGTACCTTTAATAGCAATATCATTAGTAGTATATCTACATTACATATGTAATGTACAATTCATAACAATATCATTATTACCATATCTACATTAGATATAATGTAATATACTGATTGATCCCCAAAGATCAATGTACATTTAATGACAATATCATTAGTACTATATCTACATCCGATATAATGTAATATACTGATTCATTCCCACAGATCAATATACCTTTAATATCCATATCATTAGTACTATATCTACATTAGCTATAATGTAATATACTGATTCATTCCCACAGATCAATGTGCCTTTAATAACAATATCGTTAGCACTATATCTACATTCGATATAATGTAATATACTGATTCATTCCCACAGATCAATGTACATTTCATAACCATATCATTAGTACCATATCTACAATAGATATGTACAGTACATTTAATAACAATATCATTATTACTATATCTACATTAGGTATACTGTAATATACAGATTCATTCCCACAGATCAATGTACATTTAATAGCAATATCATTAGTAGTATATCTACATTACATATGTAATGTACAATTAATAACAATATCATTATTGCCATATCCACATTCGATATAATGTAATATACTGATTGATCCCCACAGATCAATGTACATTTAATGATAATGTCATTAGTGCTATATCTACATCCGATATAATGTAATATACTGATTCATTCCCACAGATCAATATATTTAATAACCATATCAGTAGTACTATAGCTACATTCGATATAATGTAATATACTGATGGATTCCCACAGATCAATGCACCGTTCATAACAATATCATTAGCACTATATCTACATTCGATATAATGTAATATACTGATTCATTCCCACTGATCAATGTACATTTAATAACAACATCATTGGTAGTATATCTACATTACATACGTAATGTACAATGTATAACAATATTATTATCACCATATCTAGATTAGATATAATGTAATATACTGATTGATCCCCAAAGATCAATGTACATTTAATAACAATATCATTATTAGCATATCTACATTAGATATAATGCAATATACTGATTCATTCCCACAGATATGTACATATAATAACCATATCATTAGTACCATACCTACATTCGATATAATATAATATACTGATTCATTCCCACAGATCAATGTACATTTCATAACCATATCATTAGTACCATATCTACAATAGATATGTAATGTACATTTAATAACAATATCATTATTGCCATATCCACATTCGATATAATGTAATATACTGATTGATCCCCACAGATCAATGTACATTTAATGATAATATCATTAGTGCTATATCTACATCCGATATAATGTAATATACTGATTCATTCCCACAGATCAATATATTTAATAACCATATCAGTAGTACTATAGCTACATTCGATATAATGTAATATACTGATGGATTCCCACAGATCAATGCACCGTTCATAACAATATCATTAGCACTATATCTACATTCGATATAATGTAATATACTGATTCATTCCCACTGATCAATGTACATTTAATAACAACATCATTAGTAGTATATCTACATTACATACGTAATGTACAATTAATAACAATATTATTATCACCATATCTACATTAGATATAATGTAATATACTGATTGGTCCCCAAAGATCAATGTACATTTAATAACAATATCATTAGTACTAAATCTACATTCGATATAATGTAATATACTGATTCATTCCCACAGATCAATATATTTAATAACCATATCAGTAGTACTATATCTACATTCGATATAATGTAATATACTGATTCATTCCCACAGATCAATGTACCTTTAATAACAATATCATTAGCACTATATCTGCATTCGATATAATGTAGTATACATATGCCTTCCCACAGATCAATGTGCCTTTAATAACAATGTCATTAGCACTATATCTACATTCGATATAATGTAATATACTGATTCATTCCCACAGATCAATGTACATTTCATAACCATACCATTAGTACCATATCTACAATAGATATGTAATGTACATTTAATAGCAATATCATTAGTAGTATATCTACATTACATATGTAATGTACAATTAATAACAATATCATTATTGCCATATCTACATTAGATATAATGTAATATACTGATTGATCCCCACAGATCAATGTACATTTAATAACAATATCATTATTAGCATATCTACATTAGATATAATGTAATATACTGATTCATTCCCACAGATCAATGTACATTTAATAACCATATCATTAGTACCATATCTACATTAGATGTGTAATGTACATTTAATAACAATATCATTATTACTAATTCTACATAAGATATAATTTCATATACAGATTCATTCCCACTGATCAATGTACATTTAATAACAACATCATTAGTAGTATATCTACATTACATACGTAATGTACAATTAAGAACAATATTATTATCACCATATCTACATTAGATATAATGTAATATACTGATTGATCCCCAAAGATCAATGTACATTTAATAACAATATCATTAGTACTAAATCTACATTCGATATAATGTAATATACTGATTCATTCCCACAGATCAATATATTTAATAACCATATCAGTAGTACTATATCTACATTCGATATAATGTAATATACTGATTCATTCCCACAGATCAATGTACATTTCATAACCATATCATTAGTACCATATCTACAATAGATATGTATTGTATATTTAATAACAATATCATTATTACTATATCTACATTAGGTATACTGTCACATACAGATTCATTCCCACAGATCAATGTACATTTAATAACCATATCATTAGTACCATATCTACATTCGATACAATGTAATATACCGATTCATTCCCACTGATCAATGTACATTTAATAACAATATCATTATTACTATATCTACATTAGATATAATTTCATGTACAGATTCATTCCCACTGATCAATGTACATTTAATAACAACATCATTAGTAGTATATCTACATTACATACGTAATGTACAATTAATAACAATATTATTATCACCATATCTACATTAGATATAATGTAATATACTGATTGATCCCCAAAGATCAATGTACATTTAATTACAATATCATTATTACCATATCCACATTAGATATAATGTAATATACTGATTGATCCCCAAAGATCAATGTACATTTAATGACGATATCATTAGTACTATATCTACATCCGATATAATGTAATACACAGATTCATCCCCACAGATCAATGTACATTAAATAGGAATATCATTAGTAGTATATCTACATTACATATGTAATGTACAATTAATAACAATATTATTATCACCATATCTACATTAGGTATAATGTAATACACTGATTGATCCCCAAAGATCAATGTACATTTAATAACAATATCATTAGTACTAAATCTACATTCGATATAATGTAATATACTGATTCATTCCCACAGGTCAATATATTTAATACCCATATCAGTAGTACTATATCTACATTCGATATAATCTAATATACTGATTCATTCCCACAGATCAATGTACCTTTAATATCAATATCATTAGCACTATATCTACATTCGATATAATGTAGTATACAGATTCCTTCCCACAGATCAATGTGCCTTTGATAACAATATCATTAGCACTATATCTACAGACGATATAATGTAATACACTGATTCATTCCCACAGATCAATGTACATTTCATAACCATATTATTAGTACCATATCTACAATAGATATGTAATGTACATTTAATAACAATATCATTATTACTATATCTACATTAGGTATACTGTCATATACAGATTCATTCCCACAGATCAATGTACATTTAATAACAATATCATTATTAGCATAACTACATTAGATATAATGTAATATACTGATTCATTCCCACAGATCAATGTACATTTAATAACCATATCATTAGTACCGTATCTACATCAGATGTGTAATGTACATTTAATAACAATATCATTATTACTATATCTACATTAGGTATAATGTCATATACAGATTCATTCCCACAGATCAATGTACATTAAATAGCAATATCATTAGTAGTATATCTGCATTACATATGTAATGTACAATTAATAACAATATCATTATTACTAATTCTACATTAGATATAATGTAATATCCTGATTATTACCCAGAGATTAATGTACCTTTAATAGCAATATCATTAGTAGTATATCTACATTACATATATAATGTACAATTAATAACAATATCATTATTACCATATCTACATTAGATATAATGTAATATACTGATTGATCCCCACAGATCAATGTACATTTAATAACAATATCATTATTACTATATCTACATTAGATATATTGTAATATACTGATTCATTCCCACAGATCAATATACCTTTAATAACCATATCATTAGTACTATATCTACATTCGATATAATGTAATGTACTGATTCATTCCCACAGACCAATGCACCTTTAATAACAATATCATTAGTACTAAATCTACATTCGATATAATGTAATATACTGATTCATTCCCACAGATCAATATATTTAATAACCATATCAGTAGTACTATATCTACATTCGATATAATGTAATATACTGATGGATTCCCACAGATCAATGCACCGATCATAACAATATCATTAGCACTATATCTACATTCGACATAATGTAATATACTGATTCATTCCCACTGATCAATGTACATTTAATAACAATATCATTAGTAGTATATCTACAATACATACGTAATGTACAATTAATAACAATATTATTATCACCATATCTACGTTAGACATAATGTAATATACTGATTGATCCCCAAAGATCCATGTACATTTAATTACAACATCATTAGTACTAAATCTACATTCGATATAATGTAATGTACTGATTCATTCCCACAGATCAATATATTTAATAACCATATCAGTAGTACTATATCTACATTCGATATAATGTAATATACTGATGGATTCCCACAGATCAATGCACCGATCATAACAATATCATTAGCACTATATCTACATTCGATATAATGTAATATACTGATTCATTCCCACTGATCAATGTACATTTAATAACAACATCATTAGTAGTATATCTACAATACATACGTAATGTACAATTAATAACAATATTATTATCACCATATCTACGTTAGACATAATGTAATATACTGATTGATCCCCAAAGATCCATGTACATTTAATTACAACATCATTAGTACTAAATCTACATTCGATATAATGTAATATACTGATTCATTCCCACAGATCAATATATTTAATAACCATATCAGTAGTACTATATCTACATTCGATATAATGTAATATACTGATTCATTCCCTCAGATCAATGTACCTTTAATAACAATATCATTAGCACTATATCTACATTCGATATAATGTAGTATACAGATTCCTTCCCACAGATCAATGTGCCCTTGATAACAATATCATTAGCACTATATCTACATTCGATATAATGTAATACACTGATACATTCCCACAGATCAATGTACATTTCATAACCATATTATTAGTACCATATCTACAATAGATATGTAATGTACATTTAATAACAATATCATTATTACTATATCTACATTCGATATAATGTAATATACTGATTCATTCCCACAGATCAATATACCTTTAATAACCATATCATTAGTACTATATCTACATTCGATATAATGTAATGTACTGAATCATTCCCACAGACCAATGCACCTTTAATAACAATATCATTAGCACTATATCTACATTCGATATAACGTAATATACTGATTCATTCCCACAGATCAATGTACATTTAATTACAATATCATTAGTACTAAATCTACATTCGATATAATGTAATATACTGATTCATTCCCACAGGTCAATATATTTAATACCCATATCAGTAGTACTATATCTACATTCGATATAATCTAATATACTGATTCATTCCCACAGATCAATGTACCTTTAATATCAATATCATTAGCACTATATCTACATTCGATATAATGTAGTATACAGATTCCTTCCCACAGATCAATGTGCCTTTGATAACAATATCATTAGCACTATATCTACATTCGATATAATGTAATACACTGATTCATTCCCACAGATCAATGTACATTTCATAACCATATTATTAGTACCATATCTACAATAGATATGTAATGTACATTTAATAACAATATCATTATTACTATATCTACATTAGGTATACTGTCATATACAGATTCATTCCCACAGATCAATGTACATTTAATAGCAATATCATTAGTAGTATATCTACATTACATATGTAATGTACAATTAATAACAATATCATTATTGCCATATCTACATTAGATATAATGTAATATACTGATTGATCCCCACAGATCAATGTACATTTAATAACAATATCATTATTAGCATAACTACATTAGATATAATGTAATATACTGATTCATTCCCACAGATCAATGTACATTTAATAACCATATCATTAGTACCATATCTACATCAGATGTGTAATGTACATTTAATAACAATATCATTATTACTATATCTACATTAGGTATAATGTCATATACAGATTCATTCCCACAGATCAATGTACATTAAATAGCAATATCATTAGTAGTATATCTGCATTACATATGTAATGTACAATTAATAACAATATCATTATTACTAATTCTACATTAGATATAATGTAATATCCTGATTATTACCCAGAGATTAATGTACCTTTAATAGCAATATCATTAGTAGTATATCTACATTACATATATAATGTACAATTAATAACAATATCATTATTACCATATCTACATTAGATATAATGTAATATACTGATTGATCCCCACAGATCAATGTACATTTAATAACAATATCATTATTACTATATCTACATTAGATATATTGTAATATACTGATTCATTCCCACAGATCAATATACCTTTAATAACCATATCATTAGTACTATATCTACATTCGATATAATGTAATGTACTGATTCATTCCCACAGACCAATGCACCTTTAATAACAATATCATTAGTACTAAATCTACATTCGATATAATGTAATATACTGATTCATTCCCACAGATCAATATATTTAATAACCATATCAGTAGTACTATATCTACATTCGATATAATGTAATATACTGATGGATTCCCACAGATCAATGCACCGATCATAACAATATCATTAGCACTATATCTACATTCGATATAATGTAATATACTGATTCATTCCCACTGATCAATGTACATTTAATAACAACATCATTAGTAGTATACCTACAATACATACGTAATGTACAATTAATAACAATATTATTATCACCATATCTACGTTAGACATAATGTAATATACTGATTGATCCCCAAAGATCCATGTACATTTAATTACAACATCATTAGTACTAAATCTACATTCGATATAATGTAATATACTGATTCATTCCCACAGATCAATATATTTAATAACCATATCAGTAGTACTATATCTACATTCGATATAATGTAATATACTGATTCATTCCCACAGATCAATGTACCTTTAATAACAATATCATTAGCACTATATCTACATTCGATATAATGTAGTATACAGATTCCTTCCCACAGATCAATGTGCCCTTGATAACAATATCATTAGCACTATATCTACATTCGATATAATGTAATACACTGATACATTCCCACAGATCAATGTACATTTCATAACCATATTATTAGTACCATATCTACAATAGATATGTAATGTACATTTAATAACAATATCATTATTACTATATCTACATTCGATATAATGTAATATACTGATTCATTCCCACAGATCAATATACCTTTAATAACCATATCATTAGTACTATATCTACATTCGATATAATGTAATGTACTGAATCATTCCCACAGACCAATGCACCTTTAATAACAATATCATTAGCACTATATCTACATTCGATATAACGTAATATACTGATTCATTCCCACAGATCAATGTACATTTAATTACAATATCATTAGTACTAAATCTACATTCGATATAATGTAATATACTGATTCATTCCCACAGATCAATATATTTAATAACCATATCAGTAGTACTATATCTACATTCGATATAATGTAATATACTGATTCATTCCCACAGATCAATATACCTTTAATAACCATATCATTAGCACTATATCTACCTTCGATATAATGTAATATACTGATTCATTCCCACAGAGCAATGCACCCTTAATAACAATATCATTAGCACTATATCTACATTAGATATAATGTAATGTACTGGTTCATTCCCACAGACCAATGCACCTTTAATAACAATTTCATTAGCACTATATCTACATTCGATATAACGTAATATACTGATTCATTCCCACAGATATGTACATATAATAACCATATCATTAGTACCATACCTACACTCGATATAATGTAATATACTGATGGATTCCCACAGATCAATGCACCTTTCACAACAATATCATTAGCACTATATCTACATTCGATATAATGTAATATACTGATTCATTCCCACTGATCAATGTACATTTGATAACAACATCATTAGTAGTATATCTACATTACATACGTAATGTACCATTAATAACAATGTTATTATTACCATATCAACATTAGATATAATGTAATATACTGATTCATTCCCACAGATCAATGCGCCTTTAATAACAATATCATTAGCACTATATCTACATTCGATATAATGTAATATACTGATTCATTCCCACAGATCAATGTACATTTAATTACAATATCATTAGTACTAAATCTACATTCGATATAATGTAATATACTGATTCATTCCCACAGATCAATATATTTAATAACCATATCAGTAGTACGATATCTACATTCGATGTAATGTAATATACTCATTCATTCCCACAGATCAATATACCTTTAATAACCATACCATTAGTACTATATCTACATTCGATATAATGTAATGTACCGATTCATTCCCACAGACCAATGCACCTTTAATAACAATATCATTAGCACTATATCTACATTCGATATAACGTAATATACTGATTCATTCCCACAGATATGTACATATAATAACCATATCATTAGTACCATACCTACAATCGATATAATGTAATATACTGATGGATTCCCACAGATCAATGCACCTTTCATAACAATATCATTAGTACTAAATCTACATTCGATATAATGTAATATACTGATTCATTCCCACAGATATGTACATATAATAACCATATCATTAGTACCATACCTACATTCGATATAATGTAATATACTGATGGATTCCCACAGATCAATGCATCTTTCATAACAATATCATTAGCACTATATCTGCATTCGATATAATGTAATATACTGATTCATTCCCACTGATCAATGTACATTTAATAACAACATCATTAGTAGTATATCTACATTACATACGTAATGTACAATTAATAACAATATTATTATCACCATATCTACGTTTGACATAATGTAATATACTGATTGATCCCCAAAGATCCATGTACATTTAATTACAACATCATTAGTACTAAATCTACATTCGATATAATGTAATATACTGATTCATTCCCACAGATCAATATATTTAATAACCATATCAGTAGTGCTATATCTACATTCGATATAATGTAATTTACTGATTCATTCCCACAGATCAATATATTTAATACCCATATCAGTAGTACTATATCTGCATTCGATATAATGTAATATACTGATTCATTCCCACAGATCAATATACCTTTAATAACCATATCATTAGTACTATATCTACATTCGATATAATGTAATGTACTGATTCATTCCCACAGACCAATGCACCTTTAATAACAATATCATTAGCACTATATCTACATTCGATATAACGTAATATACTGATTCATTCCCACAGATATGTACATATAATAACCATATCATTAGTACCATACCTACATTCGATATAATGTAATATACTGATTGATCCCCAAAGATCAATGTACATTTAATAACAATATCATTATTAGCATATCTACATTAGATATAATGCAATATACTGATTCATTCCCACAGATATGTACATATAATAACCATATCATTAGTACCATACCTACATTCGATATAATATAATATACTGATTCATTCCCACAGATCAATGTACATTTCATAACCATATCATTAGTACCATATCTACAATAGATATGTAATGTACATTTAATAACAATATCATTATTACTATATCTACATTAGGTATACTGCCATATACCGATTCATTCCCACAGACCAATGTACATTTAATAGCAATATCATTAGTAGTATATCTACATTACATATGTAATGTACAATTAATAACAATATCATTATTGCCATATCTACATTAGATATAATGTAATATACTGATTGATCCCCACAGATCAATGTACATTTAATAACAATATCATTATTACCATATCTACATTAGATATAATGTAATATACTGATTCATTCCCACAGATCAATGTACATTTAATAACCATATCATTAGTACCATATCTACATTCGATATAATGTAATATACTGATTCATTCCCACAGATCAATGTACATTTAATAACAATATCATTATCACTATATCTACATTAGGTATACTGTCATATACAGATTCATTCCCACAGATCAATGTACATTAAATAGCAATATCATCAGTAGTATATCTGCATTACATATGTAATGTACAATTAATAACAATATCATTATTACTAATTCTACATTAGATATAATGTAATATCCTGATTATTACCCAGAGATCAATGTACCTTTAATAGCAATATCATTAGTAGTATATCTACATTACATATGTAATGTACAATTCATAACAATATCATTATTACCATATCTACATTAGATATAATGTAATATACTGATTGATCCCCAAAGATCAATGTACATTTAATGACAATATCATTAGTACTATATCTACATCCGATATAATGTAATATACTGATTCATTCCCACAGATCAATATACCTTTAATATCCATATCATTAGTACTATATCTACATTAGCTATAATGTAATATACTGATTCATTCCCACAGATCAATGTGCCTTTAATAACAATATCGTTAGCACTATATCTACATTCGATATAATGTAATATACTGATTCATTCCCACAGATCAATGTACATTTCATAACCATATCATTAGTACCATATCTACAATAGATATGTACAGTACATTTAATAACAATATCATTATTACTATATCTACATTAGGTATACTGTAATATACAGATTCATTCCCACAGATCAATGTACATTTAATAGCAATATCATTAGTAGTATATCTACATTACATATGTAATGTACAATTAATAACAATATCATTATTGCCATATCCACATTCGATATAATGTAATATACTGATTGATCCCCACAGATCAATGTACATTTAATGATAATGTCATTAGTGCTATATCTACATCCGATATAATGTAATATACTGATTCATTCCCACAGATCAATATATTTAATAACCATATCAGTAGTACTATAGCTACATTCGATATAATGTAATATACTGATGGATTCCCACAGATCAATGCACCGTTCATAACAATATCATTAGCACTATATCTACATTCGATATAATGTAATATACTGATTCATTCCCACTGATCAATGTACATTTAATAACAACATCATTGGTAGTATATCTACATTACATACGTAATGTACAATGTATAACAATATTATTATCACCATATCTAGATTAGATATAATGTAATATACTGATTGATCCCCAAAGATCAATGTACATTTAATAACAATATCATTATTAGCATATCTACATTAGATATAATGCAATATACTGATTCATTCCCACAGATATGTACATATAATAACCATATCATTAGTACCATACCTACATTCGATATAATATAATATACTGATTCATTCCCACAGATCAATGTACATTTCATAACCATATCATTAGTACCATATCTACAATAGATATGTAATGTACATTTAATAACAATATCATTATTGCCATATCCACATTCGATATAATGTAATATACTGATTGATCCCCACAGATCAATGTACATTTAATGATAATATCATTAGTGCTATATCTACATCCGATATAATGTAATATACTGATTCATTCCCACAGATCAATATATTTAATAACCATATCAGTAGTACTATAGCTACATTCGATATAATGTAATATACTGATGGATTCCCACAGATCAATGCACCGTTCATAACAATATCATTAGCACTATATCTACATTCGATATAATGTAATATACTGATTCATTCCCACTGATCAATGTACATTTAATAACAACATCATTAGTAGTATATCTACATTACATACGTAATGTACAATTAATAACAATATTATTATCACCATATCTACATTAGATATAATGTAATATACTGATTGGTCCCCAAAGATCAATGTACATTTAATAACAATATCATTAGTACTAAATCTACATTCGATATAATGTAATATACTGATTCATTCCCACAGATCAATATATTTAATAACCATATCAGTAGTACTATATCTACATTCGATATAATGTAATATACTGATTCATTCCCACAGATCAATGTACCTTTAATAACAATATCATTAGCACTATATCTGCATTCGATATAATGTAGTATACATATGCCTTCCCACAGATCAATGTGCCTTTAATAACAATGTCATTAGCACTATATCTACATTCGATATAATGTAATATACTGATTCATTCCCACAGATCAATGTACATTTCATAACCATACCATTAGTACCATATCTACAATAGATATGTAATGTACATTTAATAGCAATATCATTAGTAGTATATCTACATTACATATGTAATGTACAATTAATAACAATATCATTATTGCCATATCTACATTAGATATAATGTAATATACTGATTGATCCCCACAGATCAATGTACATTTAATAACAATATCATTATTAGCATATCTACATTAGATATAATGTAATATACTGATTCATTCCCACAGATCAATGTACATTTAATAACCATATCATTAGTACCATATCTACATTAGATGTGTAATGTACATTTAATAACAATATCATTATTACTAATTCTACATAAGATATAATTTCATATACAGATTCATTCCCACTGATCAATGTACATTTAATAACAACATCATTAGTAGTATATCTACATTACATACGTAATGTACAATTAAGAACAATATTATTATCACCATATCTACATTAGATATAATGTAATATACTGATTGATCCCCAAAGATCAATGTACATTTAATAACAATATCATTAGTACTAAATCTACATTCGATATAATGTAATATACTGATTCATTCCCACAGATCAATATATTTAATAACCATATCAGTAGTACTATATCTACATTCGATATAATGTAATATACTGATTCATTCCCACAGATCAATGTACATTTCATAACCATATCATTAGTACCATATCTACAATAGATATGTATTGTATATTTAATAACAATATCATTATTACTATATCTACATTAGGTATACTGTCACATACAGATTCATTCCCACAGATCAATGTACATTTAATAACCATATCATTAGTACCATATCTACATTCGATACAATGTAATATACCGATTCATTCCCACTGATCAATGTACATTTAATAACAATATCATTATTACTATATCTACATTAGATATAATTTCATATACAGATTCATTCCCACTGATCAATGTACATTTAATAACAACATCATTAGTAGTATATCTACATTACATACGTAATGTACAATTAATAACAATATTATTATCACCATATCTACATTAGATATAATGTAATATACTGATTGATCCCCAAAGATCAATGTACATTTAATTACAATATCATTATTACCATATCCACATTAGATATAATGTAATATACTGATTGATCCCCAAAGATCAATGTACATTTAATGACGATATCATTAGTACTATATCTACATCCGATATAATGTAATACACAGATTCATCCCCACAGATCAATGTACATTAAATAGGAATATCATTAGTAGTATATCTACATTAAATATGTAATGTACAATTAATAACAATATTATTATCACCATATCTACATTAGGTATAATGTAATACACTGATTGATCCCCAAAGATCAATGTACATTTAATAACAATATCATTAGTACTAAATCTACATTCGATATAATGTAATATACTGATTCGTTCCCACTGATCA
Source organism: Osmia lignaria lignaria (assembly GCF_051020975.1). Classification (NCBI taxonomy): domain Eukaryota; kingdom Metazoa; phylum Arthropoda; class Insecta; order Hymenoptera; family Megachilidae; genus Osmia; species Osmia lignaria. The sequence goes on along the minus strand of NC_135038.1, from coordinate 642,123 downwards.
AGGTACATTTAATAACAACATCATTAGTAGTATATCTACATTACATACGTAATGTACAATTAATAACAATATTATTATCACCATATCTACATTAGATATAATGTAATATACTGATTCATTCCCACAGATCAATGTACATGTAATAACAATATCATTAATACTATATCTACATTAGATATAATTTCATATACAGATTCAATCCCACTGATCAATGTACATTTAATAACAATATCATTAGTAGTATATCTACGTTACATACGTAATGTACAATTAATAACAATATCATTATTATCAACTCTACATTCGATACATTGTAATATACTGATTCATTCCCACAGATCAATGTGCCTTTAATAACAATATCATTAGCACTATATCTACATTCGATATAATGTAATATACTGATTCATTCCCACAGAGCAATGCACCTTTAATCACAATATCATTAGCACTATATCTACATTCGATATAATGTAATATACTGATTCATTCCCACAGATCAATGTACATTTAATAACCATATCATTAGTACCATATCTATATTAGATATAATGTAATATACCGATGGATTCCCACAGATCAATGTACATTTAATAACCATATCATTAGTACCATATCTACATTAGATATGTAATGTACATTTAATAACAATATCAATATTACTATATCTACATTAGGTATAATGTCATATACAGATTCATTCCCACAGATCAATGTACATTAAATAGCAATATCATTAGTAGTATATCTACATTACATGTGTAATGTACAATTAATAATAATATCATTATTACCAATTCTACATTAGATATAATGTAATATCCTGATTATTACCCAGAGATCAATGAACCATTAATAACAATATCATTAGCACAATATCTACATTCGATATAATGTAATATACTGATTCGTTCCCACAGATCAATGTACATTTAATAACAATATCATTATTACCATATCTACAATAGATATGTACAGTACATTCAATAACAATATCATTAGAACCATACCTACATTCGATATAATGTAATATACTGATGGATTCCCACAGATCAATGCACCGATCATAACAATATCATTAGCACTATATCTACATTCGATATAATGTAATATACTGATTCATTCCCACTGATCAATGTACATTTAATAACAACATCATTAGTAGTATATCTACAATACATACGTAATGTACAATTAATAACAATATTATTATCACCATATCTACGTTACACATAATGTAATATACTGATTGATCCCCAAAGATCCATGTACATTTAATTACAACATCATTAGTACTAAATCTACATTCGATATAATGTAATATACTGATTCATTCCCACAGATCAATATATTTAATAACCATATCAGTAGTACTATATCTACATTCGATATAATGTAATATACTGATTCACTCCCACTGATCAATGTACATTTAATAACAACATCATTAGTAGTATATCTGCAATACATATGTAATGTACAATTAATAAGAATATTATTATCACCATATCTACGTTAGACATAATGTAATATACTGATTGATCCCCAAAGATCCATGTACATTTAATTACAACATCATTAGTACTAAATCTACATTCGATATAATGTAATATACTGATTCATTCCCACAGATCAATATATTTAATAACCATATCAGTAGTACTATATCTACATTCGATATAATGTAATATACTGATTCATTCCCACAGATCAATATACCTTTAATAACCATATCATTAGCACTATATCTACATTCGATATAACGTAACAAACTGATTCATTCCCACAGATATGTACATATAATAACCATATCATTAGTACCATACCTACATTCGATATAATGTAATATACTGATGGATTCCCACAGATCAATGCACCTTTCATAACAATATCATTAGCACCATATCCACATTCGATATAATGTAGTATACAGATTCCTTCCCACAGATCAATGTGCCATTAATAACAATATCGTTAGCACTATATCTACATTCGATATAATGTAATATACTGATTCATTCCCACTGATCAATGTACATTTAATAACAACATCATTAGTAGTATATCTACATTACGTACGTAATGTACAATTAAGAACAATATTATTATCACCATATCTACATTAGATATAATGTAATATACTGATTGATCCCCAAAGATCAATGTACATTTAATAACAATATCATTAGTACTAAATCTACATTCGATATAATGTAATATACTGATTCATTCCCACAGATCAATATATTTAATAACCATATCAGTAGTACTATATCTACATTCGATATAATGTAATATACTGATTCATTCCCACAGATCAATGTACATTTCATAACCATATCATTAGTACCATATCTACAATAGATATGTATTGTATATTTAATAACAATATCATTATTACTATATCTACATTAGGTATACTGTCACATACAGATTCATTCCCACAGATCAATGTACATTTAATAACCATATCATTAGTACCATATCTACATTCGATACAATGTAATATACTGATGGATTCCCACAGATCAATGCACCGATCATAACAATATCATTAGCACTATATCTACATTCGATATAATGTAATATACTGATTCATTCCCACTGATCAATGTACATTTAATAACAACATCATTAGTAGTATATCTACAATACATACGTAATGTACAATTAATAACAATATTATTATCACCATATCTACGTTAGACATAATGTAATATACTGATTGATCCCCAAAGATCCATGTACATTTAATTACAACATCATTAGTACTAAATCTACATTCGATATAATGTAATATACTGATTCATTCCCACAGATCAATATATTTAATAACCATATCAGTAGTACTATATCTACATTCGATATAATGTAATATACTGATTCATTCCCACAGATCAATATATTTAATAACCATATCAGTAGTACTATATCTACATTCGATATAATGTAATGTACTGATTCATTCCCACAGACCAATGCACCTTTAATAACAATATCATTAGCACTATATCTACATTCGATATAACGTAATATACTGATTCATTCCCACAGATATGTACATATAATAACCATATCATTAGTACCATACCTACATTCGATATAATGTAATATACTGATGGATTCCCACAGATCAATGCACCTTTCATAACAATATCATTAGCACCATATCTACATTCGATATAATGTAATATACTGATTCATTCCCACTGATCAATGTACATTTAATAACAACATCATTAGTAGTATATCTACATTACATACGTAATGTACAATTAATAACAATATTATTATCACCATATCTACATTAGATATAATGTAATATACTGATTGATCCCCAAAGATCAATGTACATTTAATAACAATATCATTAGTACTAAATCTACATTAGATATAATGTAATATACTGATTCATTCCCACAGGTCAATATATTTAATACCCATATCAGTAGTACTATATCTACATTCGATATAATCTAATATACTGATTCATTCCCACAGATCAATGTACCTTTAATAACAATATCATTAGCACTATATCTACATTCGATATAATGTAGTATACAGATTCCTTCCCACAGATCAATGTGCCCTTGATAACAATATCATTAGCACTATATCTACATTCGATATAATGTAATACACTGATACATTCCCACAGATCAATGTACATTTCATAACCATATTATTAGTACCATATCTACAATAGATATGTAATGTACATTTAATAACAATATCATTATTACTATATCTACATTCGATATAATGTAACATACCGATTCATTCCCACAGATCAATATACCTTTAATAACCATATCATTAGTACTATATCTACATTCGATATAATGTAATGTACTGAATCATTCCCACAGACCAATGCACCTTTAATAACAATATCATTAGCACTATATCTACATTCGATATAACGTAATATACTGATTCATTCCCACAGATCAATGTACATTTAATTACAATATCATTAGTACTAAATCTACATTCGATATAATGTAATATACTGATTCATTCCCACAGATCAATATATTTAATAACCATATCAGTAGTACTATATCTACATTCGATATAATGTAATATACTGATTCATTCCCACAGATCAATATACCTTTAATAACCATATCATTAGCACTATATCTACCTTCGATATAATGTAATATACTGATTCATTCCCACAGAGCAATGCACCTTCAATAACAATATCATTAGCACTATATCTACATTAGATATAATGTAATGTACTGGTTCATTCCCACAGACCAATGCACCTTTAATAACAATTTCATTAGCACTATATCTACATTCGATATAACGTAATATACTGATTCATTCCCACAGATATGTACATATAATAACCATATCATTAGTACCATACCTACACTCGATATAATGTAATATACTGATGGATTCCCACAGATCAATGCACCTTTCACAACAATATCATTAGCACTATATCTACATTCGATATAATGTAATATACTGATTCATTCCCACTGATCAATGTACATTTGATAACAACATCATTAGTAGTATATCTACATTACATACGTAATGTACCATTAATAACAATGTTATTATTACCATATCAACATTAGATATAATGTAATATACTGATTCATTCCCAAAGATCAATGCGCCTTTAATAACAATATCATTAGCACTATATCTACATTCGATATAATGTAATATACTGATTCATTCCCACAGATCAATGTACATTTAATTACAATATCATTAGTACTAAATCTACATTCGATATAATGTAATATACTGATTCATTCCCACAGATCAATATATTTAATAACCATATCAGTAGTACTATATCTACATTCGATATAATGTAATATACTGATTCATTCCCACAGATCAATATACCTTTAATAACCATACCATTAGTACTATATCTACATTCGATATAATGTAATGTACTGATTCATTCCCACAGACCAATGCACCTTTAATAACAATATCATTAGCACTATATCTACATTCGATATAACGTAATATACTGATTCATTCCCACAGATATGTACATATAATAACCATATCATTAGTACCATACCTACAATCGATATAATGTAATATACTGATGGATTCCCACAGATCAATGCACCTTTCATAACAATATCATTAGTACTAAATCTACATTCGATATAATGTAATATACTGATTCATTCCCACAGATATGTACATATAATAACCATATCATTAGTACCATACCTACATTCGATATAATGTAATATACTGATGGATTCCCACAGATCAATGCATCTTTCATAACAATATCATTAGCACTATATCTGCATTCGATATAATGTAATATACTGATTCATTCCCACTGATCAATGTACATTTAATAACAACATCATTAGTAGTATATCTACATTACATACGTAATGTACAATTAATAACAATATTATTATCACCATATCTACGTTTGACATAATGTAATATACTGATTGATCCCCAAAGATCCATGTACATTTAATTACAACATCATTAGTACTAAATCTACATTCGATATAATGTAATATACTGATTCATTCCCACAGATCAATATATTTAATAACCATATCAGTAGTGCTATATCTACATTCGATATAATGTAATTTACTGATTCATTCCCACAGATCAATATATTTAATACCCATATCAGTAGTACTATATCTGCATTCGATATAATGTAATATACTGATTCATTCCCACAGATCAATATACCTTTAATAACCATATCATTAGTACTATATCTACATTCGATATAATGTAATGTACTGATTCATTCCCACAGACCAATGCACCTTTAATAACAATATCATTAGCACTATATCTACATTCGATATAACGTAATATACTGATTCATTCCCACAGATATGTACATATAATAACCATATCATTAGTACCATACCTACATTCGATATAATGTAATATACTGATTGATCCCCAAAGATCAATGTACATTTAATAACAATATCATTATTAGCATATCTACATTAGATATAATGCAATATACTGATTCATTCCCACAGATATGTACATATAATAACCATATCATTAGTACCATACCTACATTCGATATAATATAATATACTGATTCATTCCCACAGATCAATGTACATTTCATAACCATATCATTAGTACCATATCTACAATAGATATGTAATGTACATTTAATAACAATATCATTATTGCCATATCCACATTCGATATAATGTAATATACTGATTCATTCCCACAGATCAATGTACATTTAATAACCATATCATTAGTACCATATCTACATTAGATGTGTAATGTACATTTAATAACGATATCATTATTGCTATATCTACATTAGGTATAATGTCATATACAGATTCATTCCCACAGATCAATGTACATTAAATAGCAATATCATTAGTAGTATATCTGCATTACATATGTAATGTACAATTAATAACAATATCATTACTACTAATTCTACATTAGATATGATGTAATATCCTGATTATTACCCAGAGAGCAATGTACCTTTAATAGCAATATCATTAGTAGTATATCTACATTACATATGTAATGTACAATTAATAACAATATCATTATTACCATATCTACATTAGATATAATGTAATATACTGATTGAACCCCAAAGATCAATGTACAATTAATAACAATATCATTAGTACTAAATCTACATTCGATATAATGTAATATACTGATTCATTCCCACAGATCAATATATTTAATAACCATATCAGTAGTACTATATCTACATTCGATATAATGTAATATACTGATTCATTCCCACAGATCAATATATTTAATACCCATATCAGTAGTACTATATCTACATTCGATATAATCTAATATACTGATTCATTCCCACAGATCAATGTACGTTTAATAACAATATCATTAGCACTATATCTACATTCGATATAATGTAGTATACAGATTCCTTCCCACAGATCAATGTGCCTTTAATAACAATGTCATTAGCACTATATCTACATTCGATATAATGTAATATACTGATTCATTCCCACAGATCAATGTACATTTAATAACAATATCATTATTACTATATCTACATTAGATATATTGTAATATACTGGTTGATCCCCAAAGATCAATGTACATTTAATGACAACATCATTAGTACTATATCTACATTCGATATAATGTAATATACTGGTTCATTCCCACAGATCAATGTGCCTTTAATAACAATATCATTAGCACTATATCTACATTCGATATAATGTAATATACTGATTCATTCCCACAGATCAATGTACATTTAATAACAATATCATTATTACTATATCTACATTAGATATAATTTCATATACAGATTCATTCCCACTGATCAATGTACATTTAATAACCACATCATTAGTAGTATATCTACATTACATACGTAATGTACAATTAATAACAATATTATTATCACCATATCTGCATTAGATATAATGTAATATACTGATTGATCCCCAAAGATCAATGTACATTTAATTACAATATCATTAGTACTATATCTACATTCGATATAATGTAATATACTAATGGATTCCCACAGATCAATGCACCGTTCATAACAATATCATTAGCACTATATCTACATTCGATATAATGTAATATACTGATTCATTCCCACAGATCAATGTACATTTAATAACAATATCATTATTACTATATCTACATTAGATATAATTTCATATACAGATTCATTCCCACTGATCAATGTACATTTAATAACCACATCATTAGTAGTATATCTACATTACATACGTAATGTACAATTAATAACAATATTATTATCACCATATCTGCATTAGATATAATGTAATATACTGATTGATCCCCAAAGATCAATGTACATTTAATTACAATATCATTAGTACTATATCTACATTCGATATAATCTAATATACTGATTCATTTCCACAGATCAATGTACGTTTAATAACAATATCATTAGCACTATATCTACATTCGATATAATGTAGTATACAGATTCCATCCCACAGATCAATGTGCCTTTAATAACAATGTCATTAGCACTATATCTACATCCGATATAATGTAATATACTGATTCATTCCCACAGATCAATGTACATTTCATAACCATATCCTTAGTACCATATCTACAATAGATAAGTAATGTACATTTAATAACAATATCATTATTACTATATCTACATTAGATATATTGTAATATACTGGTTGATCCCCAAAGATCAATGTACATTTAATGACAACATCATTAGTACTATATCTACATTCGATATAATGTAATATACTGGTTCATTCCCACAGATCAATGTGCCTTTAATAACAATATCATTAGCACTATATCTACATTCGATATAATGTAATATACTGATTCATTCCCACAGATCAATGTACATTTAATAACAATATCATTATTACTATATCTACATTAGATATAATTTCATATACAGATTCATTCCCACTGTTCAATGTACATTTAATAACCACATCATTAGTAGTATATCTACATTACATACGTAATGTACAATTAATAACAATATTATTATCACCATATCTGCATTAGATATAATGTAATATACTGATTGATCCCCAAAGATCAATGTACATTTAATTACAATATCATTAGTACTATATCTACATTCGATATAATGTAATATACTAATGGATTCCCACAGATCAATGCACCGTTCATAACAATATCATTAGCACTATATCTACATTCGATATAATGTAATATACTGATTCATTCCCACTGATCAATGTACATTTAATAACAACATCATTAGTAGCATATCTACATTACATACGTAATGTACAATTAATAACAATATTATTACCACCATATCTACGTTGGACATAATGTAATATACTGATTGACCCCAAAGATCAATGTAAATTTAATTACAGTATCATTAGTACTAAATCTACATTCGATATAATGTAATATACTGATTCATTCCCACAGATCAATATATTTAATAACCATATCAGTAGTACTATATCTACATTCGATATAATGTAATATACTGATTCATTCCCACAGATCAATATACCTTTAATAACCATATCATTAGTACTATATCTACATTCGATATAATGTAATGTACTGATTCATTCCCACAGACCAATGCACCTTTAATAACAATATCATTAGCACTATATCTACATTCGATATAACGTAATATACTGATTCATTCCCACAGATCAATATACCTTTAATAACCATATCATTAGTACTATATCTACATTACATACGTAATGTACAATTAATAACAATATCATTATTACTATATCTACATTAGATATAATGTAATATACTGATTGATCCCCACAGATCAATGTACATTTAATTACAATATCATTAGTACTATATCTACATTAGATATATTGTAATATACTGGTTGATCCCCAAAGATCAATGTACATTTAATGACAATATCATTAGTACTATATCTACATTCGATATAATGTAATATACTGATTCATTCCCACAGATCAATATACCTTTAATAAACATATCATTAGAACTATATCTACATTCGATATTATGTAATGTACTGATTCATTCCCACAGACCAATGCACCTTTAATAACAATATCATTAGCACTATATCTACATTCGATATAACGTAATATACTGATTCATTCCCACAGATATGTACATATAATAACCATATCATTAGTACCATACCTACACTCGATATAATGTAATATACTGATGGATTCCCACAGATCAATGCACCTTTCACGACAATATCATTAGCACTATATCTACATTCGATATAATGTAATATACTGATTCATTCCCACTGATCAATGTACATTTGATAACAACATCATTAGTAGTATATCTACATTACATACGTAATGTACCATTAATAACAATGTTATTATTACCATATCAACATTAGATATAATGTAATATACTGATTCATTCCCAAAGATCAATGCGCCTTTAATAACAATATCATTAGCACTATATCTACATTCGATATAATGTAATATACTGATTCATTCCCACAGATCAATGTACATTTAATTACAATATCATTAGTACTAAATCTACATTCGATATAATGTAATATACTGATTCATTCCCACAGATCAATATATTTAATAACCATATCAGTAGTACTATATCTACATTCGATATAATGTAATATACTGATTCATTCCCACAGATCAATATACCTTTAATAACCATACCATTAGTACTATATCTACATTCGATATAATGTAATGTACTGATTCATTCCCACAGACCAATGCACCTTTAATAACAATATCATTAGCACTATATCTACATTCGATATAACGTAATATACTGATTCATTCCCACAGATATGTACATATAATAACCATATCATTAGTACCATACCTACAATCGATATAATGTAATATACTGATGGATTCCCACAGATCAATGCACCTTTCATAACAATATCATTAGTACTAAATCTACATTCGATATAATGTAATATACTGATTCATTCCCACAGATATGTACATATAATAACCATATCATTAGTACCATACCTACATTCGATATAATGTAATATACTGATGGATTCCCACAGATCAATGCATCTTTCATAACAATATCATTAGCACTATATCTGCATTCGATATAATGTAATATACTGATTCATTCCCACTGATCAATGTACATTTAATAACAACATCATTAGTAGTATATCTACATTACATACGTAATGTACAATTAATAACAATATTATTATCACCATATCTACGTTTGACATAATGTAATATACTGATTGATCCCCAAAGATCCATGTACATTTAATTACAACATCATTAGTACTAAATCTACATTCGATATAATGTAATATACTGATTCATTCCCACAGATCAATATATTTAATAACCATATCAGTAGTGCTATATCTACATTCGATATAATGTAATTTACTGATTCATTCCCACAGATCAATATATTTAATACCCATATCAGTAGTACTATATCTGCATTCGATATAATGTAATATACTGATTCATTCCCACAGATCAATATACCTTTAATAACCATATCATTAGTACTATATCTACATTCGATATAATGTAATGTACTGATTCATTCCCACAGACCAATGCACCGTTCATAACAATATCATTAGCACTATATCTACATTCGATATAATGTAATATACTGATTCATTCCCACAGATATGTACATATAATAACCATATCATTAGTACCATACCTACATTCGATATAATGTAATATACTGATTGATCCCCACAGATCACTGTACATTTGATAACAATATCATTATTACCATATCCACATTAGATATAATGTAATATACTGATTGATCCCCAAAGATCAATGTACATTTAATGACAATATCATTAGTACTATATCTACATCCGATATAATGTAATACACAGATTCATTCCCACAGATCAATGTACATTAAATAGGAATATCATTAGTAGTATATCTACATTACATATGTAATGTACAATTAATAACAATATTATTATCACCATATCTACATTAGATATAATGTAATACACTGATTGATCCCCAAAGATCAATGTACATTTAATAACAATATCATTAGTACTAAATCTACATTCGATATAATGTAATATACTGATTCATTCCCATTGATCCATGTACATTTAATAACAATATCATTAGTAGTATATCTACGTTACATACGTTATGTACAATTAATAACAATATCGTTATTACCATATCTACATTAGATATAATGTAATATACTGATTCATTCCCACAGATCAATATACCTTTAATAACCATATCATTAGTACTATATCTATATTCGATATATTGTAACCTACTGGTTCATTCCCACAGAACAATGTGCCTTTAATAACAATATCGTTAGCACTATATCTACATTCGATATAATGTAATATACTGATTCATTCCCACTGATCAATGTACATTTAATAACAACATCATTCGTAGTATATCTGCATTACATACGTAATGTACAATTAATAACAATATTATTATCACCATATCTACATTAGATATAATGTAATATACTGATTCATTCCCACAGATCAATATATTTAATAACCATATCAGTAGTACTATATCTACATTCGATATAATGTAATATACTGATTCATTCCCACAGATCAATATATTTAATAACCATATCAGTAGTACTATATCTACATTCGATATAATGTAATATACTGATGGATTCCCACAGATCAATGCACCGTTCATAACAATATCATTAGCACTATATCTACATTCGGTATAATGTAATATACTGATCCATTCCCACTGATCAATGTACATTTAATAACAACATCATTAGTAGTATATCTACATTACATACGTAATGTACAATGTATAACAATATTATTATTACCAACTCTACATTCGATATATTGTAATATACTGATTCATTCCCACAGATCAATGTGCCTTTAATAACAATATCATTAGCACTATATCTACATTCGATATAATGTAATATACTGATTCATTCCCACAGACCAATGCACCTTTAATAACAATATCATTAGCACTATATCTACATTCGATATAATGTAATATACTGATTCATTCCCACAGATCAATGTACATTTAATAACCATATAATTAGTACCATATCTACATTAGATATAATGTAATATACCGATGGATTCCCACAGATCAATGTACATTTAATAACCATATCATTAGTACCATATCTACATTAGATATGTAATGTACATTTAATAACCATATCATTAGTACTATATCTACATTAGAGATAATTTCATATACAGATTCATTCCCATTGATCCATGTACATTTAATAACAATATCATTAGTAGTATATCTACGTTACATACGTTATGTACAATTAATAACAATATCGTTATTACCATATCTACATTAGATATAATGTAATATACTGATTCATTCCCACAGATCAATATACCTTTAATAACCATATCATTAGTACTATATCTACATTCGATATATTGTAATATACTGATTCATTCCCACAGATCAATGTGCCTTTAATAACAATATCATTAGCACTGTATCTACATTCGATATAATGTAATATACTGATTCATTCCCACAGATCAATGTACATTTAATAACAATATCATTAGTACTATATCTACATTCGATATAATGTAATATACTGATTCATTCCCACAGATCAATGTACATTTCATAACCATATCATTAGTACCATATCTACAATAGATATGTACAGTACATTTAATAACAATATCATAATTACTATATCTACATTAGGTATACTGTAATATACAGATTCATTCCCACAGATCAATGTACATTAAATAGCAATATCATTAGTAGTATATCTACATTACATATGTAATGTACAATTAATAACAATATCATTATTACCAATTCCACATAAGATATAATGTAATATCCTGATTATTACCCAGAGATCAATGAACCATTAATAACAATATCATTAGCACAATATCTACATTCGATATAATGTAATATACTGATTCATTCCCACAGATCAGTGTACATTTAATAACAATATCATTATTACTATATCTACATTAGATATAATTTCATATACAGATTCATTCCCACTGATCAATGTACAGTTAATAACAACATCATTAGTAGTATATCTACATTACATACGTAATGTACAATTAATAACAATATTATTCTTACCATATCTACATTGGATATAATGTAATATACTGATTCAATCCCACAGATCAATATATTTAATAACCATATCAGTAGTACTATATCTACATTCGATATAATGTAATATACTGATTCATTCCCACAGATCAATGTACCTTTAATAACAATATCATTAGCACTATATCTACATGCGATATAATGTAATATACTGATTCATTCCCACAGATCAATGTACATTTCATAACCATATCATTAGTTCCATATCTACAATAGATATGTACAGTACATTTAATAACAATATCATTATTACTATATCTACATTAGGTATACTGTAATATACACATTCATTCCCACAGATCAATGTACATTTAATAGCAATATCATTAGTAGTATATCTACATTACATATGTAATGTACAATTCATAACAATATCATTATTGCCATATCTACATTCGATATAATGTAATATACTGATTGATCCCCACAGATCAATGTACATTTAATGACAATATCATTAGTACTATATCTACATCCGATATAATGTAATATACTGATTCATTCCCACAGATCAATATATTTAACAACCATATCAGTAGTACTATATCTACATTCGATATAATGTAATATACTGATGGATTCCCACAGATCAATGCACCGTTCATAACAATATCATTAGCACTATATCTACATTCGATATAATGTAATATACTGATTGATCCCCACAGATCACTGTACATTTAATAACAATATCATTATTACCATATCCACGTTAGATATAATGTAATATACTGATTGATCCCCAAAGATCAATGTACATTTAATGACAATATCATTAGCACTATATCTACACTCGATATAATGTAATATACTGATTCATTCCCACAGATCAATGTACATTTAATAACCATATCATTAGTGCCATATCTACATTAGATGTGTAATGTACATTTAATAACAATGTCATTAGTAGTATATCTACATTACATACGTAATGTACCATTAATAACAATATTATTATTACCATATCAACATTCGATATAATGTAATATACTGATTCATTCCCACAGATCAATGTGCCCTTAATAACAATATCATTAGCACTGTATCTACATTCGATATAATGTAATATACTGATTCATTCCCACAGATCAATGTACATGTAATAACAATATCATTAATACTATATCTACATTAGATATAATTTCATATACAGATTCAATCCCACTGATCAATGTACATTTAATAACAATATCATTAGTAGTATATCTACGTTACATACGTAATGTACAATTAATAACAATATCATTATTACCAACTCTACATTCGATATATTGTAATATACTGATTCATTCCCACAGATCAATGTGCCTTTAATAACAATATCATTAGCACTATATCTACATTCGATATAATGTAATATACTGATTCATTCCCACAGACCAATGCACCTTTAATAACAATATCATTAGCACTATATCTACATTCGATATAATGTAATATACTGATTCATTCCCACAGATCAATGTACATTTAATAACCATATAATTAGTACCATATCTACATTAGATATAATGTAATATACCGATGGATTCCCACAGATCAATGTACATTTAATAACCATATCATTAGTACCATATCTACATTAGATATGTAATGTACATTTAATAACCATATCATTAGTACTATATCTACATTAGAGATAATTTCATATACAGATTCATTCCCATTGATCCATGTACATTTAATAACAATATCATTAGTAGTATATCTACGTTACATACGTTATGTACAATTAATAACAATATCGTTATTACCATATCTACATTAGATATAATGTAATATACTGATTCATTCCCACAGATCAATATACCTTTAATAACCATATCATTAGTACTATATCTACATTCGATATATTGTAATATACTGATTCATTCCCACAGATCAATGTGCCTTTAATAACAATATCATTAGCACTATATCTACATTCGATATAATGTAATATACTGATTCATTCCCACAGACCAATGCACCTTTAATAACAATATCATTAGCACTATATCTACATTCGATATTACGTAATATACTGATTCATTGCCACAGATATGTACATATAATAACCATATCATTAGTACCATACCTACATTCGATATAATGTAATATACTGATGGATTCCCACAGACCAATGCACCTTTATTAACAATATCATTAGCACTATATCTACACTCGATATAATGTAATATACTGATTCATTCCCACAGATCAATGTACATTTAATATCCATATCATTAGTGCCATATCTACATTAGATGTGTAATGTACATTTAATAACAATGTCATTAGTAGTATATCTACATTACATACGTAATGTACCATTAATAACAATATTATTATTACCATATCAACATTCGATATAATGTAATATACTGATTCATTCCCACAGATCAATATATTTAATAACCATATCAGTAGTACTATATCTACATTCGATATAATGTAATATACTGATTCATTCCCACAGATCAATGTACCTTTACTAACAATATCATTAGCACTATATCTACATTCGATATAATGTAATATACTGATTCATTCCCACAGATCAATGTACATTTCATAACCATATCATTAGTACCATATCTACAATAGATATGTACAGTACATTTAATAACAATATCATTATTACTATATCTACATTAGGTATACTGTAATATACAGATTCATTCCCACAGATCAATCTACATTTAATAGCAATATCATTAGTAGTATATCTACATTACATATGTAATGTACAATTAATAACAATATCATTATTGCCATATCTACATTAGATATAATGTAATATACTGATTGATCCCCACAGATCAATGTACATTTAATGACAATATCATTAGTACTATATCTACATTCGATATAATGTAATATACTGATTCATTCCCACAGATCAATATATTTAATAACCATATCAGTAGTACTATATCTACATTCGATATATTGTAATATACTGATTCATTCCCACAGACCAATGCACCTTTAATAACAATATCATTAGCACTATATCTACATTCGATATAACGTAATATGCTGATTCATTCCCACATATATGTACATATAATAACCATATCATTAGTACCATACCTACATTCGATATAATGTAATATACCGATGGATTCCCACAGATCAATGTACATTTAATAACCATATCATTAGTACCATATCTACATTAGATATGTAATGTACATTTAATAACCATATCATTAGTACTATATCTACATTAGATATAATTTCATATACAGATTCATTCCCACTGATCCATGTACATTTAATAACAATATCATTAGTAGTATATCTACGTTACATACGTTATGTACAATTAATAACAATATCGTTATTACCATATCTACATTAGATATAATGTAATATACTGATTCATTCCCACAGATCAATATACCTTTAATAACCATATCATTAGTACTATATCTACATTCGATATATTGTAATATACTGATTCATTCCCACAGATCAATGTGCCTTTAATAACAATATCATTAGCACTATATCTACATTCGATATAATGTAATATACTGATTCATTCCCACTGATCAATGTACATTTAATAACAACATCATTAGTAGTATATCTACATTACATACGTAATGTACAATTAATAACAATATTATTATCACCATATCTACATTAGATATAATGTAATATACTGATTCATTCCCACAGATCAATATATTTAATAACCATATCAGTAGTACTATATCTACATTCGATATAATGTAATATACTGATTCATTCGCACAGATCAATGTACCTTTAATAACAATATCATTAGCACTATATCTACATTCGATATAATGTAGTATACAGATTCCTTCCCACAGATCAATGTGCCTTTAATAACAATATCGTTAGCACTATATCTACATTCGATATAATGTAATATACTGATTCATTCCCACAGATCAATGTACATTTCATAACCATATCATTAGTTCCATATCTACAATAGATATGTACAGTACATTTAATAACAATATCATTATTACTATATCTACATTAGGTATACTGTAATATACACATTCATTCCCACAGATCAATGTACATTTAATAGCAATATCATTAGTAGTATATCTACATTACATATGTAATGTACAATTGATAACAATATCATTATTGCCATATCTACATTCGATATAATGTAATATACTGATTGATCCCCACAGATCAATGTACATTTAATGACAATATCATTAGTACTATATCTACATCCGATATAATGTAATATACTGATTCATTCCCACAGATCAATATATTTAATAACCATATCGGTAGTACTATATCTACATTCGATATAATGTAATATACTGATGGATTCCCACAGATCAATGCACCGTTCATAACAATATCATTAGCACTATATCTACATTCGGTATAATGTAATATACTGATCCATTCCCACTGATCAATGTACATTTAATAACAACATCATTAGTAGTATATCTACATTACATACGTAATGTACAATGTATAACAATATTATTATCACCATATCTACATTGGATATAATGTAATATACTGATTCATTCCCACAGATCAATGTACATTTAATAACAATATCATTATTAGCATATCTACATTAGATATAATGCAATATACTGATTCATTCCCACAGATCAATGTGCCTTTAATAACAATATCATTAGGACTATATCTACATTCGATATAATGTAATATACTGATTCATTCCCACAGACCAATGCACCTTTAATAACAATATCATTAGCACTATATCTACATTCGATATAATGTAATATACTGATTCATTCCCACAGACCAATGCACCTTTAATAACAATATCATTAGCACTATATCTACATTCGATAGAATGTAATATACTGATTAATTCCCACAGATCAATGTGCCTTTAATAACAATATCGTTAGCACTATATCTACATTCGATATAATGTAATATACTGATTCATTCCCACAGATCAATGTACATTTCATAACCATATCATTAGTACCATATCTACAATAGATATGTACAGTGCATTTAATAACAATATCATTATTACTATATCTACATTAGGTATACTGTAATATACAGATTCATTCCCACAGATCAATGTACATTTAATAGCAATATCATTAGTATTATATCTACATTACATATGTAATGTACAATTAATAACAATATCATTATTGCCATATCTACATTCGATATAATGTAATATACTGATTGATCCCCACAGATCAATGTACATTTAATGACAATATCATTAGTACTATATCTACATCCGATATAATGTAATATACTGATTCATTCCCACAGATCAATATATTTAATAACCATATCAGTAGTACCATATCTACATTAGATATGTAATGTACATTTAATAACAATATCAATATTACTATATCTACATTAGGTATAATGTCATATACAGATTCATTCCCACAGATCAATGTACATTAAATAGCAATATCATTAGTAGTATATCTACATTACATATGTAATGTACAATTAATAACAATATCATTATTACCAACTCTACATTAGATATAATGTAATATCCTGATTATTACCCAGAGATCATTGTACCTTTAATAACAATATCATTAGCACTATATCTACATTCGATATAATGTAATATACTGATTCATTCCCACAGATCAATATATTTAATAACCATATCAGTAGTACCATATCTACATTAGATATGTAATGTACCTTTAATAACAATATCATTATTACCATATCTACATTAGATATAATGTAATATACTGATTCATTCCCACAGATCAATGTACATTTAATAACCATATCATTAGTACCATATCTACATTCGATATAATGTAATATACTGATTCATTCCCACAGACCAATGCACCTTTAATAACGATATCATTAGCACTATATCTACATTCGATATAACGTAATATGCTGATTCATTCCCACAGATATGTACATATAATAACCATATCATTAGTACCATACCTACATTCGATGTAATGTAATATACCGATGGATTCCCACAGATCAATGTACATTTAATAACCATATCAGTAGTACTATATCTACATTCGATATAATGTAATATACTGATTCATTCCCACAGATCAATATATTTAATACCCATATCAGTAGTACTATATCTACATTCGATATAATCTAATATACTGATTTATTCCCACAGATCAATGTACCTTTAATAACAATATCATTTGCACTATATCTACATTCGATATAATGTAGTATACAGACTCCTTCCCACAGAGCAATGCACCTTTAATAACAATTTCATTAGCACTATATCTACATTCGATATAACGTAATATACTGATTCATTCCCACAGATATGTACATATAATAACAACATCATTAGTAGTATATCTACATTACATACGTAATGTACAATTAATAACAATATTATTATCACCATATCTACATTAGATATAATGTAATATACTGATTGATCCCCAAAGATCAATGTACATTTCATAACAATATGATTAGTACTAAATCTACATTCGATATAATGTAATATACCGATTTATTCCCACAGATCAATATATTTAATAACCATATCAGTAGTACTATATCTACATTCGATATAATGTAATATACTGATTCATTCCCACAGATCAATGTACATTCCATAACCATATCATTAGTACCATATCTACAATAGATATGTAATGTACATTTAATAACAATATCTTTATTACTATATCTACACTAGGTATACTGTCATATACAGATTCATTCCCACAGATCAATGTACATTTAATAGCAATATCATTAGTACCATATCTACATTCGATATAATGTAATATACTGATTCATTCCCACAGATCAATGTACATTTAATAACAATATCATTATTACTATATCTACATTAGATATATTGTAATATACTGGTTGATCCCCAAAGATCAATGTACATTTAATGACAATATCATTAGTACTATATCTACATCCGATATAATGTAATATACTGATTCATTCCCACAGACCAATGCACCTTCAATAACAATATCATTAGCACTATATCTACATTCGATATAATTTAATATACTGATTCATTCCCACAGATCAATGTACATTTAATAACCATATCATTAGTACCATATCTACATTAGATATGTAATGTACAATTAATAACAATATCATTATTACTATATCTACATTAGGTATAATGTCATATACAGATTCCTTCCCACAGATCAACATACCTTTAATAACGATATCATTAGTACTATATCTACATTAGATATAATGTAAAATACAGATTCATTCCCACAGATCAATGTGCCTTTAATAACAATACCATTAGCACTATATCTACATTCGATATAATGTAATATACTGATTCATTCCCACAGAGCAATGCACCCTTAATAACAATATCATTAGCACTATATCTACATTCGATATAATGTAATATGCTGATTCATTCCCACAGACCAATGCACCTTTAATAACAATAACATTAGCACTATATCTACATTCGATATAACGGAATATACTGATTCATTCCCACAGATATGTACATATAATAACCATATTATTAGTACCATACCTACATTCGATATAATGTAATATACTGATGGATTCCCAAAGATCAATATACCTTTAATAACCATATCATTAGTACTATATCTACATTCGATATAATGTGATATACTGATTCATTCCCACAGACCAATGCACCTTTAATAGCAATATCATTAGCACTATATCTACATTCGATATAACGTAATATACTGATTCATTCCCACAGATATGTACATACAATAACCATATCATTAGTCCCATACCTACATTCGATATAATGTAATATACTGATGGATTCCCACAGATCAATGCACCTTTCATAACAATATCATTAGCACTATATCTACATTCGATATAATGTAATATACTGATTCATTCCCACTGATCAATATATTTAATAACCATATCAGTAGTACCATATCTACATTAGATATGTAATGTACCTTTAATAACAATATCATTATTACCATATCTACATTAGATATAATGTAATATACTGATTCATTCCCACAGATCAATGTACATTTAATAACCATATCATTAGTACCATATCTACATTCGATATAATGTAATATACTGATTCATTCCCACAGACCAATGCACCTTTAATAACGATATCATTAGCACTATATCTACATTCGATATAACGTAATATGCTGATTCATTCCCACAGATATGTACATATAATAACCATATCATTAGTACCATACCTACATTCGATGTAATGTAATATACCGATGGATTCCCACAGATCAATGTACATTTAATAACCATATCAGTAGTACTATATCTACATTCGATATAATGTAATATACTGATTCATTCCCACAGATCAATATATTTAATACCCATGTCAGTAGTACTATATCTACATTCGATATAACGTAATATACTGATTCATTGCCACAGATATGTACATATAATTACCATATCATTAGTACCATACCTACATTCGATATAATGTAGTATACTGATGGATTCCCACAGACCAATGCACCTTTAATAACAATATCATTAGCACTATATCTACACTCGATATAATGTAATGTACTGATTCATTCCCACAGATCAATGTACATTTAATAACTATATCATTAGTACCATATCTACATTCGATATAATGTAATATACTGATTCATTCCCACAGACCAATGCACCTTTAATAACGATATCATTAGCACTATATCTACATTCGATATAACGTAATATGCTGATTCATTCCCACAGATATGTACATATAATAACCATATCATTAGTACCATACCTACATTCGATATAATGTAGTATACTGATGGATTCCCACAGACCAATGCACCTTTAATAACAATATCATTAGCACTATATCTACACTCGATATAATGTAATGTACTGATTCATTCCCACAGATCAATGTACATTTAATAACCATATCATTAGTACCATATCTACATTCGATATAATGTAATATACTGATTCATTCCCACAGACCAATGCACCTTTAATAACGATATCATTAGCACTATATCTACATTCGATATAACGTAATATGCTGATTCATTCCCACAGATATGTACATATAATAACCATATCATTAGTACCATACCTACATTCGATGTAATGTAATATACCGATGGATTCCCACAGATCAATGTACATTTAATAACCATATCAGTAGTACTATATCTACATTCGATATAATGTAATATACTGATTCATTCCCCCAGATCAATATATTTAATACCCATATCAGTAGTACTATATCTACATTCGATATAACGTAATATACTGATTCATTGCCACAGATATGTACATATAATTACCATATCATTAGTACCATACCTACATTCGATATAATGTAGTATACTGATGGATTCCCACAGACCAATGCACCTTTAATAACAATATCATTAGCACTATATCTACACTCGATATAATGTAATGTACTGATTCATTCCCACAGATCAATGTACATTTAATAACAATATCATTAGTGCCATATCTACATTAGATGTGTAATGTACATTTAATAACAATATCAATATTACTATATCTACATTAGGTATAATGTCATATACAGATTCATTCCCACAGATCAATGTACATTTAATAACCATATCATTAGTGCCATATCTACATTAGATGTGTAATGTACATTTAATAACAATATCATTATTACTATATCTACATCAGGTATAATGTCATATACAGATTCATTCCCACAGATCAATGTACATTAAATAGCAATTTCATTAGTAGTATATCTGCATTACATATGTAATGTACAATTAATAACAATATCATTATTACTAATTCTACATTAGATATAATGTAATATCCTGATTATTACCCAGAGATCAATGTACCTTTAATAACAATATCATTAGCACTATATCTACATTCGATATAATGTAATATACTGATTCATTCCCACAGATCAATGTACATTTAATAGCAATATCATTAGTAGTATATCTACATTACATATGTAATGTACAATTAATAACAATATCATTATTACCATATCCACATTAGATATAATGTAATATACTGATTGATCCCCAAAGATCAATGTACATTTAATGACAATATCATTAGCACTATATCTACATTCGATATAATCTAATATACTGATTCATTCCCACAGACCAATGCACCTTTAATAACAATATCATTAGCACTATATCTACATTCGATATAATGTAATATACTGTTTCATTCCCACAGACCAATGCACCTTTAATAACAATATCATTAGCACTATATCTACATTCGATATAACGTAACATACTTATTCATTCCCACTGATCAATGTACATTTAATAACAATATCATTAGTAGTATATCTACGTTACATACGTAATGTACAATTGATAACAATATCATTATTACCATATCTACATTAGATATAATGTAATATACTGATTCATTCCCACAGATCAATATACCTATAATAACCATATCATTAGTACTATATCTACATACGATATATTGTAATATACTGATTCATTCCCACAGATCAATGTACATTTAATATCCATATCATTAGTACCATATCTACATTAGATATGTAATGTACATTTAATAACAATATCAATATTACTATATCTGCATTAGGTATAATGTCATATACAGATTCATTCCCACAGATCAATGTACATTAAATAGCAATATCATTAGTAGTATATCT
Source organism: Osmia lignaria lignaria (assembly GCF_051020975.1). Taxonomy (NCBI): domain Eukaryota; kingdom Metazoa; phylum Arthropoda; class Insecta; order Hymenoptera; family Megachilidae; genus Osmia; species Osmia lignaria. Next base: position 617,736 of record NC_135038.1, on the reverse strand, counting down.
CGGTTACATATGTAATGTACAATTAATAACAGTATCATTATTACCAATTCTACATTAGATACAATGTAATATCCTGATTATTACCCAGAGATCAATGAACCATTAATAACAATATCATTAGCACAATATCTACATTCGATATAATGTAATACACTGATTGATCCCCAAAGATCAATGTACATTTAATAACAATATCATTATTAGCATATCTACATTAGATATAATGCAATATACTGATTCATTCCCACTGATCAATGTACATTCAATAACAATATCATTAGTGGTATATCTATGTTACATACGTAATGTACAATTAATAACAATATCAATATTACTATATCTGCATTAGGTATAATGTCATATACAGATTCATTCCGACAGATCAATGTACATTTAATAACAATATCATTATTACTATATCTACATTAGATATAATTTCATATACAGATTCATTCCCACTGATCAATGTACATTTAATAACAATATCATTAGTGGTATATCCATGTTACATACGTAATGTACAATTAATAACAATATCATTATTACCATATCTACATTGGATTTAATGTAATATACTGATTCATTCCCACAGATGAATATACCTTTAATAACCATATCATTAGTACTATATCTACATTCGATAGAATGTAATATACTGATTAATTCCCACAGATCAATGTGCCTTTAATAACAATATCGTTAGCACTATATCTACATTCGATATAATGTAATATACTGATTCATTCCCACAGATCAATGTACATTTCATAACCATATCATTAGTACCATATCTACAATAGATATGTACAGTGCATTTAATAACAATATCATTATTACTATATCTACATTAGGTATACTGTAATATACAGATTCATTCCCACAGATCAATGTACATTTAATAGCAATATCATTAGTATTATATCTACATTACATATGTAATGTACAAGTCATAACAATATCATTATTGCCATATCTACATTCGATATAATGTAATATACTGATTGATCCCCACAGATCAATGTACATTTAATGACAATATCATTAGTACTATATCTACATCCGATATAATGTAATATACTGATTCATTCCCACAGATCTATATATTTAATAACCATATCAGTAGTACCATATCTACATTAGATATGTAATGTACATTTAATAACAATATCAATATTACTATATCTACATTAGGTATAATGTCATATACAGATTCATTCCCACAGATCAATGTACATTAAATAGCAATATCATTAGTAGTATATCTACATTACATATGTAATGTACAATTAATAACAATATCATTATTACCAACTCTACATTAGATATAATGTAATATCCTGATTATTACCCAGAGATCAATGTACCTTTAATAACAATATCATTAGCACTATATCTACATTCGATATAATGTAATATACTGATTCATTCCCACAGATCAATATATTTAATAACCATATCAGTAGTACCATATCTACATTAGATATGTAATGTACCTTTAATAACAATATCATTATTACCATATCTACATTAGATATAATGTAATATACTGATTCATTCCCACAGATCAATGTACCTTTAATAACAATATCATTAGCACTATATCTACATTCGATATAATGTAGTATACAGATTCCTTCCCACAGAGCAATGCACCTCTAATAACAATTTCATTAGCACTATATCTACATTCGATATAACGTAATATACTGATTCATTCCCACAGATATGTACATATAATAACAACATCATTAGTAGTATATCTACATTACATACGTAATGTACAATTAATAACAATATTATTATCACCATATCTACATTAGATATAATGTAATATACTGATTGATCCCCAAAGATCAATGTACATTTCATAACAATATGATTAGTACTAAATCTACATTCGATATAATGTAATATACCGATTTATTCCCACAGATCAATATATTTAATAACCATATCAGTAGTACTATATCTACATTCGATATAATGTAATATACCGATTCATTCCCACAGATCAATGTACATTCCATAACCATATCATTAGTACCATATCTACAATAGATATGTAATGTACAATTAATAACAATATCATTATTGCCATATCTACATTAGATATATTGTAATATACTGATTGATCCCCAAAGATCAATGTACATTTAATTACAATATCATTAGTACTAAATCTACATTCGATATAATGTAATATACTGATTCATTCCCACAGATCAATATATTTAATAACCACACCAGTAGTACTATATCTACATTCGATATAATGTAATATACTGATTCATTCCCACAGATCAATGTACATTTAATAACAATATCATTATTACTATATCTCCATTAGATATATTGTAATATACTGGTTGATCCCCAAAGATCAATGTACATTTAATGACAATATCATTAGTACTATATCTACATCCGATATAATGTAATATACTGATTCATTCCCACAGACCAATGCACCTTCAATAATAATATCATTAGCACTATATCTACATTCGATATAATGTAATATACTGATTCATTCCCACAGATCAATGTACATTTAATAACCATATCATTAGTACCATATCTACATTAGATATGTAATGTACATTTAATAACAATATCATTATTACTATATCTACATTAGGTATAATGTCATATACAGATTCCTTCCCACAGATCAACATACCTTTAATAACCATATCATTAGTACTATATCTACATTAGATATAATGTAAAATACAGATTCATTCCCACAGATCAATGTGCCTTTAATAACAATATCATTAGCACTATATCTACATTCGATATAATGTAATATACTGATTCATTCCCACAGAGCAATGCACCATTAATAACAATATCATTAGCACTATATCTACATTCGATATAATGTAATATACTGATTCATTCCCACAGACCAATGCACCTTTAATAACAATAACATTAGCACTATATCTACATTCGATATAACGGAATATACTGATTAATTCCCACAGATATGTACATATAATAACCATATTATTAGTACCATACCTACATTCGATATAATGTAATATACTGATGGATTCCCAAAGATCAATATACCTTTAATAACCATATCATTAGTACTATATCTACATTCGATATAATGTGATATACTGATTCATTCCCACAGACCAATGCACCTTTAATAGCAATATCATTAGCACTATATCTACATTCGATATAACGTAATATACTGATTCATTCCCACAGATATGTACATACAATAACCATATCATTAGTCCCATACCTACATTCGATATAATGTAATATACTGATGGATTCCCACAGATCAATGCACCTTTCATAACAATATCATTAGCACTATATCTACATTCGATATAATGTAATATACTGATTCATTCCCACTGATCAATATATTTAATAACCATATCAGTAGTACCATATCTACATTAGATATGTAATGTACCTTTAATAACAATATCATTATTACCATATCTACATTAGATATAATGTAATATACTGATTCATTCCCACAGATCAATGTACATTTAATAACCATATCATTAGTACCATATCTACATTCGATATAATGTAATATACTGATTCATTCCCACAGACCAATGCACCTTTAATAACGATATCATTAGCACTATATCTACATTCGATATAACGTAATATGCTGATTCATTCCCACAGATATGTACATATAATAACCATATCATTAGTACCATACCTACATTCGATGTAATGTAATATACCGATGGATTCCCACAGATCAATGTACATTTAATAACCATATCAGTAGTACTATATCTACATTCGATATAATGTAATATACTGATTCATTCCCACAGATCAATATATTTAATACCCATATCAGTAGTACTATATCTACATTCGATATAACGTAATATACTGATTCATTGCCACAGATATGTACATATAATTACCATATCATTAGTACCATACCTACATTCGATATAATGTAGTATACTGATGGATTCCCACAGACCAATGCACCTTTAATAACAATATCATTAGCACTATATCTACACTCGATATAATGTAATGTACTGATTCATTCCCACAGATCAATGTACATTTAATAACAATATCATTAGTGCCATATCTACATTAGATGTGTAATGTACATTTAATAACAATATCAATATTACTATATCTACATTAGGTATAATGTCATATCCAGATTCATTCCCACAGATCAATGTACATTTAATAACCATATCATTAGTGCCATATCTACATTAGATGTGTAATGTACATTTAATAACAATATCATTATTACTATATCTACATCAGGTATAATGTCATATACAGATTCATTCCCACAGATCAATGTACATTAAATAGCAATTTCATTAGTAGTATATCTGCATTACATATGTAATGTACAATTAATAACAATATCATTATTACTAATTCTACATTAGATATAATGTAATATCCTGATTATTACCCAGAGATCAATGTACCTTTAATAACAATATCATTAGCACTATATCTACATTCGATATAATGTAATATACTGATTCATTCCCACAGATCAATGTACATTTAATAGCAATATCATTAGTAGTATATCTACATTACATATGTAATGTACAATTAATAACAATATCATTATTACCATATCCACATTAGATATAATGTAATATACTGATTGATCCCCAAAGATCAATGTACATTTAATGACAATATCATTAGCACTATATCTACATTCGATATAATCTAATATACTGATTCATTCCCACAGACCAATGCACCTTTAATAACAATATCATTAGCACTATATCTACATTCGATATAATGTAATATACTGTTTCATTCCCACAGACCAATGCACCTTTAATAACAATATCATTAGCACTATATCTACATTCGATATAACGTAACATACTTATTCATTCCCACTGATCAATGTACATTTAATAACAATATCATTAGTAGTATATCTACGTTACATACGTAATGTACAATTAATAACAATATCATTATTACCATATCTACATTAGATATAATGTAATATACTGATTCATTCCCACAGATCAATATACCTATAATAACCATATCATTAGTACTATATCTACATTCGATATATTGTAATATACTGATTCATTCCCACAGATCAATGTACATTTAATATCCATATCATTAGTACCATATCTACATTAGATATGTAATGTACATTTAATAACAATATCAATATTACTATATCTGCATTAGGTATAATGTCATATACAGATTCATTCCCACAGATCAATGTACATTAAATAGCAATATCATTAGTAGTATATCTAGGTTACATATGTAATGTACAATTAATAACAGTATCATTATTACCAATTCTACATTAGATACAATGTAATATCCTGATTATTACCCAGAGATCAATGAACCATTAATAACAATATCATTAGCACAATATCTACATTCGATATAATGTAATACACTGATTGATCCCCAAAGATCAATGTACATTTAATAACAATATCATTATTAGCATATCTACATTAGATATAATGCAATATACTGATTCATTCCCACTGATCAATGTACATTCAATAACAATATCATTAGTGGTATATCTATGTTACATACGTAATGTACAATTAATAACAATATCAATATTACTATATCTGCATTAGGTATAATGTCATATACAGATTCATTCCGACAGATCAATGTACATTTAATAACAATATCATTAGTACCATATCTACATTAGATATGTAATGTACATTTAATAACCATATCATTAGTACTATATCTACATTAGAGATAATTTCATATACAGATTCATTCCCATTGATCCATGTACATTTAATAACAATATCATTAGTAGTATATCTACGTTACATACGTTATGTACAATTAATAACAATATCGTTATTACCATATCTACATTAGATATAATGTAATATACTGATTCATTCCCACAGATCAATATACCTTTAATAACCATATCATTAGTACTATATCTACATTCGATATATTGTAATATACTGATTCATTCCCACAGATCAATGTGCCTTTAATAACAATATCATTAGCACTATATCTACATTCGATATAATGTAATATACTGATTCATTCCCACAGACCAATGCACCTTTAATAACAATATCATTAGCACTATATCTACATTCGATATTACGTAATATACTGATTCATTGCCACAGATATGTACATATAATAACCATATCATTAGTACCATACCTACATTCGATATAATGTAATATACTGATGGATTCCCACAGACCAATGCACCTTTATTAACAATATCATTAGCACTATATCTACACTCGATATAATGTAATATACTGATTCATTCCCACAGATCAATGTACATTTAATATCCATATCATTAGTGCCATATCTACATTAGATGTGTAATGTACATTTAATAACAATGTCATTAGTAGTATATCTACATTACATACGTAATGTACCATTAATAACAATATTATTATTACCATATCAACATTCGATATAATGTAATATACTGATTCATTCCCACAGATCAATATATTTAATAACCATATCAGTAGTACTATATCTACATTCGATATAATGTAATATACTGATTCATTCCCACAGATCAATGTACCTTTACTAACAATATCATTAGCACTATATCTACATTCGATATAATGTAATATACTGATTCATTCCCACAGATCAATGTACATTTCATAACCATATCATTAGTACCATATCTACAATAGATATGTACAGTACATTTAATAACAATATCATTATTACTATATCTACATTAGGTATACTGTAATATACAGATTCATTCCCACAGATCAATCTACATTTAATAGCAATATCATTAGTAGTATATCTACATTACATATGTAATGTACAATTAATAACAATATCATTATTGCCATATCTACATTAGATATAATGTAATATACTGATTGATCCCCACAGATCAATGTACATTTAATGACAATATCATTAGTACTATATCTACATTCGATATAATGTAATATACTGATTCATTCCCACAGATCAATATATTTAATAACCATATCAGTAGTACTATATCTACATTCGATATATTGTAATATACTGATTCATTCCCACAGACCAATGCACCTTTAATAACAATATCATTAGCACTATATCTACATTCGATATAACGTAATATGCTGATTCATTCCCACATATATGTACATATAATAACCATATCATTAGTACCATACCTACATTCGATATAATGTAATATACCGATGGATTCCCACAGATCAATGTACATTTAATAACCATATCATTAGTACCATATCTACATTAGATATGTAATGTACATTTAATAACCATATCATTAGTACTATATCTACATTAGATATAATTTCATATACAGATTCATTCCCACTGATCCATGTACATTTAATAACAATATCATTAGTAGTATATCTACGTTACATACGTTATGTACAATTAATAACAATATCGTTATTACCATATCTACATTAGATATAATGTAATATACTGATTCATTCCCACAGATCAATATACCTTTAATAACCATATCATTAGTACTATATCTACATTCGATATATTGTAATATACTGATTCATTCCCACAGATCAATGTGCCTTTAATAACAATATCATTAGCACTATATCTACATTCGATATAATGTAATATACTGATTCATTCCCACTGATCAATGTACATTTAATAACAACATCATTAGTAGTATATCTACATTACATACGTAATGTACAATTAATAACAATATTATTATCACCATATCTACATTAGATATAATGTAATATACTGATTCATTCCCACAGATCAATATATTTAATAACCATATCAGTAGTACTATATCTACATTCGATATAATGTAATATACTGATTCATTCGCACAGATCAATGTACCTTTAATAACAATATCATTAGCACTATATCTACATTCGATATAATGTAGTATACAGATTCCTTCCCACAGATCAATGTGCCTTTAATAACAATATCGTTAGCACTATATCTACATTCGATATAATGTAATATACTGATTCATTCCCACAGATCAATGTACATTTCATAACCATATCATTAGTTCCATATCTACAATAGATATGTACAGTACATTTAATAACAATATCATTATTACTATATCTACATTAGGTATACTGTAATATACACATTCATTCCCACAGATCAATGTACATTTAATAGCAATATCATTAGTAGTATATCTACATTACATATGTAATGTACAATTGATAACAATATCATTATTGCCATATCTACATTCGATATAATGTAATATACTGATTGATCCCCACAGATCAATGTACATTTAATGACAATATCATTAGTACTATATCTACATCCGATATAATGTAATATACTGATTCATTCCCACAGATCAATATATTTAATAACCATATCGGTAGTACTATATCTACATTCGATATAATGTAATATACTGATGGATTCCCACAGATCAATGCACCGTTCATAACAATATCATTAGCACTATATCTACATTCGGTATAATGTAATATACTGATCCATTCCCACTGATCAATGTACATTTAATAACAACATCATTAGTAGTATATCTACATTACATACGTAATGTACAATGTATAACAATATTATTATCACCATATCTACATTGGATATAATGTAATATACTGATTCATTCCCACAGATCAATGTACATTTAATAACAATATCATTATTAGCATATCTACATTAGATATAATGCAATATACTGATTCATTCCCACAGATCAATGTGCCTTTAATAACAATATCATTAGGACTATATCTACATTCGATATAATGTAATATACTGATTCATTCCCACAGACCAATGCACCTTTAATAACAATATCATTAGCACTATATCTACATTCGATATAATGTAATATACTGATTCATTCCCACAGACCAATGCACCTTTAATAACAATATCATTAGCACTATATCTACATTCGATAGAATGTAATATACTGATTAATTCCCACAGATCAATGTGCCTTTAATAACAATATCGTTAGCACTATATCTACATTCGATATAATGTAATATACTGATTCATTCCCACAGATCAATGTACATTTCATAACCATATCATTAGTACCATATCTACAATAGATATGTACAGTGCATTTAATAACAATATCATTATTACTATATCTACATTAGGTATACTGTAATATACAGATTCATTCCCACAGATCAATGTACATTTAATAGCAATATCATTAGTATTATATCTACATTACATATGTAATGTACAATTAATAACAATATCATTATTGCCATATCTACATTCGATATAATGTAATATACTGATTGATCCCCACAGATCAATGTACATTTAATGACAATATCATTAGTACTATATCTACATCCGATATAATGTAATATACTGATTCATTCCCACAGATCAATATATTTAATAACCATATCAGTAGTACCATATCTACATTAGATATGTAATGTACATTTAATAACAATATCAATATTACTATATCTACATTAGGTATAATGTCATATACAGATTCATTCCCACAGATCAATGTACATTAAATAGCAATATCATTAGTAGTATATCTACATTACATATGTAATGTACAATTAATAACAATATCATTATTACCAACTCTACATTAGATATAATGTAATATCCTGATTATTACCCAGAGATCATTGTACCTTTAATAACAATATCATTAGCACTATATCTACATTCGATATAATGTAATATACTGATTCATTCCCACAGATCAATATATTTAATAACCATATCAGTAGTACCATATCTACATTAGATATGTAATGTACCTTTAATAACAATATCATTATTACCATATCTACATTAGATATAATGTAATATACTGATTCATTCCCACAGATCAATGTACATTTAATAACCATATCATTAGTACCATATCTACATTCGATATAATGTAATATACTGATTCATTCCCACAGACCAATGCACCTTTAATAACGATATCATTAGCACTATATCTACATTCGATATAACGTAATATGCTGATTCATTCCCACAGATATGTACATATAATAACCATATCATTAGTACCATACCTACATTCGATGTAATGTAATATACCGATGGATTCCCACAGATCAATGTACATTTAATAACCATATCAGTAGTACTATATCTACATTCGATATAATGTAATATACTGATTCATTCCCACAGATCAATATATTTAATACCCATATCAGTAGTACTATATCTACATTCGATATAATCTAATATACTGATTTATTCCCACAGATCAATGTACCTTTAATAACAATATCATTTGCACTATATCTACATTCGATATAATGTAGTATACAGACTCCTTCCCACAGAGCAATGCACCTTTAATAACAATTTCATTAGCACTATATCTACATTCGATATAACGTAATATACTGATTCATTCCCACAGATATGTACATATAATAACAACATCATTAGTAGTATATCTACATTACATACGTAATGTACAATTAATAACAATATTATTATCACCATATCTACATTAGATATAATGTAATATACTGATTGATCCCCAAAGATCAATGTACATTTCATAACAATATGATTAGTACTAAATCTACATTCGATATAATGTAATATACCGATTTATTCCCACAGATCAATATATTTAATAACCATATCAGTAGTACTATATCTACATTCGATATAATGTAATATACTGATTCATTCCCACAGATCAATGTACATTCCATAACCATATCATTAGTACCATATCTACAATAGATATGTAATGTACATTTAATAACAATATCTTTATTACTATATCTACACTAGGTATACTGTCATATACAGATTCATTCCCACAGATCAATGTACATTTAATAGCAATATCATTAGTACCATATCTACATTCGATATAATGTAATATACTGATTCATTCCCACAGATCAATGTACATTTAATAACAATATCATTATTACTATATCTACATTAGATATATTGTAATATACTGGTTGATCCCCAAAGATCAATGTACATTTAATGACAATATCATTAGTACTATATCTACATCCGATATAATGTAATATACTGATTCATTCCCACAGACCAATGCACCTTCAATAACAATATCATTAGCACTATATCTACATTCGATATAATTTAATATACTGATTCATTCCCACAGATCAATGTACATTTAATAACCATATCATTAGTACCATATCTACATTAGATATGTAATGTACAATTAATAACAATATCATTATTACTATATCTACATTAGGTATAATGTCATATACAGATTCCTTCCCACAGATCAACATACCTTTAATAACGATATCATTAGTACTATATCTACATTAGATATAATGTAAAATACAGATTCATTCCCACAGATCAATGTGCCTTTAATAACAATACCATTAGCACTATATCTACATTCGATATAATGTAATATACTGATTCATTCCCACAGAGCAATGCACCCTTAATAACAATATCATTAGCACTATATCTACATTCGATATAATGTAATATGCTGATTCATTCCCACAGACCAATGCACCTTTAATAACAATAACATTAGCACTATATCTACATTCGATATAACGGAATATACTGATTCATTCCCACAGATATGTACATATAATAACCATATTATTAGTACCATACCTACATTCGATATAATGTAATATACTGATGGATTCCCAAAGATCAATATACCTTTAATAACCATATCATTAGTACTATATCTACATTCGATATAATGTGATATACTGATTCATTCCCACAGACCAATGCACCTTTAATAGCAATATCATTAGCACTATATCTACATTCGATATAACGTAATATACTGATTCATTCCCACAGATATGTACATACAATAACCATATCATTAGTCCCATACCTACATTCGATATAATGTAATATACTGATGGATTCCCACAGATCAATGCACCTTTCATAACAATATCATTAGCACTATATCTACATTCGATATAATGTAATATACTGATTCATTCCCACTGATCAATATATTTAATAACCATATCAGTAGTACCATATCTACATTAGATATGTAATGTACCTTTAATAACAATATCATTATTACCATATCTACATTAGATATAATGTAATATACTGATTCATTCCCACAGATCAATGTACATTTAATAACCATATCATTAGTACCATATCTACATTCGATATAATGTAATATACTGATTCATTCCCACAGACCAATGCACCTTTAATAACGATATCATTAGCACTATATCTACATTCGATATAACGTAATATGCTGATTCATTCCCACAGATATGTACATATAATAACCATATCATTAGTACCATACCTACATTCGATGTAATGTAATATACCGATGGATTCCCACAGATCAATGTACATTTAATAACCATATCAGTAGTACTATATCTACATTCGATATAATGTAATATACTGATTCATTCCCACAGATCAATATATTTAATACCCATGTCAGTAGTACTATATCTACATTCGATATAACGTAATATACTGATTCATTGCCACAGATATGTACATATAATTACCATATCATTAGTACCATACCTACATTCGATATAATGTAGTATACTGATGGATTCCCACAGACCAATGCACCTTTAATAACAATATCATTAGCACTATATCTACACTCGATATAATGTAATGTACTGATTCATTCCCACAGATCAATGTACATTTAATAACTATATCATTAGTACCATATCTACATTCGATATAATGTAATATACTGATTCATTCCCACAGACCAATGCACCTTTAATAACGATATCATTAGCACTATATCTACATTCGATATAACGTAATATGCTGATTCATTCCCACAGATATGTACATATAATAACCATATCATTAGTACCATACCTACATTCGATATAATGTAGTATACTGATGGATTCCCACAGACCAATGCACCTTTAATAACAATATCATTAGCACTATATCTACACTCGATATAATGTAATGTACTGATTCATTCCCACAGATCAATGTACATTTAATAACCATATCATTAGTACCATATCTACATTCGATATAATGTAATATACTGATTCATTCCCACAGACCAATGCACCTTTAATAACGATATCATTAGCACTATATCTACATTCGATATAACGTAATATGCTGATTCATTCCCACAGATATGTACATATAATAACCATATCATTAGTACCATACCTACATTCGATGTAATGTAATATACCGATGGATTCCCACAGATCAATGTACATTTAATAACCATATCAGTAGTACTATATCTACATTCGATATAATGTAATATACTGATTCATTCCCCCAGATCAATATATTTAATACCCATATCAGTAGTACTATATCTACATTCGATATAACGTAATATACTGATTCATTGCCACAGATATGTACATATAATTACCATATCATTAGTACCATACCTACATTCGATATAATGTAGTATACTGATGGATTCCCACAGACCAATGCACCTTTAATAACAATATCATTAGCACTATATCTACACTCGATATAATGTAATGTACTGATTCATTCCCACAGATCAATGTACATTTAATAACAATATCATTAGTGCCATATCTACATTAGATGTGTAATGTACATTTAATAACAATATCAATATTACTATATCTACATTAGGTATAATGTCATATACAGATTCATTCCCACAGATCAATGTACATTTAATAACCATATCATTAGTGCCATATCTACATTAGATGTGTAATGTACATTTAATAACAATATCATTATTACTATATCTACATCAGGTATAATGTCATATACAGATTCATTCCCACAGATCAATGTACATTAAATAGCAATTTCATTAGTAGTATATCTGCATTACATATGTAATGTACAATTAATAACAATATCATTATTACTAATTCTACATTAGATATAATGTAATATCCTGATTATTACCCAGAGATCAATGTACCTTTAATAACAATATCATTAGCACTATATCTACATTCGATATAATGTAATATACTGATTCATTCCCACAGATCAATGTACATTTAATAGCAATATCATTAGTAGTATATCTACATTACATATGTAATGTACAATTAATAACAATATCATTATTACCATATCCACATTAGATATAATGTAATATACTGATTGATCCCCAAAGATCAATGTACATTTAATGACAATATCATTAGCACTATATCTACATTCGATATAATCTAATATACTGATTCATTCCCACAGACCAATGCACCTTTAATAACAATATCATTAGCACTATATCTACATTCGATATAATGTAATATACTGTTTCATTCCCACAGACCAATGCACCTTTAATAACAATATCATTAGCACTATATCTACATTCGATATAACGTAACATACTTATTCATTCCCACTGATCAATGTACATTTAATAACAATATCATTAGTAGTATATCTACGTTACATACGTAATGTACAATTGATAACAATATCATTATTACCATATCTACATTAGATATAATGTAATATACTGATTCATTCCCACAGATCAATATACCTATAATAACCATATCATTAGTACTATATCTACATTCGATATATTGTAATATACTGATTCATTCCCACAGATCAATGTACATTTAATATCCATATCATTAGTACCATATCTACATTAGATATGTAATGTACATTTAATAACAATATCAATATTACTATATCTGCATTAGGTATAATGTCATATACAGATTCATTCCCACAGATCAATGTACATTAAATAGCAATATCATTAGTAGTATATCTCGGTTACATATGTAATGTACAATTAATAACAGTATCATTATTACCAATTCTACATTAGATACAATGTAATATCCTGATTATTACCCAGAGATCAATGAACCATTAATAACAATATCATTAGCACAATATCTACATTCGATATAATGTAATACACTGATTGATCCCCAAAGATCAATGTACATTTAATAACAATATCATTATTAGCATATCTACATTAGATATAATGCAATATACTGATTCATTCCCACTGATCAATGTACATTCAATAACAATATCATTAGTGGTATATCTATGTTACATACGTAATGTACAATTAATAACAATATCAATATTACTATATCTGCATTAGGTATAATGTCATATACAGATTCATTCCGACAGATCAATGTACATTTAATAACAATATCATTATTACTATATCTACATTAGATATAATTTCATATACAGATTCATTCCCACTGATCAATGTACATTTAATAACAATATCATTAGTGGTATATCCATGTTACATACGTAATGTACAATTAATAACAATATCATTATTACCATATCTACATTGGATTTAATGTAATATACTGATTCATTCCCACAGATGAATATACCTTTAATAACCATATCATTAGTACTATATCTACATTCGATAGAATGTAATATACTGATTAATTCCCACAGATCAATGTGCCTTTAATAACAATATCGTTAGCACTATATCTACATTCGATATAATGTAATATACTGATTCATTCCCACAGATCAATGTACATTTCATAACCATATCATTAGTACCATATCTACAATAGATATGTACAGTGCATTTAATAACAATATCATTATTACTATATCTACATTAGGTATACTGTAATATACAGATTCATTCCCACAGATCAATGTACATTTAATAGCAATATCATTAGTATTATATCTACATTACATATGTAATGTACAAGTCATAACAATATCATTATTGCCATATCTACATTCGATATAATGTAATATACTGATTGATCCCCACAGATCAATGTACATTTAATGACAATATCATTAGTACTATATCTACATCCGATATAATGTAATATACTGATTCATTCCCACAGATCTATATATTTAATAACCATATCAGTAGTACCATATCTACATTAGATATGTAATGTACATTTAATAACAATATCAATATTACTATATCTACATTAGGTATAATGTCATATACAGATTCATTCCCACAGATCAATGTACATTAAATAGCAATATCATTAGTAGTATATCTACATTACATATGTAATGTACAATTAATAACAATATCATTATTACCAACTCTACATTAGATATAATGTAATATCCTGATTATTACCCAGAGATCAATGTACCTTTAATAACAATATCATTAGCACTATATCTACATTCGATATAATGTAATATACTGATTCATTCCCACAGATCAATATATTTAATAACCATATCAGTAGTACCATATCTACATTAGATATGTAATGTACCTTTAATAACAATATCATTATTACCATATCTACATTAGATATAATGTAATATACTGATTCATTCCCACAGATCAATGTACCTTTAATAACAATATCATTAGCACTATATCTACATTCGATATAATGTAGTATACAGATTCCTTCCCACAGAGCAATGCACCTCTAATAACAATTTCATTAGCACTATATCTACATTCGATATAACGTAATATACTGATTCATTCCCACAGATATGTACATATAATAACAACATCATTAGTAGTATATCTACATTACATACGTAATGTACAATTAATAACAATATTATTATCACCATATCTACATTAGATATAATGTAATATACTGATTGATCCCCAAAGATCAATGTACATTTCATAACAATATGATTAGTACTAAATCTACATTCGATATAATGTAATATACCGATTTATTCCCACAGATCAATATATTTAATAACCATATCAGTAGTACTATATCTACATTCGATATAATGTAATATACCGATTCATTCCCACAGATCAATGTACATTCCATAACCATATCATTAGTACCATATCTACAATAGATATGTAATGTACAATTAATAACAATATCATTATTGCCATATCTACATTAGATATATTGTAATATACTGATTGATCCCCAAAGATCAATGTACATTTAATTACAATATCATTAGTACTAAATCTACATTCGATATAATGTAATATACTGATTCATTCCCACAGATCAATATATTTAATAACCACACCAGTAGTACTATATCTACATTCGATATAATGTAATATACTGATTCATTCCCACAGATCAATGTACATTTAATAACAATATCATTATTACTATATCTCCATTAGATATATTGTAATATACTGGTTGATCCCCAAAGATCAATGTACATTTAATGACAATATCATTAGTACTATATCTACATCCGATATAATGTAATATACTGATTCATTCCCACAGACCAATGCACCTTCAATAATAATATCATTAGCACTATATCTACATTCGATATAATGTAATATACTGATTCATTCCCACAGATCAATGTACATTTAATAACCATATCATTAGTACCATATCTACATTAGATATGTAATGTACATTTAATAACAATATCATTATTACTATATCTACATTAGGTATAATGTCATATACAGATTCCTTCCCACAGATCAACATACCTTTAATAACCATATCATTAGTACTATATCTACATTAGATATAATGTAAAATACAGATTCATTCCCACAGATCAATGTGCCTTTAATAACAATATCATTAGCACTATATCTACATTCGATATAATGTAATATACTGATTCATTCCCACAGAGCAATGCACCATTAATAACAATATCATTAGCACTATATCTACATTCGATATAATGTAATATACTGATTCATTCCCACAGACCAATGCACCTTTAATAACAATAACATTAGCACTATATCTACATTCGATATAACGGAATATACTGATTAATTCCCACAGATATGTACATATAATAACCATATTATTAGTACCATACCTACATTCGATATAATGTAATATACTGATGGATTCCCAAAGATCAATATACCTTTAATAACCATATCATTAGTACTATATCTACATTCGATATAATGTGATATACTGATTCATTCCCACAGACCAATGCACCTTTAATAGCAATATCATTAGCACTATATCTACATTCGATATAACGTAATATACTGATTCATTCCCACAGATATGTACATACAATAACCATATCATTAGTCCCATACCTACATTCGATATAATGTAATATACTGATGGATTCCCACAGATCAATGCACCTTTCATAACAATATCATTAGCACTATATCTACATTCGATATAATGTAATATACTGATTCATTCCCACTGATCAATATATTTAATAACCATATCAGTAGTACCATATCTACATTAGATATGTAATGTACCTTTAATAACAATATCATTATTACCATATCTACATTAGATATAATGTAATATACTGATTCATTCCCACAGATCAATGTACATTTAATAACCATATCATTAGTACCATATCTACATTCGATATAATGTAATATACTGATTCATTCCCACAGACCAATGCACCTTTAATAACGATATCATTAGCACTATATCTACATTCGATATAACGTAATATGCTGATTCATTCCCACAGATATGTACATATAATAACCATATCATTAGTACCATACCTACATTCGATGTAATGTAATATACCGATGGATTCCCACAGATCAATGTACATTTAATAACCATATCAGTAGTACTATATCTACATTCGATATAATGTAATATACTGATTCATTCCCACAGATCAATATATTTAATACCCATATCAGTAGTACTATATCTACATTCGATATAACGTAATATACTGATTCATTGCCACAGATATGTACATATAATTACCATATCATTAGTACCATACCTACATTCGATATAATGTAGTATACTGATGGATTCCCACAGACCAATGCACCTTTAATAACAATATCATTAGCACTATATCTACACTCGATATAATGTAATGTACTGATTCATTCCCACAGATCAATGTACATTTAATAACAATATCATTAGTGCCATATCTACATTAGATGTGTAATGTACATTTAATAACAATATCAATATTACTATATCTACATTAGGTATAATGTCATATCCAGATTCATTCCCACAGATCAATGTACATTTAATAACCATATCATTAGTGCCATATCTACATTAGATGTGTAATGTACATTTAATAACAATATCATTATTACTATATCTACATCAGGTATAATGTCATATACAGATTCATTCCCACAGATCAATGTACATTAAATAGCAATTTCATTAGTAGTATATCTGCATTACATATGTAATGTACAATTAATAACAATATCATTATTACTAATTCTACATTAGATATAATGTAATATCCTGATTATTACCCAGAGATCAATGTACCTTTAATAACAATATCATTAGCACTATATCTACATTCGATATAATGTAATATACTGATTCATTCCCACAGATCAATGTACATTTAATAGCAATATCATTAGTAGTATATCTACATTACATATGTAATGTACAATTAATAACAATATCATTATTACCATATCCACATTAGATATAATGTAATATACTGATTGATCCCCAAAGATCAATGTACATTTAATGACAATATCATTAGCACTATATCTACATTCGATATAATCTAATATACTGATTCATTCCCACAGACCAATGCACCTTTAATAACAATATCATTAGCACTATATCTACATTCGATATAATGTAATATACTGTTTCATTCCCACAGACCAATGCACCTTTAATAACAATATCATTAGCACTATATCTACATTCGATATAACGTAACATACTTATTCATTCCCACTGATCAATGTACATTTAATAACAATATCATTAGTAGTATATCTACGTTACATACGTAATGTACAATTAATAACAATATCATTATTACCATATCTACATTAGATATAATGTAATATACTGATTCATTCCCACAGATCAATATACCTATAATAACCATATCATTAGTACTATATCTACATTCGATATATTGTAATATACTGATTCATTCCCACAGATCAATGTACATTTAATATCCATATCATTAGTACCATATCTACATTAGATATGTAATGTACATTTAATAACAATATCAATATTACTATATCTGCATTAGGTATAATGTCATATACAGATTCATTCCCACAGATCAATGTACATTAAATAGCAATATCATTAGTAGTATATCTAGGTTACATATGTAATGTACAATTAATAACAGTATCATTATTACCAATTCTACATTAGATACAATGTAATATCCTGATTATTACCCAGAGATCAATGAACCATTAATAACAATATCATTAGCACAATATCTACATTCGATATAATGTAATACACTGATTGATCCCCAAAGATCAATGTACATTTAATAACAATATCATTATTAGCATATCTACATTAGATATAATGCAATATACTGATTCATTCCCACTGATCAATGTACATTCAATAACAATATCATTAGTGGTATATCTATGTTACATACGTAATGTACAATTAATAACAATATCAATATTACTATATCTGCATTAGGTATAATGTCATATACAGATTCATTCCGACAGATCAATGTACATTTAATAACAATATCATTATTACTATATCTACATTAGATATAATTTCATATACAGATTCATTCCCACTGATCAATGTACATTTAATAACAATATCATTAGTGGTATATCCATGTTACATACGTAATGTACAATTAATAACAATATCATTATTACCATATCTACATTGGATATAATGTAATATACTGATTCATTCCCACAGATGAATATACCTTTAATAACCATATCATTAGTACTATATCTACATTCGATAGAATGTAATATACTGATTAATTCCCACAGATCAATGTGCCTTTAATAACAATATCGTTAGCACTATATCTACATTCGATATAATGTAATATACTGATTCATTCCCACAGATCAATGTACATTTCATAACCATATCATTAGTACCATATCTACAATAGATATGTACAGTGCATTTAATAACAATATCATTATTACTATATCTACATTAGGTATACTGTAATATACAGATTCATTCCCACAGATCAATGTACATTTAATAGCAATATCATTAGTATTATATCTACATTACATATGTAATGTACAAGTCATAACAATATCATTATTGCCATATCTACATTCGATATAATGTAATATACTGATTGATCCCCACAGATCAATGTACATTTAATGACAATATCATTAGTACTATATCTACATCCGATATAATGTAATATACTGATTCATTCCCACAGATCAATATATTTAATAACCATATCAGTAGTACCATATCTACATTAGATATGTAATGTACATTTAATAACAATATCAATATTACTATACCTACATTAGGTATAATGTCATATACAGATTCATTCCCACAGATCAATGTACATTAAATAGCAATATCATTAGTAGTATATCTACGTTACATACGTTATGTACAATTAATAACAATATCGTTATTACCATATCTACATTAGATATAATGTAATATACTGATTCATTCCCACAGATCAATATACCTTTAATAACCATATCATTAGTACTATATCTACATTCGATATATTGTAATATACTGATTCATTCCCACAGATCAATGTGCCTTTAATAACAATATCATTAGCACTATATCTACATTCGATATAATGTAATATACTGATTCATTCCCACTGATCAATGTACATTTAATAACAACATCATTAGTAGTATATCTACATTACATACGTAATGTACAATTAATAACAATATTATTATCACCATATCTACATTAGATATAATGTAATATACTGATTCATTCCCACAGATCAATATATTTAATAACCATATCAGTAGTACTATATCTACATTCGATATAATCTAATATACTGATTTATTCCCACAGATCAATGTACCTTTAATAACAATATCATTTGCACTATATCTACATTCGATATAATGTAGTATACAGATTCCTTCCCACAGAGCAATGCACCTTTAATAACAATTTCATTAGCACTATATCTACATTCGATATAACGTAATATACTGATTCATTCCCACAGATATGTACATATAATAACAACATCATTAGTAGTATATCTACATTACATACGTAATGTACAATTAATAACAATATTATTATCACCATATCTACATTAGATATAATGTAATATACTGATTGATCCCCAAAGATCAATGTACATTTCATAACAATATGATTAGTACTAAATCTACATTCGATATAATGTAATATACCGATTTATTCCCACAGATCAATATATTTAATAACCATATCAGTAGTACTATATCTACATTCGATATAATGTAATATACTGATTCATTCTCACAGATCAATGTACATTCCATAACCATATCATTAGTACCATATCTACAATAGATATGTAATGTACATTTAATAACAATATCTTTATTACTATATCTACACTAGGTATACTGTCATATACAGATTCATTCCCACAGATCAATGTACATTTAATAGCAATATCATTAGTACCATATCTACATTCGATATAATGTAATATACTGATTCATTCCCACAGATCAATGTACATTTAATAACAATATCATTATTACTATATCTACATTAGATATATTGTAATATACTGGTTGATCCCCAAAGATCAATGTACATTTAATGACAATATCATTAGTACTATATCTACATCCGATATAATGTAATATACTGATTCATTCCCACAGACCAATGCACCTTCAATAACAATATCATTAGCACTATATCTACATTCGATATAATTTAATATACTGATTCATTCCCACAGATCAAAGTACATTTAATAACCATATCATTAGTACCATATCTACATTAGATATGTAATGTACATTTAATAACAATATCATTATTACTATATCTACATTAGGTATAATGTCATATACAGATTCCTTCCCACAGATCAACATACCTTTAATAACGATATCATTAGTACTATATCTACATTAGATATAATGTAAAATACAGATTCATTCCCACAGATCAATGTGCCTTTAATAACAATACCATTAGCACTATATCTGCATTCGATATAATGTAATATACTGATTCATTCCCACAGAGCAATGCACCCTTAATAACAATATCATTAGCACTATATCTACATTCGATATAATGTAATATACTGATTCATTCCCACAGACCAATGCACCTTTAATAACAATAACATTAGCACTATATCTACATTCGATATAACGGAATATACTGATTCATTCCCACAGATATGTACATATAATAACCATATTATTAGTACCATACCTACATTCGATATAATGTAATATACTGATGGATTCCCAAAGATCAATATACCTTTAATAACCATATCATTAGTACTATATCTACATTCGATATAATGTGATATACTGATTCATTCCCACAGACCAATGCACCTTTAATAGCAATATCATTAGCACTATATCTACATTCGATATAACGTAATATACTGATTCATTCCCACAGATATGTACATACAATAACCATATCATTAGTCCCATACCTACATTCGATATAATGTAATATACTGATGGATTCCCACAGATCAATGCACCTTTCATAACAATATCATTAGCACTATATCTACATTCGATATAATGTAATATACTGATTCATTCCCACTGATCAATATATTTAATAACCATATCAGTAGTACCATATCTACATTAGATATGTAATGTACCTTTAATAACAATATCATTATTACCATATCTACATTAGATATAATGTAATATACTGATTCATTCCCACAGATCAATGTACATTTAATAACCATATCATTAGTACCATATCTACATTCGATATAATGTAATATACTGATTCATTCCCACAGACCAATGCACCTTTAATAACGATATCATTAGCACTATATCTACATTCGATATAACGTAATATGCTGATTCATTCCCACAGATATGTACATATAATAACCATATCATTAGTACCATACCTACATTCGATGTAATGTAATATACCGATGGATTCCCACAGATCAATGTACATTTAATAACCATATCAGTAGTACTATATCTACATTCGATATAATGTAATATACTGATTCATTCCCACAGATCAATATATTTAATACCCATATCAGTAGTACTATATCTACATTCGATATAACGTAATATACTGATTCATTGCCACAGATATGTACATATAATTACCATATCATTAGTACCATACCTACATTCGATATAATGTAGTATACTGATGGATTCCCACAGACCAATGCACCTTTAATAACAATATCATTAGCACTATATCTACACTCGATATAATGTAATGTACTGATTCATTCCCACAGATCAATGTACATTTAATAACAATATCATTAGTGCCATATCTACATTAGATGTGTAATGTACATTTAATAACAATATCAATATTACTATATCTACATTAGGTATAATGTCATATACAGATTCATTCCCACAGATCAATGTACATTTAATAACCATATCATTAGTGCCATATCTACATTAGATGTGTAATGTACATTTAATAACAATATCATTATTACTATATCTACATCAGGTATAATGTCATATACAGATTCATTCCCACAGATCAATGTACATTAAATAGCAATTTCATTAGTAGTATATCTGCATTACATATGTAATGTACAATTAATAACAATATCATTATTACTAATTCTACATTAGATATAATGTAATATCCTGATTATTACCCAGAGATCAATGTACCTTTAATAAGAATATCATTAGCACTATATCTACATTCGATATAATGTAATATACTGATTCATTCCCACAGATCAATGTACATTTAATAGCAATATCATTAGTAGTATATCTACATTACATATGTAATGTACAATTAATAACAATATCATTATTACCATATCCACATTAGATATAATGTAATATACTGATTGATCCCCAAAGATCAATGTACATTTAATGACAATATCATTAGCACTATATCTACATTCGATATAATCTAATATACTGATTCATTCCCACAGACCAATGCACCTTTAATAACAATATCATTAGCACTATATCTACATTCGATATAATGTAATATACTGTTTCATTCCCACAGACCAATGCACCTTTAATAACAATATCATTAGCACTATATCTACATTCGATATAACGTAACATACTTATTCATTCCCACTGATCAATGTACATTTAATAACAATATCATTAGTAGTATATCTACGTTACATACGTAATGTACAATTGATAACAATATCATTATTACCATATCTACATTAGATATAATGTAATATACTGATTCATTCCCACAGATCAATATACCTATAATAACCATATCATTAGTACTATATCTACATTCGATATATTGTAATATACTGATTCATTCCCACAGATCAATGTACATTTAATATCCATATCATTAGTACCATATCTACATTAGATATGTAATGTACATTTAATAACAATATCAATATTACTATATCTGCATTAGGTATAATGTCATATACAGATTCATTCCCACAGATCAATGTACATTAAATAGCAATATCATTAGTAGTATATCTAGGTTACATATGTAATGTACAATTAATAACAGTATCATTATTACCAATTCTACATTAGATACAATGTAATATCCTGATTATTACCCAGAGATCAATGAACCATTAATAACAATATCATTAGCACAATATCTACATTCGATATAATGTAATACACTGATTGATCCCCAAAGATCAATGTACATTTAATAACAATATCATTATTAGCATATCTACATTAGATATAATGCAATATACTGATTCATTCCCACTGATCAATGTACATTCAATAACAATATCATTAGTGGTATATCTATGTTACATACGTAATGTACAATTAATAACAATATCAATATTACTATATCTGCATTAGGTATAATGTCATATACAGATTCATTCCGACAGATCAATGTACATTTAATAACAATATCATTATTACTATATCTACATTAGATATAATTTCATATACAGATTCATTCCCACTGATCAATGTACATTTAATAACAATATCATTAGTGGTATATCCATGTTACATACGTAATGTACAATTAATAACAATATCATTATTACCATATCTACATTGGATATAATGTAATATACTGATTCATTCCCACAGATGAATATACCTTTAATAACCATATCATTAGTACTATATCTACATTCGATAGAATGTAATATACTGATTAATTCCCACAGATCAATGTGCCTTTAATAACAATATCGTTAGCACTATATCTACATTCGATATAATGTAATATACTGATTCATTCCCACAGATCAATGTACATTTCATAACCATATCATTAGTACCATATCTACAATAGATATGTACAGTGCATTTAATAACAATATCATTATTACTATATCTACATTAGGTATACTGTAATATACAGATTCATTCCCACAGATCAATGTACATTTAATAGCAATATCATTAGTATTATATCTACATTACATATGTAATGTACAAGTCATAACAATATCATTATTGCCATATCTACATTCGATATAATGTAATATACTGATTGATCCCCACAGATCAATGTACATTTAATGACAATATCATTAGTACTATATCTACATCCGATATAATGTAATATACTGATTCATTCCCACAGATCAATATATTTAATAACCATATCAGTAGTACCATATCTACATTAGATATGTAATGTACATTTAATAACAATATCAATATTACTATATCTACATTAGGTATAATGTCATATACAGATTCATTCCCACAGATCAATGTACATTAAATAGCAATATCATTAGTAGTATATCTACATTACATATGTAATGTACAATTAATAACAATATCATTATTACCAACTCTACATTAGATATAATGTAATATCCTGATTATTACCCAGAGATCAATGTACCTTTAATAACAATATCATTAGCACTATATCTACATTCGATATAATGTAATATACTGATTCATTCCCACAGATCAATATATTTAATAACCATATCAGTAGTACCATATCTACATTAGATATGTAATGTACCTTTAATAACAATATCATTATTACCATATCTACATTAGATATAATGTAATATACTGATTCATTCCCACAGATCAATGTACCTTTAATAACAATATCATTAGCACTATATCTACATTCGATATAATGTAGTATACAGATTCCTTCCCACAGAGCAATGCACCTTTAATAACAATTTCATTAGCACTATATCTACATTCGATATAACGTAATATACTGATTCATTCCCACAGATATGTACATATAATAACAACATCATTAGTAGTATATCTACATTACATACGTAATGTACAATTAATAACAATATTATTATCACCATATCTACATTAGATATAATGTAATATACTGATTGATCCCCAAAGATCAATGTACATTTCATAACAATATGATTAGTACTAAATCTACATTCGATATAATGTAATATACCGATTTATTCCCACAGATCAATATATTTAATAACCATATCAGTAGTACTATATCTACATTCGATATAATGTAATATACTGATTCATTCCCACAGATCAATGTACATTCCATAACCATATCATTAGTACCATATCTACAATAGATATGTAATGTACAATTAATAACAATATCATTATTGCCATATCTACATTAGATATATTGTAATATACTGCTTGATCCCCAAAGATCAATGTACATTTAATTACAATATCATTAGTACTAAATCTACATTCGATATAATGTAATATACTGATTCATTCCCACAGATCAATATATTTAATAACCACACCAGTAGTACTATATCTACATTCGATATAATGTAATATACTGATTCATTCCCACAGATCAATGTACATTTAATAACAATATCATTATTACTATATCTACATTAGATATATTGTAATATACTGGTTGATCCCCAAAGATCAATGTACATTTAATGACAATATCATTAGTACTATATCTACATCCGATATAATGTAATATACTGATTCATTCCCACAGACCAATGCACCTTCAATAATAATATCATTAGCACTATATCTACATTCGATATAATGTAATATACTGATTCATTCCCACAGATCAATGTACATTTAATAACCATATCATTAGTACCATATCTACATTAGATATGTAATGTACATTTAATAACAATATCATTATTACTATATCTACATTAGGTATAATGTCATATACAGATTCCTTCCCACAGATCAACATACCTTTAATAACCATATCATTAGTACTATATCTACATTAGATATAATGTAAAATACAGATTCATTCCCACAGATCAATGTGCCTTTAATAACAATATCATTAGCACTATATCTACATTCGATATAATGTAATATACTGATTCATTCCCACAGAGCAATGCACCATTAATAACAATATCATTAGCACTATATCTACATTCGATATAATGTAATATACTGATTCATTCCCACAGACCAATGCACCTTTAATAACAATAACATTAGCACTATATCTACATTCGATATAACGGAATATACTGATTCATTCCCACAGATATGTACATATAATAACCATATTATTAGTACCATACCTACATTCGATATAATGTAATATACTGATGGATTCCCAAAGATCAATATACCTTTAATAACCATATCATTAGTACTATATCTACATTCGATATAATGTGATATACTGATTCATTCCCACAGACCAATGCACCTTTAATAGCAATATCATTAGCACTATATCTACATTCGATATAACGTAATATACTGATTCATTCCCACAGATATGTACATACAATAACCATATCATTAGTCCCATACCTACATTCGATATAATGTAATATACTGATGGATTCCCACAGATCAATGCACCTTTCATAACAATATCATTAGCACTATATCTACATTCGATATAATGTAATATACTGATTCATTCCCACTGATCAATATATTTAATAACCATATCAGTAGTACCATATCTACATTAGATATGTAATGTACCTTTAATAACAATATCATTATTACCATATCTACATTAGATATAATGTAATATACTGATTCATTCCCACAGATCAATGTACATTTAATAACCATATCATTAGTACCATATCTACATTCGATATAATGTAATATACTGATTCATTCCCACAGACCAATGCACCATTAATAACGATATCATTAGCACTATATCTACATTCGATATAACGTAATATGCTGATTCATTCCCACAGATATGTACATATAATAACAACATCATTAGTAGTATATCTACATTACATACGTAATGTACAATTAATAACAATATTATTATCACCATATCTACATTAGATATAATGTAATATACTGATTGATCTCCAAAGATCAATGTACATTTCATAACAATATGATTAGTACTAAATCTACATTCGATATAATGTAATATACCGATTTATTCCCACAGATCAATATATTTAATAACCATATCAGTAGTACCATATCTACATTAGATATGTAATGTACCTTTAATAACAATATCATTATTACCATATCTACATTAGATATAATGTAATATACTGATTCATTCCCACAGATCAATGTACCTTTAATAACAATATCATTAGCACTATATCTACATTCGATATAATGTAGTATACAGATTCCTTCCCACAGAGCAATGCACCTTTAATAACAATTTCATTAGCACTATATCTACATTCGATATAACGTAATATACTGATTCATTCCCACAGATATGTACATATAATAACAACATCATTAGTAGTATATCTACATTACATACGTAATGTACAATTAATAACAATATTATTATCACCATATCTACATTAGATATAATGTAATATACTGATTGATCCCCAAAGATCAATGTACATTTCATAACAATATGATTAGTACTAAATCTACATTCGATATAATGTAATATACCGATTTATTCCCACAGATCAATATATTTAATAACCATATCAGTAGTACTATATCTACATTCGATATAATGTAATATACTGATTCATTCCCACAGATCAATGTACATTCCATAACCATATCATTAGTACCATATCTACAATAGATATGTAATGTACAATTAATAACAATATCATTATTGCCATATCTACATTAGATATATTGTAATATACTGCTTGATCCCCAAAGATCAATGTACATTTAATTACAATATCATTAGTACTAAATCTACATTCGATATAATGTAATATACTGATTCATTCCCACAGATCAATATATTTAATAACCACACCAGTAGTACTATATCTACATTCGATATAATGTAATATACTGATTCATTCCCACCGATCAATGTACATTTAATAACAATATCATTATTACTATATCTACATTAGATATATTGTAATATACTGGTTGATCCCCAAAGATCAATGTACATTTAATGACAATATCATTAGTACTATATCTACATCCGATATAATGTAATATACTGATTCATTCCCACAGACCAATGCACCTTCAATAATAATATCATTAGCACTATATCTACATTCGATATAATGTAATATACTGATTCATTCCCACAGATCAATGTACATTTAATAACCATATCATTAGTACCATATCTACATTAGATATGTAATGCACATTTAATAACAATATCATTATTACTATATCTACATTAGGTATAATGTCATATACAGATTCCTTCCCACAGATCAACATACCTTTAATAACCATATCATTAGTACTATATCTACATTAGATATAATGTAAAATACAGATTCATTCCCACAGATCAATGTGCCTTTAATAACAATATCATTAGCACTATATCTACATTCGATATAATGTAATATACTGATTCATTCCCACAGAGCAATGCACCATTAATAACAATATCATTAGCACTATATCTACATTCGATATAATGTAATATACTGATTCATTCCCACAGACCAATGCACCTTTAATAACAATAACATTAGCACTATATCTACATTCGATATAACGGAATATACTGATTCATTCCCACAGATATGTACATATAATAACCATATTATTAGTACCATACCTACATTCGATATAATGTAATATACTGATGGATTCCCAAAGATCAATATACCTTTAATAACCATATCATTAGTACTATATCTACATTCGATATAATGTGATATACTGATTCATTCCCACAGACCAATGCACCTTTAATAGCAATATCATTAGCACTATATCTACATTCGATATAACGTAATATACTGATTCATTCCCACAGATATGTACATACAATAACCATATCATTAGTCCCATACCTACATTCGATATAATGTAATATACTGATGGATTCCCACAGATCAATGCACCTTTCATAACAATATCATTAGCACTATATCTACATTCGATATAATGTAATATACTGATTCATTCCCACTGATCAATATATTTAATAACCATATCAGTAGTACCATATCTACATTAGATATGTAATGTACCTTTAATAACAATATCATTATTACCATATCTACATTAGATATAATGTAATATACTGATTCATTCCCACAGATCAATGTACATTTAATAACCATATCATTAGTACCATATCTACATTCGATATAATGTAATATACTGATTCATTCCCACAGACCAATGCACCTTTAATAACGATATCATTAGCACTATATCTACATTCGATATAACGTAATATGCTGATTCATTCCCACAGATATGTACATATAATAACCATATCATTAGTACCATACCTACATTCGATGTAATGTAATATACCGATGGATTCCCACAGATCAATGTACATTTAATAACCATATCAGTAGTACTATATCTACATTCGATATAATGTAATATACTGATTCATTCCCACAGATCAATATATTTAATACCCATATCAGTAGTACTATATCTACATTCGATATAATCTAATATACTGATTCATTCCCACAGATCAATGTACCTTTAATAACAATATCATTAGCACTATATCTACATTCGATATAATGTAGTATACAGATTCCTTCCCACAGAGCAATGCACCTTTAATAACAATTTCATTAGCACTATATCTACATTCGATATAACGTAATATACTGATTCATTCCCACAGATATGTACATATAATAACAACATCATTAGTAGTATATCTACATTACATACGTAATGTACAATTAATAACAATATTATTATCACCATATCTACATTAGATATAATGTAGTATACTGATTGATCCCCAAAGATCAATGTACATTTAATAACTATATCATTATTAGCATATCTACATTAGATATAATGCAATATACTGATTCATTCCCACAGATCAATGTACATTTAATAACAATATCATTATTAGCATATCTACATTAGATATAATGCAATATACTGATTCATTCCCACAGATCAATGTACATTTAATAACCATATCATTAGTACCATATCTACATTCGATATAATGTAATATACTGATTCATTCCCACAGATCAATGTACATTTAATAACAATATCATTATTACTATATCTACATTAGATATATTGTAATATACTGGTTGATCCCCAAAGATCAATGTACATTTAATGACAATATCATTAGTACTATATCTACATTCGATATAATGTAATATACTGGTTCATTCCCACAGATCAATGTGCCTTTAATAACAATATCATTAGCACTATATCTACATTCGATATAATGTAATATACTGATTCATTCCCACAGATCAATGTACATTTAATAACAATATCATTATTACTATATCTACATTAGATATAATTTCATATACAGATTCATTCCCACTGATCAATGTACATTTAATAACAACATCATTAGTAGTATATCTACATTACACACGTAATGTACAATTAATAACAATATTATTATCACCATATCTACATTAGATATAATGTAATATACTGATTGATCCCCAAAGATCAATGTACATTTAATTACAATATCATTAGTACTAAATCTACATTCGATATAATGCAATATACTGATTCATTCCCACAGATCAATGTACATTTAATAACCATATCATTAGTACCATATCTACATTCGATATAATGTAATATACTGATTCATTCCCACAGATCAATGTACATTTAATAACAATATCATTATTACTATATCTACATTAGATATATTGTAATATACTGGTTGATCCCCAAAGATCAATGTACATTTAATGACAATATCATTAGTACTATATCTACATCCGATATAATGTAATATACTGATTCATTCCCACAGACCAATGCACCTTCAATAACAATATCATTAGCACTATATCTACATTCGATATAATGTAATATACTGATTCATTCCCACAGATCAATGTACATTTAATAACCATATCATTAGTACCATATCTACATTAGATATGTAATGTACATTTAATAACAATATCATTATTACTATATCTACATTAGGTATAATGTCATATACAGATTCCTTCCCACAGATCAACATACCTTTAATAACCATATCATTAGTACTATATCTACATTAGATTCCCACAGATCAATGTGCCTTTAATAACAATATCATTAGCACTATATCTACATTCGATATAATGTAATATACTGATTCATTCCCACAGAGCAATGCACCCTTAATAACAATATCATTAGCACTATATCTACATTCGATATAATGTAATATACTGATTCATTCCCACAGACCAATGCACCTTTAATAACAATAACATTAGCACTATATCTACATTCGATATAACGGAATATACTGATTCATTCCCACAGATATGTACATATAATAACCATATTATTAGTACCATACCTGCATTCGATATAATGTAATATACTGATGGATTCCCAAAGATCAGTATACCTTTAATAACCATATCATTAGTACTATATCTACATTCGATATAATGTGATATACTGATTCATTCCCACAGACCAATGCACCTTTAATAGCAATATCATTAGCACTATATCTACATTCGATATAACGTAATATACTGATTCATTCCCACAGATATGTACATACAATAACCATATCATTAGTCCCATACCTACATTCGATATAATGTAATATACTGATGGATTCCCACAGATCAATGCACCTTTCATAACAATATCATTAGCACTATATCTACATTCGATATAATGTAATATACTGATTCATTCCCACTGATCAATATATTTAATAACCATATCAGTAGTACCATATCTACATTAGATATGTAATGTACCTTTAATAACAATATCATTATTACCATATCTACATTAGATATAATGTAATATACTGATTCATTCCCACAGATCAATGTACATTTAATAACCATATCATTAGTACCATATCTACATTCGATATAATGTAATATACTGATTCATTCCCACAGACCAATTCACCTTTAATAACGATATCATTAGCACTATATCTACATTCGATATAACGTAATATGCTGATTCATTCCCACAGATATGTACATATAATAACCATATCATTAGTACCATACCTACATTCGATGTAATGTAATATACCGATGGATTCCCACAGATCAATGTACATTTAATAACCATATCAGTAGTACTATATCTACATTCGATATAATGTAATATACTGATTCATTCCCACAGATCAATATATTTAATACCCATATCAGTAGTACTATATCTACATTCGATATAACGTAATATACTGATTCATTCCCACTGATCAATGCGCCTTTAATAACAATATCATTAGCACTATAACTACATTCGATATAATGTAATATACTGATTCATTCCCACAGACCAATGCACCTTTAATAACAATAACATTAGCACTATATCTACATTCGATATAACAGAATATACTGATTCATTCCCACAGATATGTACATATAATAACCATATTATTAGTACCATACCTACATTCGATATAATGTAATATACTGATGGATTCCCAAAGATCAATATACCTTTAATAACCATATCATTAGTACTATATCTACATTCGATATAATGTGATGTACTGATTCATTCCCACAGACCAATGCACCTTTAATAGCAATATCATTAGCACTATATCTACATTCGATATAACGTAATATACTGATTCATTCCCACAGATATGTACATACAATAACCATATCATTAGTCCCATACCTACATTCGATATAATGTAATATACTGATGGATTCCCACAGATCAATGCACCTTTCATAACAATATCATTAGCACTATATCTACATTCGATATAATGTAATATACTGATTCATTCCCACTGATCAATATATTTAATAACCATATCAGTAGTACTATATCTACATTAGATATGTAATGTACCTTTAATAACAATATCATTATTACCATATCTACATTAGATATAATGTAATATACTGATTCATTCCCACAGATCAATGTACATTTAATAACCATATCATTAGTACCATATCTACATTCGATATAATGTAATATACTGATTCATTCCCACAGACCAATGCACCTTTAATAACGATATCATTAGCACTATATCTACATTCGATATAACGTAATATGCTGATTCATTCCCACAGATATTTACATATAATAACCATATCATTAGTACCATACCTACATTCGATGTAATGTAATATACCGATGGATTCCCACAGATCAATGTACATTTAATAACCATATCAGTAGTACTATATCTACATTCGATATAATGTAATATACTGATTCATTCCCACAGATCAATATATTTAATACCCATGTCAGTAGTACTATATCTACATTCGATATAACGTAATATACTGATTCATTCCCACTGATCAATGCGCCTTTAATAACAATATCATTAGCACTATATCTGCACTCGATATAATGTAATATACTGATTCATTGCCACAGATCAATGTACATTTAATAACCATATCATTAGTGCCATATCTACATTAGATGTGTAATGTACATTTAATAACAATATCATTATTACTATATCTACATCAGGTATAATGTCATATACAGATTCATTCCCACAGATCAATGTACATTAAATAGCAATTTCATTAGTAGTATATCTGCATTACATATGTAATGTACAATTAATAACAATATCATTATTACTAATTCTACATTAGATATAATGTAATATCCTGATTATTACCCAGAGACAAATGTACCTTTAATAACAATATCATTAGCACTATATCTACATTCGATATAATGTAATATACTGATTCATTCCCACAGATCAATGTATATTTAATAGCAATATCATTAGTAGTATATCTACATTACATATGTAATGTACAATTAATAACAATATCATTATTACCATATCCACATTAGATATAATGTAATATACTGATTGATCCCCAAAGATCAATGTACATTTAATGACAATATCATTAGCACTATATCTACATTCGATATAATGTAATATACTGATTCATTCCCACAGACCACTGCACCTTTAATAACAATATCATTAGCACTATATCTACATTCGATATAATGTAATATACTGTTTTATTCCCACAGACCAATGCACCTTTAATAACAATATCATTAGCACTATATCTACATTCGATATAACGTAACATACTGATTCATTCCCACTGATCAATGTACACTTAATAACAATATCATTAGTAGTATATCTACGTTACATACGTAATGTACAATTAATAACAATTTCATTATTACCATATCTACATTAGATCTAATGTAATATACTGATTCATTCCCACAGATCAATATACCTATAATAACCATATCATTAGTACTATATCTACATTCGATATATTGTAATATACTGATTCATTCCCACAAATATGTACATATAATAACCATATTATTAGTACCATACCTACATACGATATAATGTAATATACTGATGGATTCCCACAGATCAATGTACATTTAATAACCATATCATTAGTACCATATCTACATTAGATATGTAATGTACATTTAATAACAATATCATTATTACTATATCTACATTAGGTATAATGTCATATACAGATTCATTCCCACAGATCAATGTACATTAAATAGCAATATCATTAGTAGTATATCTACATTACATATGTAATGTACAATTAATAACAATATCATTATTACCAACTCTACATTAGATATAATGTAATATCCTGATTATTACCCAGAGATCAATGTACCTTTAATAACAATATCATTAGCACTATATCTACATTCGATATAATGTAATACACTGATTCATTCCCACAGATCAATGTACATTTAATTACAATATCATTAGTACTAAATCTACATTCGATATAATGTAATATACTGATTCATTCCCACAGATCAATATATTTAATAACCATATCAGTAGTACTATATCTACATTCGATATAATCTAATATACTGATTCATTCCCACAGATCAATGTACCTATAATAACAATATCATTAGCACTATATCTACATTCGATATAATATAGTATACAGATTCCTTCCCACAGATCAATGTGCCTTTAATAACAATATCATTAGCACTATATCTACATTCGATATAATGTAATACACTGATTCATTCCCACAGATCAATGTACATTTCAGAACCATATTATTAGTACCATATCTGCAATAGATACGTAATGTACAATTAATAACAATATTATTATCACCATATCTACATTAGATATAATGTAATATACTGATTGATCCCCAAAGATCAATGTACATTTAATAACAATATCATTAGTACTAAATCTACATTCGATATAATGTAATATACTGATTCATTCCCACAGATCAATATATTTAATACCCATATCAGTAGTACTATATCTACATTCGATATAATCTAATATACTGATTCATTCCCAAAGATCAATGTACCTTTAATAACAATATCATTAGCACTGTATCTACATTCGATATAATGTAGTATACAGATTCCTTCCCACAGATCAATGTGCCTTTAATAACAATATTATTAGCACTACATCTACATTCGATATAATGTAATACACTGATTCATTCCCACAGATCAATGTACATTTCATAACCATATTATTAGTACCATATCTACAATAGATATGTAATGTACATTTAATAACAATATCATTATTACTATATCTACATTAGGTATACTGTAATATACAGATTCATTCCCACAGATCAATGTACATTTAATAGCAATATCATTAGTAGTATATCTACATTACATATGTAATGTACAATTAACAACAATATCATTATTGCCATATCTACATTCGATATAATGTAATATACTGATTGATCCCCACAGATCAATGTACATTTAATGACAATATCATTAGTACTATATCTACATCCGATATAATGTAATATACTGATTCATTCCCACAGATCAATATATTTAATAACCATATCAGTAGTACTATATCTACATTCGATATAATGTAATATACTGATGGATTCCCACAGATCAATGCACCGTTCATAACAATATCAATAGCACTATATCTACATTCGATATAATGTAATATACTGATTCATTCCCACTGATCAATGTACATTTAATAACAACATCATTAGTAGTATATCTACATTACATACGTAATGTACAATGTATAACAATATTATTATCACCATATCTACATTAGATATAATGTAATATACTGATTGATCCCCAAAGGTCAATGTACATTTAATAACAATATCATTATTAGCATATCTACATTAGATATAATGCAATATACTGATTCATTCCCACAGATCAATGTACATTTCATAACCATATCATTAGTACCATATCTACATTAGATATGTAATGTACATTTAATAACAATATCATTATTACTATATCTACATTAGGTATAATGTCATATACAGATCCATTCCCACAGATCAATATACCTTTAATAACCATATCATTAGTACTATATCTACATTAGATATAATGTAATATACTGATTCATTCCCACAGATCAATGTGCCTTTAATAACAATATCATTAGGACTATATCTACATTCGATATAATGTAATATACTGATGGATTCCCACAGACCAATGCACCTTTAATAACAATATCATTAGCACTATATCTACACTCGATATAATGTAATATATTGATTCAATCCCACAGATCAATATATTTAATAACCATATCATTAGCACTATATCTACATTCGATATAATGTAATACACTGATTCATTCCCACAGATCAATGTACATTTCATAACCATATCATTAGTACCATAACTACAACAGATATGTACAGTACATTTAATAACAATATCATTATTACTATATCTACATTAGGTATACTGTAATATACAGATTCATTCCCACAGATCAATGTACATTTAATAGCAATATCATTAGTATTATATCTACATTACATATGTAATGTACAATTAATAACAATATCATTATTGCCATATCTACATTCGATATAATGTAATATACTGATTGATCCCCACAGATCAATGTACATTTAATGACAATATCATTAGTACTATATCTACATCCGATATAATGTAATATACTGATTCATTCCCACAGATCAATATATTTAATAACCATATCAGTAGTACCATATCTACATTAGATATGTAATGTACATTTAATAACAATATCAATATTACTATATCTACATTAGGTATAATGTCATATACAGATTCATTCCCACAGATCAATGTACATTAAATAGCAATATCATTAGTAGTATATCTACATTACATATGTAATGTACAATTAATAACAATATCATTATTACCAACTCTACATTAGATATAATGTAATATCCTGATTATTACCCAGAGATCAATGTACCTTTAATAACAATATCATTAGCACTATATCTACATTCGATATAATGTAATATACTGATTCATTCCCACAGATCAATGTACATTTCATAACCATATCATTAGTACCATATCTACAATAGATATGTACAGTACATTTAATAACAATATCATTATTACTATATCTACATTAGGTATACTGTAATATACAGATTCATTCCCACAGATCAATGTACATTTAATAGCAATATCATTAGTAGTATATCTGCATTACATATGTAATGTACAATTAATAACAATATCATTATTACTAATTCTACATTAGATATAATGTAATATCCTGATTATTACCCAGAGATCAATGTACCTTTAATAACAATATCATTAGCACTATATCTACATTCGATATAATGTAATATACTGATTCATTCCCACAGATCAATGTACATTTAATAGCAATATCATTAGTAGTATATCTACATTACATATGTAATGTACAATTAATAACAATATCATTATTAC
Organism: Osmia lignaria lignaria; assembly: GCF_051020975.1. Classification (NCBI taxonomy): domain Eukaryota; kingdom Metazoa; phylum Arthropoda; class Insecta; order Hymenoptera; family Megachilidae; genus Osmia; species Osmia lignaria. Next base: position 577,619 of record NC_135038.1, on the reverse strand, counting down.
CATATCTACATTAGATATAATGTAATATACTGATTGATCCCCAAAGATCAATGTACATTTAATAACAATATCATTAGCACTATATCTACATTCGATATAATGTAATATACTGATTCATTCCCACAGATCAATGTACATTTCATAACCATATCATTAGTACCATATCTACAATAGATATGTACAGTACATTTAATAACAATATCATTATTACTATATCTACATTAGGTATACTGTAATATACAGATTCATTCCCACAGATCAATGTACATTTAATAGCAATATCATTAGTAGTATATCTGCATTACATATGTAATGTACAATTAATAACAATATCATTATTACTAATTCTACATTAGATATAATGTAATATCCTGATTATTACCCAGAGATCAATGTACCTTTAATAACAATATCATTAGCACTATATCTACCTTCGATATAATGTAATATACTGATTCATTCCCACAGATCAATGTACATTTAATAGCAATATCATTAGTAGTATATCTACATTACATATGTAATGTACAATTAATAACAATATCATTATTACCATATCTACATTAGATATAATGTAATATACTGATTGATCCCGAAAGATCAATGTACATTTAATGACAATATCATTAGCACTATATCTACATTCGATATAATGTAATATACTGATTCATTCCCACAGACCAATGCACCTTTAATAACAATATCATTAGCACTATATCTACATTCGATATAATGTAATATACTGTTTCATTCCCACAGACCAATGCACCTTTAATAACAATATCATTAGCAGTATATCTACATTCGATATAACGTAACATACTGATTCATTCCCACTGATCAATGTACATTTAATGACAATATCATTAGTACTATATCTACATTCGATATAATGTAATATACTGATTCATTCCCACAGATCAATGTACCTTTAATAACAATATCATTAGCACTATATCTACATTCGATATAACGTAATATACTGATTCATTGCCACAGATATGTACATATAATAACCATATCATTAGTACCATACCTACATTCGATATAATGTAGTATACTGATGGATTCCCACAGACCAATGCACCTTTAATAACAATATCATTAGCACTATATCTACATTAGATATAATGTAATATACTGATTCATTCCCACAGATCAATGTGCCTTTAATAATAATATCATTAGCACTATATCTACATTCGATATAATGTAATATACTGATTCATGCCCACAGACCAATGCACCTTTAATAACAATATCATTAGCACTATATCTACATTCGATATAATGTAATATACTGATTCATTCCCACAGACCAATGCACCTTTAATAACAATATCATTAGCACTATATCTACATTCGATATAACGTAATATACTGATTCATTCCCACAGATATGTACATATAATAACCATATCATTAGTACCATACCTACATTCGATATAATGTAATATACTGATGGATTCCCACAGATCAATGCACCTTTCATAACAATATCATTAGCACTATATCTACATTCGATATAATGTAATATACTGAATCATTCCCACTGATCAATGTACATTTAATAACAATATCATTAGTAGTATATCGACATTACATACGTAATGTACCATTAATAAGAATATTATTATTTCCATATCAACATTCGATATAATGTAATATGCTGATTTATTCCCACAGATCAATGTGCCCTTAATAACAATATCATTAGCACTATATCTACATTCGATATAACGTAGCATACTGATTCATTCCCACTGATCAATGTACATTTAAGAACAATATCATTAGTAGTATATCTACGTTACATACGTAATGTACAATTAATAACAATATCATTATTACCATATCTACATTAGATATAATGTAATATACTGATTCATTCCCACAGATCAATATACCTATAATAACCATATCAGTAGAACTATATCTACATTCGATATATTGTAATATACTGATTCATTGCCACAGATCAATGTACATTTAATAACCATATCATTAGTACCATATCTACATTAGATATGTAATGTACATTTAATAACAATATCAATATTACTATATCTGCATTAGGTATAATGTCATATACAGATTCATTCCCACAGATCAATGTACATTAAATAGCAATATCATTAGTAGTATATCTACATTACATATGTAATGTACAATTAATAACAGTATCATTATTACCAATTCTACATTAGATATAATGTAATATCCTGATTATTACCCAGAGATCAATGAACCATTAATAACAATATCATTAGCACAATATCTACATTCGATATAATGTAATACACTGATTCATTCCCACAGATCAATGTAGATTTAATAACAATATCATTATTACTATATCTACATTAGATATAATTTCATATACAGATTCATTCCCACTGATCAATGTACAGGGTGTAAAAAAATTAAATGTCACGACCTATATGGGGTGATTCTACACCTCTGGATCGGTGGAGATCTGTCAAAGAAAGCGACCGCAAAATTGACCTTGATCCCTAATTTCAAGGTCAAACTTTTTTATTGGCTTATCGTATAGTGCTCATCGAGGGGATAAAAAGTCTGAAAGGAACCATGTACCGGAAATCAACCCTTCTCCTAGAAAAAAGCCGTCAAAGTTTCCATATACCATAATGCATTAAACGTTGAGTCGCCCGGTACCCCTCTCCAGTGATCTTGGCGCGTCAGTCTCGCGTATCATGAATTGTACATTACGTATGTAACGTAGATATACTACTAATGATATTGATATTAAATGTACATTGATCTGTGGGAATGAATCAGTATATTACATTATATCGAATGTAGATATAGTGCTAATGATATTGTTATTAAAGGTGCATTGGTCTGTGGGAATGAATCAGTATATTACATTATATAGAATGTAGATATAGTGCTAATGATATTGTTATTAAAGGTGCATTGGTCTGTGGGAATGAATCAGTATATTACATTATATAGAATGTAGATATAGTGCTAATGATATTGTTATTAAAGGCACATTGATCTGTGGGAATGAATCAGTATATTACATTATATCTAATGTAGATATAGTACTAATGATATGGTTATTAAAGGTATATTGATCTGTGGGAATGTATCTGTATATGACATTATACCTAATGTAGATATAGTAATAATGATATTGTTATTATATGTACATTACACATCTAATGTGCGTATGGTACTAATGATATGGTTATTAAATGTACATTAATCTGTGGGAATGAATCAGTATATTACATTATATCGAATGTAGATATAGTGCTAATGATATTGTTATTAAAGGTGCATTGGTCTGTGGGAATGAATCAGTATATTACATTATATCGAATGTAAATATCGTACTACTGATATGGTTATTAAATATATTGATCTGTGGGAATGAATCAGTATATTACATTATATCGAATGTAGATATAGTGCTAATGATATTGTTATGAAAGGTGCATTGATCTGTGGGAACGATGCAGTATATTACATTATAGCGAATGTAGATATAGTGCTAATGATATGGCTATTAAAGGTATATTGATCTGTGGGAATGAAGCAGTATATTACATTATATCGAATGTAGATATAGTACTAATGATATTGTCATTAAATGTACATTGATCTTTGGGGATCAACCAGTATATTACATTATATCTAATGTAGATATGGTAATAATGATATTGTTATTAATTGTACATTACATATGTAATGTAGATATACTACTAATGATATTGCTATTAAATGTACATTGATCTGTGGGAATGAATCAGTATATTACATTATATCGAATGTAGATATAGTGCTAATGATATTGTTATTAAAGGTACATTGATCTCTGGGTAATAATCAGGATATTACATTATATCTAATGTAGAATTGGTAATAATGATATTGTTATTAATTGCACATTACATATGTAATGTAGATATACTACTAATGATATTGTTATTAAATGTACATTGATCTGTGGGAATGAATCAGTATATTACATTATATCGAATGTAGATATAGTGCTAATGATATTGTTATTAAAGGTGCATTGGTCTGTGGGAATGAATCAGTATATTACATTATATAGAATGTAGATATAGTGCTAATGATATTGTTATTAAAGGCACATTGATCTGTGGGAATGAATCTGTATATGACATTATACCTAATGTAGATATAGTAATAATGATATTGTTATTAAATGTACATTACATATCTAATGTAGATATGGTACTAATGATATGGTTATTAAATGTACATTGATCTGTGGGAATCCATCAGTGTATTACATTATATCGAATGTAGGTGTGGTACTAATGATATGGTTATTATATGTACATATCTGTGGGAATGAATCAGCATATTACGTTATATCGAATGTAGATATAGTGCTAATGATATTGTTATTAAAGGTGCATTGGTCTGTGGGAATGAATCAGTATATTACATTATAGCTAATGTAGATATGGTAATAATGATATTGTTATTAATTGTACATTACGTATGTAACGTAGATATACTACTAATGATATTGTTATTAAATGTACATTGATCTGTGGGAATGAATCAGTATATTACATTATATCGAATGTAGATATAGTGCTAATGATATTGTTATTAAAGGTGCATTGGTCTGTGGGAATGAATCAGTATATTACATTATATAGAATGTAGATATAGTGCTAATGATATTGTTATTAAAGGCACATTGATCTGTGGGAATGAATCAGTATATTACATTATATCTAATGTAGATATAGTACTAATGATATGGTTATTAAAGGTATATTGATCTGTGGGAATGTATCTGTATATGACATTATACCTAATGTAGATATAGTAATAATGATATTGTTATTAAATGTACATTACACATCTAATGTACGTATGGTACTAATGATATGGTTATTAAATGTACATTGATCTGTGGGAATGAATCAGTATATTACATTATATCGAATGTAGATATAGTGCTAATGATATGGTTATTAAAGGTACATTGATCTCTGGGTAATAATCAGGATATTACATTATATCTAATGTGGAATTGGTAATAATGATATTGTTATTAATTGTACATTACATATGTAATGTAGATATACCACTAATGATATTGCTATGAACTGTACATTGATCTGTGGGAATGAATCTGTATATGACAGTATACCTAATGTAGATATAGTAATAATGATATTGTCATTAAATGTACATTACATATCTACTGTAGATATGGTACTAATGATATTTTTATGAAATGTACATTGATCTGTGGGAATGAATCAGTATATTACATTATATCGAATGTAGATATAGTGCTAATGACATTGTTATTAAAGGCACATTGATCTGTGGGAAGGAATCTGTATACTACTTTATATCGAATGTAGATATAGTGCTAATGATACTGTTATTAAAGGTACATTGATCTGTAGGAATGAGTCAGTATATTACATTATATCGAATGTAGATATAGTACTACTGATATGGTTATTAAATATATTGATCTGTGGGAATGAATCAGTATATTACATTATATCGAATGTAGATTTAGTACTAATGATATTGTTATTAAATGTACATTGATCTTTGGGGATCAATCAGTATATTACATTATATCTAATGTAGATATGGTGATAATAATATTGTTATTAATTGTACATTACGTATGTAATGTAGACATACTACTAATGATGTTGTTATTAAATGTACATTGATCAGTGGGAATGAATCTGTATATGAAATTATATCTAATGTAGATATAGTAATAATGACATTGTTATTAAATGTACATTGATCTGTGGGAATGAATCAGTATAATACATTATATCGAATGTAGATATAGTGCTAATGATATTGTTATTAAAGGTGCATTGATCTGTACCAATCCACCGGTATATTACATTATATCGAATGTAGGTATGGTACTAATGATATGGTTATTATATGTACATATCTGTTGGAATGAATCAGTATATTACGTTATATCGAATGTAGATATAGTGCTAATGATATTGTTATGAAAGGTGCATTGATCTGTGGGAATCCAGCAGTATATTACATTATATCGAATGTAGGTATGGTACTAATGATATGGTTATTATATGTACATATCTGTGGGAATGAATCAGTATATTACGTTATATCGAATGTAGATATAGTGCTAATGATATTGTTATTAAATGTGCATTGGTCTGTGGGAATGAATCAGTACATTACATTATATCGATTGTAGATATAGTACTAATGATATGGTTATTAATTGTACATTACATATGTAATGCAGATATACGACTAATGATATTGCTATTTAATGTACTTTGATCTGTGGGAATGAATCTGTATATGACATTATACCTAATGTAGATATAGTGCTAATGATATTGTTATTAAAGGTGCATTGGTCTCTGGGAATGAATCAGTATATTACATTATATCTAATGTAGATATGGTAATAATGATATTGTTATTAATTGTACATTACGTATGTAACGTAGATATACTACTAATGATATTGTTATTAAATGTACATTGATCTGTGGGAATGAATCAGTATATTACATTATATCGAATGTAGATATAGTGCTAATGATATTGTTATTAAAGGTGCATTGGTCTGTGGGAATGAATCAGTATATTACACTATATAGAATGTAGATATAGTGCTAATGATATTGTTATTAAAGGCACATTGATCTGTGGGAATGAATCAGTATATTACATTATATCGAATGTAGATATAGTGCTAATGATATTGTTATGAAAGGTGCATTGATCTGTGGGAATCCACCAGTATATTACATTATATCGAATGTAGATATAGTGCTAATGATATTGTTATTAAAGGTGCATTGGTCTGTGGGAACGATTCAGTATATTACATTATAGCGAATGTAGATATAGTGCTAATGATATGGCTATTAAAGGTATATTGATCTGTGGGAATGAAGCAGTATATTACATTATATCGAATGTAGATATAGTACTAATGATATTGTCATTAAATGTACATTACATATGTAATGTAGATATACTACTAATGATATTGCTATTAAATGTACATTGATCTGTGGGAATGAATCAGTATATTACATTATATCGAATGTAGATATAGTGCTAATGATATTGTTATTAAAGGCACATTGATCTGTGGGAATGAATCTGTATATGACATTATACCTAATGTAGATATAGTAATACTGATATTGTTATTAAATGTACATTACATATCTAATGTAGATATGGTACTAATGATATGGTTATTAAATGTACATTGATCTGTGGGAATGAATCAGTATATTACATTATATCGAATGTAGATATAGTGCTAATGATATGGTTATTAAAGGTACATTGATCTCTGGGTAATAATCAGGATATTACATTATATCTAATGTGGAATTGGTAATAATGATATTGTTATTAATTGTACATTACATATGTAATGTAGATATACCACTAATGATATTGCTATGAACTGTACATTGATCTGTGGGAATGAATCTGTATATGACAGTATACCTAATGTAGATATAGTAATAATGATATTGTCATTAAATGTACATTACATATCTACTGTAGATATGGTACTAATGATATTTTTATGAAATGTACATTGATCTGTGGGAATGAATCAGTATATTACATTATATCGAATGTAGATATAGTGCTAATGACATTGTTATTAAAGGCACATTGATCTGTGGGAAGGAATCTGTATACTACATTATATCGAATGTAGATATAGTGCTAATGATACTGTTATTAAAGGTACATTGATCTGTAGGAATGAATCAGTATATTACATTATATCTAATGTAGATATGGTGATAATAATATTGTTATTAATTGTACATTACGTATGTAATGTAGATATACTAATGATGATGTTGTTATTAAATGTACATTGATCAGTGGGAATGAATCTGTATATGAAATTATATCTAATGTAGATATAGTAATAATGACATTGTTATTAAATGTACATTGATCTGTGGGAATGAATCAGTATAATACATTATATCGAATGTAGATATAGTGCTAATGATATTGTTATTAAAGGTGCATTGATCTGTGGCAATCCATCGGTATATTACATTATATCGAATGTAGGTATGGTACTAATGATATGGTTATTATATGTACATATCTGTGGGAATGAATCAGTATATTACGTTATATCGAATGTAGATATAGTGCTAATGATATTGTTATTAAAGGTGCATTGGTCTGTGGGAATGAATCAGTACAATACATTATATCGAATGTAGATATAGTACTAATGATATGGTTATTAAAGGTATATTGATCTGTGGGAATGAATCAGTATATTACATTATATCGAATGTAGATATAGTGCTAATGATATTGTTATTAAAGGTGCATTGGTCTGTGGGAATGAATCAGTATATTACATTATATCGAATGTAAATATCGTACTACTGATATGGTTATTAAATATATTAATCTGTGGGAATGAATCAGAATATTACATTATATCGAGTGTAGATATAGTGCTAATGATATTGTTATTAAATGTACATTGATCTTTGGGGATCAATCAGTATATTACATTATATCTAATGTAGATATGGTGATAATAATATTGTTATTAATTGTACATTACGTATGTTATGTAGATATACTACTAATTATGTTGTTATTAAATGTACATTGATCAGTGGGAATGAATCCGTATATGAAATTATATCTAATGTAGATATAGTAATAATGATATTGTTCTTAAATGTACATTGATCTGTGGGAATGAATCAGTATATTACATTATATCGAATGTAGATATAGTGCTAATGATATTGTTATTAAAGGCACATTGATCTGTGGGAATGAATCAGTATATTACATTATATCGAATGTAGATATAGTGCTAATGATATGGTTATTAAAGGTACATTGATCTCTGGGTAATAATCAGGATATTACATTATATCTAATGTGGAATTGGTAATAATGATATTGTTATTAATTGTACATTACATATGTAATGTAGATATACCACTAATGATATTGCTATGAACTGTACATTGATCTGTGGGAATGAATCTGTATATGACAGTATACCTAATGTAGATATAGTAATAATGATATTGTCATTAAATGTACATTACATATCTACTGTAGATATGGTACTAATGATATTTTTATGAAATGTACATTGATCTGTGGGAATGAATCAGTATATTACATTATATCGAATGTAGATATAGTGCTAATGACATTGTTATTAAAGGCACATTGATCTGTGGGAAGGAATCTGTATACTACATTATATCGAATGTAGATATAGTGCTAATGATACTGTTATTAAAGGTACATTGATCTGTAGGAATGAATCAGTATATTACATTATATCTAATGTAGATATGGTGATAATAATATTGTTATTAATTGTACATTACGTATGTAATGTAGATATACTAATGATGATGTTGTTATTAAATGTACATTGATCAGTGGGAATGAATCTGTATATGAAATTATATCTAATGTAGATATAGTAATAATGACATTGTTATTAAATGTACATTGATCTGTGGGAATGAATCAGTATAATACATTATATCGAATGTAGATATAGTGCTAATGATATTGTTATTAAAGGTGCATTGATCTGTGGCAATCCATCGGTATATTACATTATATCGAATGTAGGTATGGTACTAATGATATGGTTATTATATGTACATATCTGTGGGAATGAATCAGTATATTACGTTATATCGAATGTAGATATAGTGCTAATGATATTGTTATTAAAGGTGCATTGGTCTGTGGGAATGAATCAGTACAATACATTATATCGAATGTAGATATAGTACTAATGATATGGTTATTAAAGGTATATTGATCTGTGGGAATGAATCAGTATATTACATTATATCGAATGTAGATATAGTGCTAATGATATTGTTATTAAAGGTGCATTGGTCTGTGGGAATGAATCAGTATATTACATTATATCGAATGTAAATATCGTACTACTGATATGGTTATTAAATATATTGATCTGTGGGAATGAATCAGTATATTACATTATATCGAATGTAGATATAGTGCTAATGATATTGTTATGAAAGGTGCATTGATCTGTGGGAATCCACCAGTATATTACATTATATCGAATGTAGATATAGTGCTAATGATATTGTTATTAAAGGTGCATTGGTCTGTGGGAACGATTCAGTATATTACATTATAGCGAATGTAGATATAGTGCTAATGATATGGCTATTAAAGGTATATTGATCTGTGGGAATGAAGCAGTATATTACATTATATCGAATGTAGATATAGTACTAATGATATTGTCATTAAATGTACATTGATCTTTGGGGATCAACCAGTATATTACATTATATCTAATGTAGATATGGTAATAATGATATTGTTATTAATTGTACATTACATATGTAATGTAGATATACTACTAATGATATTGCTATTAAATGTACATTGATCTGTGGGAATGAATCAGTATATTACATTATATCGAATGTAGATATAGTGCTAATAATATTGTTATTAAAGGTACATTGATCTCTGGGTAATAATCAGGATATTACATTATATCTAATGTAGAATTGGTAATAATGATATTGTTATTAATTGCACATTACATATGTAATGTAGATATACTACTAATGATATTGTTATTAAATGTACATTGATCTGTGGGAATGAATCAGTATATTACATTATATCGAATGTAGATATAGTGCTAATGATATTGTTATTAAAGGTGCATTGGTCTGTGGGAATGTATCAGTATATTACATTATATAGAATGTAGATATAGTGCTAATGATATTGTTATTAAAGGCACATTGATCTGTGGGAATGAATCTGTATATGACATTATACCTAATGTAGATATAGTAATACTGATATTGTTATTAAATGTACATTACATATCTAATGTAGATATGGTACTAATGATATGGTTATTAAATGTACATTGATCTGTGGGAATCCATCAGTGTATTACATTATATCGAATGTAGGTATGGTACTAATGATATGGTTATTATATGTACATATCTGTGGGAATGAATCAGCATATTACGTTATATCGAATGTAGATATAGTGCTAATGATATTGTTATTAAAGGTGCATTGGTCTGTGGGAATGAATCAGTATATTACATTATAGCTAATGTAGATATGGTAATAATGATATTGTTATTAATTGTATATTACGTATGTAACGTAGATATACTACTAATGATATTGTTATTAAATGTACATTGATCTGTGGGAATGAATCAGTATATTACGTTATATCGAATGTAGATATAGTGCTAATGATATTGTTATTAAAGGTGCATTGGTCTGTGGGAATGAATCAGTATATTACATTATATAGAATGTAGATATAGTGCTAATGATATTGTTATTAAAGGCACATTGATCTGTGGGAATGCATCAGTATATTACATTATATCTAATGTAGATATAGTACTAATGATATGGTTATTAAAGGTATATTGATCTGTGGGAATGTATCTGTATATGACATTATACCTAATGTAGATATAGTAATAATGATATTGTTATTAAATGTACATTACACATCTAATGTACGTATGGTACTAATGATATGGTTATTAAATGTACATTAATCTGTGGGAATGAATCAGTATATTACGTTATATCGAATGTAGATATAGTGCTAATGATATTGTTATTAAATGTGCATTGGTCTGTGGGAATGAATCAGTACATTACATTATATCGAATGTAGATATAGTACTAATGATATGGTTATTAAAGGTATATTGATCTGTGGGAATGAATCAGTATATTACATTATATCGAATGTAGATTTAGTAATAATGATATTGTTATTAATTGCACATTACATATGTAATGCAGATATACGACTAATGATATTGCTATTTAATGTACATTGATCTGTGGGAATGAATCTGTATATGACATTATACCTAATGTAGATATAGTAATAATGATATTGTTATTAAATGTACATTACACATCTAATGTAGATATGGTACTAATGATATGGTTATTAAATGTACATTGATCTGTGGGAATGAATCAGTATATTACATTATATCGAATGTAGATATAGTGCTAATGATATTGTTATTAAAGGTACATTTTTCTCTGGGTAATAATCAGGATATTACATTATATCTAATGTAGAATTAGTAATAATGATATTGTTATTAATTGTACATTACATATGTAATGCAGATATACGACTAATGATATTGCTATTTAACGTACATTGATCTGTGGGAATGAATCTGTATATGACATTATACCTAATGTAGATATAGTAATAATGATATTGTTATTAAATGTACATTACACATCTAATGTACATATGGTACTAATGATATGGTTATTAAATGTACATTAATCTGTGGGAATGAATCAGTATATTACATTATATCGAGTGTAGATATAGTGCTAATGATATTGTTATTAAAGGCACATTGATCTGTGGGAATGAATCAGTATATTACATTATATCGAATGTAGATATAGTAATAATGATATTGTCATTAAATGTACATTACATATCTACTGTAGATATGGTACTAATGATATTTTTATGAAATGTACATTGATCTGTGGGAATGAATCAGTATATTACATTATATCGAATGTAGATATAGTGCTAATGACATTGTTATTAAAGGCACATTGATCTGTGGGAAGGAATCTGTATACTACATTATATCGAATGTAGATATAGTGCTAATGATACTGTTATTAAAGGTACATTGATCTGTAGGAATGAATCAGTATATTACATTATATCTAATGTAGATATGGTGATAATAATATTGTTATTAATTGTACATTACGTATGTAATGTAGATATACTACTGATGATGTTGTTATTAAATGTACATTGATCAGTGGGAATGAATCTGTATATGAAATTATATCTAATGTAGATATAGTAATAATGACATTGTTATTAAATGTACATTGATCTGTGGGAATGAATCAGTATAATACATTATATCGAATGTAGATATAGTGCTAATGATACTGTTATTAAAGGTGCATTGATCTGTGGCAATCCATCGGTATTTTACATTATATCGAATGTAGGTATGGTACTAATGATATGGTTATTATATGTACATATCTGTGGGAATGAATCAGTATATTACGTTATATCGAATGTAGATATAGTGCTAATGATATTGTTATTAAAGGTGCATTGGTCTGTGGGAATGAATCAGTACAATACATTATATCGAATGTAGATATAGTACTAATGATATGGTTATTAAAGGTATATTGATCTGTGGGAATGAATCAGTATATTACATTATATCGAATGTAGATATAGTGCTAATGATATTGTTATTAAAGGTGCATTGGTCTGTGGGAATGAATCAGTATATTACATTATATCGAATGTAAATATCGTACTACTGATATGGTTATTAAATATATTGATCTGTGGGAATGAATCAGTATATTACATTATATCGAATGTAGATATAGTGCTAATGATATTGTTATGAAAGGTGCATTGATCTGTGGGAATCCACCAGTATATTACATTATATCGAATGTAGATATAGTGCTAATGATATTGTTATTAAAGGTGCATTGGTCTGTGGGAACGATTCAGTATATTACATTATAGCGAATGCAGATATAGTGCTAATGATATGGCTATTAAAGGTATATTGATCTGTGGGAATGAAGCAGTATATTACATTATATCGAATGTAGATATAGTACTAATGATATTGTCATTAAATGTACATTGATCTTTGGGGATCAACCAGTATATTACATTATATCTAATGTAGATATGGTAATAATGATATTGTTATTAATTGTACATTACATATGTAATGTAGATATACTACTAATGATATTGCTATTAAATGTACATTGATCTGTGGGAATGAATCAGTATATTACATTATATCGAATGTAGATATAGTGCTAATGATATTGTTATTAAAGGTACATTGATCTCTGGGTAATAATCAGGATATTACATTATATCTAATGTAGAATTGGTAATAATGATATTGTTATTAATTGCACATTACATATGTAATGTAGATATACTACTAATGATATTGTTATTAAATGTACATTGATCTGTGGGAATGAATCAGTATATTACATTATATCGAATGTAGATATAGTGCTAATGATATTGTTATTAAAGGTGCATTGGTCTGTGGGAATGTATCAGTATATTACATTATATAGAATGTAGATATAGTGCTAGTGATATTGTTATTAAAGGCACATTGATCTGTGGGAATGAATCTGTATATGACATTATACCTAATGTAGATATAGTAATACTGATATTGTTATTAAATGTACATTACATATCTAATGTAGATATGGTACTAATGATATGGTTATTAAATGTACATTGATCTGTGGGAATCCATCAGTGTATTACATTATATCGAATGTAGGTATGGTACTAATGATATGGTTATTATATGTACATATCTGTGGGAATGAATCAGCATATTACGTTATATCGAATGTAGATATAGTGCTAATGATATTGTTATTCAAGGTGCATTGGTCTGTGGGAATGAATCAGTATATTACATTATAGCTAATGTAGATATGGTAATAATGATATTGTTATTAATTGTACATTACGTATGTAACGTAGATATACTACTAATGACATTGTTATTAAATGTACATTGATCTGTGGGAATGAATCAGTATATTACATTATATCGAATGTAGATATAGTGCTAATGATATTGTTATTAAAGGTGCATTGGTCTGTGGGAATGTATCAGTATATTACATTATATAGAATGTAGATATAGTGCTAATGATATTGTTATTAAAGGCACATTGATCTGTGGGAATGAATCTGTATATGACATTATACCTAATGTAGATATAGTAATACTGATATTGTTATTAAATGTACATTACATATCTAATGTAGATATGGTACTAATGATATGGTTATTAAATGTACATTGATCTGTGGGAATCCATCAGTGTATTACATTATATCGAATGTAGGTATGGTACTAATGATATGGTTATTATATGTACATATCTGTGGGAATGAATCAGCATATTACGTTATATCGAATGTAGATATAGTGCTAATGATATTGTTATTAAAGGTGCATTGGTCTGTGGGAATGAATCAGTATATTACATTATAGCTAATGTAGATATGGTAATAATGATATTGTTATTAATTGTATATTACGTATGTAACGTAGATATACTACTAATGATATTGTTATTAAATGTACATTGATCTGTGGGAATGAATCAGTATATTACGTTATATCGAATGTAGATATAGTGCTAATGATATTGTTATTAAAGGTGCATTGGTCTGTGGGAATGAATCAGTATATTACATTATATAGAATGTAGATATAGTGCTAATGATATTGTTATTAAAGGCACATTGATCTGTGGGAATGCATCAGTATATTACATTATATCTAATGTAGATATAGTACTAATGATATGGTTATTAAAGGTATATTGATCTGTGGGAATGTATCTGTATATGACATTATACCTAATGTAGATATAGTAATAATGATATTGTTATTAAATGTACATTACACATCTAATGTACGTATGGTACTAATGATATGGTTATTAAATGTACATTAATCTGTGGGAATGAATCAGTATATTACGTTATATCGAATGTAGATATAGTGCTAATGATATTGTTATTAAATGTGCATTGGTCTGTGGGAATGAATCAGTACATTACATTATATCGAATGTAGATATAGTACTAATGATATGGTTATTAAAGGTATATTGATCTGTGGGAATGAATCAGTATATTACATTATATCGAATGTAGATATAGTGCTAATGATATTGTTATTAAAGGTGCATTGGTCTGTGGGAATGTATCAGTATATTACATTATATAGAATGTAGATATAGTGCTAATGATATTGTTATTAAAGGCACATTGATCTGTGGGAATGAATCTGTATATGACATTATACCTAATGTAGATATAGTAATACTGATATTGTTATTAAATGTACATTACATATCTAATGTAGATATGGTACTAATGATATGGTTATTAAATGTACATTGATCTGTGGGAATCCATCAGTGTATTACATTATATCGAATGTAGGTATGGTACTAATGATATGGTTATTATATGTACATATCTGTGGGAATGAATCAGCATATTACGTTATATCGAATGTAGATATAGTGCTAATGATATTGTTATTAAAGGTGCATTGGTCTGTGGGAATGAATCAGTATATTACATTATAGCTAATGTAGATATGGTAATAATGATATTGTTATTAATTGTATATTACGTATGTAACGTAGATATACTACTAATGATATTGTTATTAAATGTACATTGATCTGTGGGAATGAATCAGTATATTACGTTATATCGAATGTAGATATAGTGCTAATGATATTGTTATTAAAGGTGCATTGGTCTGTGGGAATGAATCAGTATATTACATTATATAGAATGTAGATATAGTGCTAATGATATTGTTATTAAAGGCACATTGATCTGTGGGAATGCATCAGTATATTACATTATATCTAATGTAGATATAGTACTAATGATATGGTTATTAAAGGTATATTGATCTGTGGGAATGTATCTGTATATGACATTATACCTAATGTAGATATAGTAATAATGATATTGTTATTAAATGTACATTACACATCTAATGTACGTATGGTACTAATGATATGGTTATTAAATGTACATTAATCTGTGGGAATGAATCAGTATATTACGTTATATCGAATGTAGATATAGTGCTAATGATATTGTTATTAAATGTGCATTGGTCTGTGGGAATGAATCAGTACATTACATTATATCGAATGTAGATATAGTACTAATGATATGGTTATTAAAGGTATATTGATCTGTGGGAATGAATCAGTATATTACATTATATCGAATGTAGATATAGTGCTAATGATATTGTTATTAAAGGTGCATTGGTCTGTGGGAATGTATCAGTATATTACATTATATAGAATGTAGATATAGTGCTAATGATATTGTTATTAAAGGCACATTGATCTGTGGGAATGAATCTGTATATGACATTATACCTAATGTAGATATAGTAATACTGATATTGTTATTAAATGTACATTACATATCTAATGTAGATATGGTACTAATGATATGGTTATTAAATGTACATTGATCTGTGGGAATCCATCAGTGTATTACATTATATCGAATGTAGGTATGGTACTAATGATATGGTTATTATATGTACATATCTGTGGGAATGAATCAGCATATGACGTTATATCGAATGTAGATATAGTGCTAATGATATTGTTATTAAAGGTGCATTGGTCTGTGGGAATGAATCAGTATATTACATTATAGCTAATGTAGATATGGTAATAATGATATTGTTATTAATTGTATATTACGTATGTAACGTAGATATACTACTAATGATATTGTTATTAAATGTACATTGATCTGTGGGAATGAATCAGTATATTACGTTATATCGAATGTAGATATAGTGCTAATGATATTGTTATTAAAGGTGCATTGGTCTGTGGGAATGAATCAGTATATTACATTATATAGAATGTAGATATAGTGCTAATGATATTGTTATTAAAGGCACATTGATCTGTGGGAATGCATCAGTATATTACATTATATCTAATGTAGATATAGTACTAATGATATGGTTATTAAAGGTATATTGATCTGTGGGAATGTATCTGTATATGACATTATACCTAATGTAGATATAGTAATAATGATATTGTTATTAAATGTACATTACACATCTAATGTACGTATGGTACTAATGATATGGTTATTAAATGTACATTAATCTGTGGGAATGAATCAGTATATTACGTTATATCGAATGTAGATATAGTGCTAATGATATTGTTATTAAATGTGCATTGGTCTGTGGGAATGAATCAGTACATTACATTATATCGAATGTAGATATAGTACTAATGATATGGTTATTAAAGGTATATTGATCTGTGGGAATGAATCAGTATATTACATTATATCGAATGTAGATTTAGTAATAATGATATTGTTATTAATTGCACATTACATATGTAATGCAGATATACGACTAATGATATTGCTATTTAATGTACATTGATCTGTGGGAATGAATCTGTATATGACATTATACCTAATGTAGATATAGTAATAATGATATTGTTATTAAATGTACATTACACATCTAATGTAGATATGGTACTAATGATATGGTTATTAAATGTACATTGATCTGTGGGAATGAATCAGTATATTACATTATATCGAATGTAGATATAGTGCTAATGATATTGTTATTAAAGGTACATTTTTCTCTGGGTAATAATCAGGATATTACATTATATCTAATGTAGAATTAGTAATAATGATATTGTTATTAATTGTACATTACATATGTAATGCAGATATACGACTAATGATATTGCTATTTAACGTACATTGATCTGTGGGAATGAATCTGTATATGACATTATACCTAATGTAGATATAGTAATAATGATATTGTTATTAAATGTACATTACACATCTAATGTACATATGGTACTAATGATATGGTTATTAAATGTACATTAATCTGTGGGAATGAATCAGTATATTACATTATATCGAGTGTAGATATAGTGCTAATGATATTGTTATTAAAGGCACATTGATCTGTGGGAATGAATCAGTATATTACATTATATCGAATGTAGATATAGTAATAATGATATTGTCATTAAATGTACATTACATATCTACTGTAGATATGGTACTAATGATATTTTTATGAAATGTACATTGATCTGTGGGAATGAATCAGTATATTACATTATATCGAATGTAGATATAGTGCTAATGACATTGTTATTAAAGGCACATTGATCTGTGGGAAGGAATCTGTATACTACATTATATCGAATGTAGATATAGTGCTAATGATACTGTTATTAAAGGTACATTGATCTGTAGGAATGAATCAGTATATTACATTATATCTAATGTAGATATGGTGATAATAATATTGTTATTAATTGTACATTACGTATGTAATGTAGATATACTACTGATGATGTTGTTATTAAATGTACATTGATCAGTGGGAATGAATCTGTATATGAAATTATATCTAATGTAGATATAGTAATAATGACATTGTTATTAAATGTACATTGATCTGTGGGAATGAATCAGTATAATACATTATATCGAATGTAGATATAGTGCTAATGATACTGTTATTAAAGGTGCATTGATCTGTGGCAATCCATCGGTATTTTACATTATATCGAATGTAGGTATGGTACTAATGATATGGTTATTATATGTACATATCTGTGGGAATGAATCAGTATATTACGTTATATCGAATGTAGATATAGTGCTAATGATATTGTTATTAAAGGTGCATTGGTCTGTGGGAATGAATCAGTACAATACATTATATCGAATGTAGATATAGTACTAATGATATGGTTATTAAAGGTATATTGATCTGTGGGAATGAATCAGTATATTACATTATATCGAATGTAGATATAGTGCTAATGATATTGTTATTAAAGGTGCATTGGTCTGTGGGAATGAATCAGTATATTACATTATATCGAATGTAAATATCGTACTACTGATATGGTTATTAAATATATTGATCTGTGGGAATGAATCAGTATATTACATTATATCGAATGTAGATATAGTGCTAATGATATTGTTATGAAAGGTGCATTGATCTGTGGGAATCCACCAGTATATTACATTATATCGAATGTAGATATAGTGCTAATGATATTGTTATTAAAGGTGCATTGGTCTGTGGGAACGATTCAGTATATTACATTATAGCGAATGCAGATATAGTGCTAATGATATGGCTATTAAAGGTATATTGATCTGTGGGAATGAAGCAGTATATTACATTATATCGAATGTAGATATAGTACTAATGATATTGTCATTAAATGTACATTGATCTTTGGGGATCAACCAGTATATTACATTATATCTAATGTAGATATGGTAATAATGATATTGTTATTAATTGTACATTACATATGTAATGTAGATATACTACTAATGATATTGCTATTAAATGTACATTGATCTGTGGGAATGAATCAGTATATTACATTATATCGAATGTAGATATAGTGCTAATGATATTGTTATTAAAGGTACATTGATCTCTGGGTAATAATCAGGATATTACATTATATCTAATGTAGAATTGGTAATAATGATATTGTTATTAATTGCACATTACATATGTAATGTAGATATACTACTAATGATATTGTTATTAAATGTACATTGATCTGTGGGAATGAATCAGTATATTACATTATATCGAATGTAGATATAGTGCTAATGATATTGTTATTAAAGGTGCATTGGTCTGTGGGAATGTATCAGTATATTACATTATATAGAATGTAGATATAGTGCTAGTGATATTGTTATTAAAGGCACATTGATCTGTGGGAATGAATCTGTATATGACATTATACCTAATGTAGATATAGTAATACTGATATTGTTATTAAATGTACATTACATATCTAATGTAGATATGGTACTAATGATATGGTTATTAAATGTACATTGATCTGTGGGAATCCATCAGTGTATTACATTATATCGAATGTAGGTATGGTACTAATGATATGGTTATTATATGTACATATCTGTGGGAATGAATCAGCATATTACGTTATATCGAATGTAGATATAGTGCTAATGATATTGTTATTCAAGGTGCATTGGTCTGTGGGAATGAATCAGTATATTACATTATAGCTAATGTAGATATGGTAATAATGATATTGTTATTAATTGTACATTACGTATGTAACGTAGATATACTACTAATGATATTGTTATTAAATGTACATTGATCTGTGGGAATGAATCAGTATATTACATTATATCGAATGTAGATATAGTGCTAATGATATTGTTATTAAAGGTGCATTGGTCTGTGGGAATGAATCAGTATATTACATTATATAGAATGTAGATATAGTGCTAATGATATTGTTATTAAAGGCACATTGATCTGTGGGAATGAATCAGTATATTACATTATATCTAATGTAGATATAGTACTAATGATATGGTTATTAAAGGTATATTGATCTGTGGGAATGTATCTGTATATGACATTATACCTAATGTAGATATAGTAATAATGATATTGTTATTAAATGTACATTACACATCTAATGTACGTATGGTACTAATGATATGGTTATTAAATGTACATTAATCTGTGGGAATGAATCAGTATATTACGTTATATCGAATGTAGATATAGTGCTAATGATATTGTTATTAAATGTGCATTGGTCTGTGGGAATGAATCAGTACATTACATTATATCGAATGTAGATATAGTACTAATGATATGGTTATTAAAGGTATATTGATCTGTGGGAATGAATCAGTATATTACATTATATCGAATGTAGATTTAGTAATAATGATATTGTTATTAATTGCACATTACATATGTAATGCAGATATACGACTAATGATATTGCTATTTAATGTACATTGATCTGTGGGAATGAATCTGTATATGACATTATACCTAATGTAGATATAGTAATAATGATATTGTTATTAAATGTACATTACACATCTAATGTAGATATGGTACTAATGATATGGTTATTAAATGTACATTGATCTGTGGGAATGAATCAGTATATTACATTATATCGAATGTAGATATAGTGCTAATGATATTGTTATTAAAGGTACATTTTTCTCTGGGTAATAATCAGGATATTACATTATATCTAATGTAGAATTAGTAATAATGATATTGTTATTAATTGTACATTACATATGTAATGCAGATATACGACTAATGATATTGCTATTTAACGTACATTGATCTGTGGGAATGAATCTGTATATGACATTATACCTAATGTAGATATAGTAATAATGATATTGTTATTAAATGTACATTACACATCTAATGTACATATGGTACTAATGATATGGTTATTAAATGTACATTAATCTGTGGGAATGAATCAGTATATTACATTATATCGAGTGTAGATATAGTGCTAATGATATTGTTATTAAAGGCACATTGATCTGTGGGAATGAATCAGTATATTACATTATATCGAATGTAGATATAGTACTACTGATATGGTTATTAAATATATTAATCTGTGGGAATGAATCAGAATATTAGATTATATCGAGTGTAGATATAGTGCTAATGATATTGTTATTAAATGTACATTGATCTTTGGGGATCAATCAGTATATTACATTATATCTAATGTAGATATAGTGCTAATGATATTGTTATTAAAGGTGCATTGGTCTGTGGGAATGAATCAGTATATTACATTATATAGAATGTAGATATAGTGCTAATGATATTGTTATTAAAGGCACATTGATCTGTGGGAATGAATCAGTATATTACATTATATCGAATGTAGATATAGTGCTAATGATATTGTTATTAATGGCACATTGATCCGTGGGAATGAATTAGTATATTACATTATATCTAATGTAGATATAGTACTAATGATATGGTTATTAAAGGTATATTGATCTGTGGGAATGAATCAGTATATTACATTATATCGAATGTAGATATAGTACTACTGATATGGTTATTAAATATATTGATCTGTGGGAATGAATCAGTATATTACATTATATCGAATGTAGATTTAGTACTAATGATATTGTTAATAAATGTACATTGATCTGTGGGAGTGAATCAGTATATTACATTATACCGAATGTCGATATAGTGCTAATGATATTGTTATTAAAGGCACATTGATCTGTGGGAATGAATCAGTATATTACATTATATCGAATGTAGATATAGTGCTAATGATATTGTTATGAAAGGTGCATTGATCTGTGGGAATCCATCAGTATATTACATTATATCGAATGTAGGTATGGTACTAATGATATGGTTATTATATGTACATATCTGTTGGAATGAATCAGTATATTACGTTATATCGAATGTAGATATAGTGCTAATGATATTGTTATGAAAGGTGCATTGATCTGTGGGAATCCAGCAGTATATTACATTATATCGAATGTAGGTATGGTACTAATGATATGGTTATTATATGTACATATCTGTGGGAATGAATCAGTATATTACGTTATATCGAATGTAGATATAGTGCTAATGATATTGTTATTAAATGTGCATTGGTCTGTGGGAATGAATCAGTACATTACATTATATCGATTGTAGATATAGTACTAATGATATGGTTATTAATTGTACATTACATATGTAATGCAGATATACGACTAATGATATTGCTATTTAATGTACTTTGATCTGTGGGAATGAATCTGTATATGACATTATACCTAATGTAGATATAGTGCTAATGATATTGTTATTAAAGGTGCATTGGTCTGTGGGAATGAATCAGTATATTACATTATATCTAATGTAGATATGGTAATAATGATATTGTTATTAATTGTACATTACGTATGTAACGTAGATATACTACTAATGATATTGTTATTAAAGGTGCATTGGTCTGTGGGAATGAATCAGTATATTACATTATATAGAATGTAGATATAGTGCTAATGATATTGTTATGAAAGGTGCATTGATCTGTGGGAATCCATCAGTATATTACATTATATCGAATGTAGGTATGGTACTAATGATATGGTTATTATATGTACATATCTGTTGGAATGAATCAGTATATTACGTTATATCGAATGTAGATATAGTGCTAATGATATTGTTATGAAAGGTGCATTGATCTGTGGGAATCCGGCAGTATATTGCATTATATCGAATGTAGGTATGGTACTAATGATATGGTTATTATATGTACATTTCTGTGGGAATGAATCAGTATATTACGTTATATCGAATGTAGATATAGTGCTAATGATATTGTTATTAAATGTGCATTGGTCTGTGGGAATGAATCAGTACATTACATTATATCGATTGTAGATATAGTACTAATGATATGGTTATTAATTGTACATTACATATGTAATTCAGATATACGACTAATGATATTGCTATTTAATGTACTTTGATCTGTGGGAATGAATCTGTATATGACATTATACCTAATGTAGATATAGTGCTAATGATATTGTTATTAAAGGTGCATTAGTCTGTGGGAATGAATCAGTATATTACATTATATCTAATGTAGATATGGTAATAATGATATTGTTATTAATTGTACATTACGTATGTAACGTAGATATACTACTAATGATATTGTTATTAAATGTACATTGATCTGTGGGAATGAATCAGTATATTACATTATATCGAATGTAGATATAGTGCTAATGATATTGTTATTAAAGGTGCATTGGTCTGTGGGAATGAATCAGTATATTACATTATATAGAATGTAGATATAGTGCTAATGATATTGTTATTAAAGGCACATTGATCTGTGGGAATGAATCAGTATATTACATTATATCGAATGTAGATATAGTGCTAATGATATGGTTATTAAAGGTACATTGATCTCTGGGTAATAATCAGGATATTACATTATATCTAATGTGGAATTGGTAATAATGATATTGTTATTAATTGTACATTACATATGTAATGTAGATATACCACTAATGATATTGCTATGAACTGTACATTGATCTGTGGGAATGAATCTGTATATGACAGTATACCTAATGTAGATATAGTAATAATGATATTGTCATTAAATGTACATTACATATCTACTGTAGATATGGTACTAATGATATTTTTATGAAATGTACATTGATCTGTGGGAATGAATCAGTATATTACATTATATCGAATGTAGATATAGTACTACTGATATGGTTATTAAATATATTGATCTGTGGGAATGAATCAGTATATTACATTATATCGAATGTAGATTTAGTACTAATGATATTGTTATTAAATGTACATTGATCTTTGGGGATCAATCAGTATATTACATTATATCTAATGTAGATATGGTGATAATAATATTGTTATTAATTGTACATTACGTATGTAATGTAGATATACTACTAATGATGTTATTAAATGTACATTGATCAGTGGTAATGAATCTGTATATGAAATTATATCTAATGTAGATATGGTAATAATGACATTGTTATTAAATGTACATTGATCTGTGGGAATGAATCAGTATAATACATTATATCGAATGTAGATATAGTGCTAATGATATTGTTATTAAAGGTGCATTGATCTGTGGCAATCCATCGGTATATTACATTATATCGAATGTAGGTATGGTACTAATGATATGGTTATTATATGTACATATCTGTGGGAATGAATCAGTATATTACGTTATATCGAATGTAGATATAGTGCTAATGATATTGTTATTAAAGGTGCATTGATCTGTGGCAATCCATCGGTATATTACATTATATCGAATGTAGGTATGGTAGTAATGATATGGTTATTATATGTACATATCTGTGGGAATGAATCAGTATATTACGTTATATCGAATGTAGATATAGTGCTAATGATATTGTTATTAAAGGTGCATTGGTCTGTGGGAATGAATCAGTATATTACATTATATCGAATGTAGATATAGTGCTAATGATATTGTTATTAAAGGTGCATTGGTCTGTGGGAATGAATCAGTACAATACATTATATCGAATGTAGATATAGTACTAATGATATGGTTATTAAAGGTATATTGATCTGTGGGAATGAATCAGTATATTACATTATATCGAATGTAGATATAGTACTACTGATATGGTTATTAAATATATTGATCTGTGGGAATGAATCAGTATATTACATTATATCGAATGTAGATTTAGTACTAATGATATTGTTAATAAATGTACATTGATCTGTGGGAGTGAATCAGTATATTACATTATACCGAATGTAGATATAGTGCTAATGATATTGTTATTAAATGTGCATTGGTCTGTGGGAATGAATCAGTACATTACATTATATCGATTGTAGATATAGTACTAATGATATGGTTATTATATGTACATATCTGTGGGAATGAATCAGTATATTACGTTATATCGAATGTAGATATAGTGCTAATGATATTGTTATTAAATGTGCATTGGTCTGTGGGAATGAATCAGTACATTACATTATATCGATTGTAGATATAGTACTAATGATATGGTTATTAATTGTACATTACATATGTAATGCAGATATACGACTAATGATATTGCTATTTAATGTACTTTGATCTGTGGGAATGAATCTGTATATGACATTATACCTAATGTAGATATAGTGCTAATGATATTGTTATTAAAGGTGCATTGGTCTGTGGGAATGAATCAGTATATTACATTATATCTAATGTAGATATGGTAATAATGATATTGTTATTAATTGTACATTACGTATGTAACGTAGATATACTACTAATGATATTGTTATTAAAGGTGCATTGGTCTGTGGGAATGAATCAGTATATTACATTATATAGAATGTAGATATAGTGCTAATGATATTGTTATTAAAGGCACATTGATCTGTGGGAATGAATCAGTATATTACATTATACCGAATGTAGATATAGTGCTAATGATATTGTTATTAAAGGTGCATTGGTCTGTGGGAATGAATCAGTATATTACATTATATAGAATGTAGATATAGTGCTAATGATATTGTTATTAAAGGCACATTGATCTGTGGGAATGAATCAGTATATTACATTATATCTAATGTAGATATAGTACTAATGATATGGTTATTAAAGGTATATTGATCTGTGGGAATGTATCTGTATATGACATTATACCTAATGTAGATATAGTAATAATGATATTGTTATTATATGTACATTACACATCTAATGTGCGTATGGTACTAATGATATGGTTATTAAATGTACATTAATCTGTGGGAATGAATCAGTATATTACATTATATCGAATGTAGATATAGTGCTAATGATATTGTTATTAAAGGTGCATTGGTCTGTGGGAATGAATCAGTACAATACATTATATCGAATGTAGATATAGTGCTAATGATATTGTTATTAAAGGTGCATTGGTCTGTGGGAATGAATCAGTATATTACATTATATAGAATGTAGATATAGTGCTAATGATATTGTTATTAAAGGCACATTGATCTGTGGGAATCCACCAGTATATTACATTGTATCGAATGTAGATATAGTGCTAATGATATTGTTATTAAAGGTGCATTGGTCTGTGGGAACGATTCAGTATATTACATTATAGCGAATGTAGATATAGTGCTAATGATATGGCTATTAAAGGTATATTGATCTGTGGGAATGAAGCAGTATATTACATTATATCGAATGTAGATATAGTACTAATGATATTGTCATTAAATGTACATTGATCTTTGGGGATCAACCAGTATATTACATTATATCTAATGTAGATATGGTAATAATGATATTGTTATTAATTGTACATTACATATGTAATGTAGATATACTACTAATGATATTGCTATTAAATGTACATTGATCTGTGGGAATGAATCAGTATAATACATTATATCGAATGTAGATATAGTGCTAATGATATTGTTATTAAATGTGCATTGGTCTGTGGGAATGAATCAGTACATTACATTATATCGAATGTAGATATAGTACTAATGATATGGTTATTAAAGGTATATTGATCTGTGGGAATGAATCAGTATATTACATTATATCGAATGTAGATTTAGTAATAATGATATTGTTATTAATTGTACATTACATATGTAATGCAGATATACGACCAATGATATTGCTATTTAATGTACATTGATCTGTGGGAATGAATCTGTATATGACATTATACCTAATGTAGATATAGTAATAATGATATTGTTATTAAATGTACATTACACATCTAATGTAGATATGGTACTAATGATATGGTTATTAAATGTACATTGATCTGTGGGAATGAATCAGTATATTACATTATATCGAATGTAGATATAGTGCTAATGATATTGTTATTAAAGGTACATTTTTCTCTGGGTAATAATCAGGATATTACATTATATCTAATGTAGAATTAGTAATAATGATATTGTTATTAATTGTACATTACATATGTAATGCAGATATACGACTAATGATATTGCTATTTAACGTACATTGATCTGTGGGAATGAATCTGTATATGACATTATACCTAATGTAGATATAGTAATAATGATATTGTTATTAAATGTACATTACACATCTAATGTACATATGGTACTAATGATATGGTTATTAAATGTACATTAATCTGTGGGAATGAATCAGTATATTACATTATATCGAGTGTAGATATAGTGCTAATGATATTGTTATTAAAGGCACATTGATCTGTGGGAATGAATCAGTATATTACATTATATCGAATGTAGATATAGTACTACTGATATGGTTATTAAATATATTAATCTGTGGGAATGAATCAGAATATTAGATTATATCGAGTGTAGATATAGTGCTAATGATATTGTTATTAAATGTACATTGATCTTTGGGGATCAATCAGTATATTACATTATATCTAATGTAGATATAGTGCTAATGATATTGTTATTAAAGGTGCATTGGTCTGTGGGAATGAATCAGTATATTACATTATATAGAATGTAGATATAGTGCTAATGATATTGTTATTAAAGGCACATTGATCTGTGGGAATGAATCAGTATATTACATTATATCGAATGTAGATATAGTGCTAATGATATTGTTATTAATGGCACATTGATCCGTGGGAATGAATTAGTATATTACATTATATCTAATGTAGATATAGTACTAATGATATGGTTATTAAAGGTATATTGATCTGTGGGAATGAATCTGTATATGACATTATACCTAATGTAAATATAGTAATAATGATATTGTTATTAAATGTACATTACATATCTAATGTAGACATGGTACTAATGATATGGTTATTAAATGTACATTGGTCTGTGGGAATGAATCAGTATATTACATTATATCTAATGTAGATATGGTAATAATGGTATTGTTATTAATTGTACATTACGTATGTAACGTAGATATACCACTAATGATATTGTTATTAAATGTACATTCATCAGTGGGAATGAATCTGTATATGAAATTATATCTAATGTAGATATAGTAATAATGATATTGTTATTAAATGTACATTGTTCTGTGGGAATGAACCAGTATATTACATTCCATCGAATGTAGATATAGTGCTAATGATATTGTTATTAAAGGTGCATTGGTCTGTGGGAATGAATCAGTATATTACATTATATCGAATGTAGATATAGTGCTAATGATATTGTTATTAAAGGTGCATTGGTCTGTGGGAATGAATCAGTATATTACATTATATCGAATGTAGATATAGTACTAATGATATGGTTATTAAAGGTACATTGATCTGTGGGAATGAATCAGTATATTACATTATATCGGATGTAGATATAGTACTAATGATATTGTCATTAAATGTACATTGATCTTTGGGGATCAATCAGTACATTACATTGTATCTAATGTAGATATAGTAATAATGATATGGTTATTAAATGTACTATACATATCTATTGTAGATATGGTACTAATGATATGGTTATGAAATGTACATTGATCTGTGGGAATGAACCAGTATATTACATTATATCGAATGTAGATATACTGCTAATGATATTGTTATGAAAGGTGCACTGGTCTGTGGGAATCCAGCAGTATATTACATTATATCGGATGTAGGTATGGTACTAATGATATGGTTATTATATGTACATATCTGTGGGAATGAATCAGTATATTACGTTATATCGAATGTAGATATAGTGCTAATGATATTGTTATTAAAGGTGCATTGGTCTGTGGGAATGAATCAGAACATTACATTATATCGAATGTAGATATAGTACTAATGATATGGTTATTAAAGGTATATTGATCTGTGGGAATGAATCAGTATATTACATTATGTCAAATGTAGATATAGTACTACTGATATGGTTATTAAATATATTGATCTGTGGGAATGAATCAGTATATTACATTATATCGAATGTAGATTTAGTACTAATGATATTGTTATTAAATGTACATTGATCTTTGGGGATCAATCAGTATATTACATTATATCTAATGTAGATATGGTGATAATAATATTGTTATTAATTGTACATTACGTATGTAATGTAGATATACTACTAATGATGTTGTTATTAAATGTACATTGATCAGTGGGAATGAATCTGTATATGAAATTATATCTAACGAGATATTGTAATAATGATATTGTTATTGAATGTACATTGATCTGTGGGAATGAATCAGTATAATACATTATATCGAATGAAGATATAGTGCTAATGATATTGTTATTAAAGGTACATTGATCTCTGGGTAATAATCAGGATATTACATTATATCTAATGTGGAATTGGTAATAATGATATTGTTGTTAATTGCGCATTACATATGTAATGTAGATATACTACTAATGATGTTGCTATTAAATGTACATTGGTCAGTGGGAATGAATCTGTATATGAAATTATATCTAATGTAGATATAGTAATAATGATATTGTTATTAAATGTACATTGATCTGTGGAAATGAATCAGTATATTACATTATATCGAATGTAGATATAGTACTAATGATATGGTTATTAAATGTACATTGATCTATGGGAATGAATCAGTATATTACATTATATCTAATGTAGATATGCCAATTATGATATTGTTATCAAATGTACATTGATCTGTGGGGATCTATCAGTATATTACATTATATCTAATGTAGATATAGTACTAATGATATGGTTATTAAAGGTATATTGATCTGTGGGAACGAATCTGTATATGACATTATACCTAATGTAAATATAGTAATAATGATATTGTTATTAAATGTACATTACATATCTAATGTAGACATGGTACTAATGATATGGTTAATAAATGTACATTGGTCTGTGGGAATGAATCAGTATATTACATTATATCTAATGTAGATATGGTGATAATAATATTGTTATTAATTGTACATTACGTATGTAATGTAGATATACTACTAATGATGTTGTTATTAAATGTACATTGATCAGTGGGAATCAATCTGTATATGAAATTATATCTAATGTAGATATAGAAATAATGATATTGTTATTAAATGTACATTGATCAGTGGGAATGAATCTGTATATGAAATTATATCTAATGTAGATATAGTAATAATGATATTGTTATTATATGTACATATCTGTGGGAATGAATCAGTATATTACATTATATCTAATGTAGATATAGTAATAATGATATTGTTATTAAATGTACATTGATCTGTGGGAATGAATCAGTATATTACATTATATCGAATGTAGATATAGTGCTAATGATATTGTTATTAAAGGTGCATTGGTCTGTGGGAATGAATCAGTATATTACATTATATAGAATGTAGATATAGTGCTAATGATATTGTTATTAAAGGCACATTGATCTGTGGGAATGAATCAGTATATTACATTATATCTAATGTAGATATAGTACTAATGATATGGTTATTAAAGGTATATTGATCTGTGGGAATGTATCTGTATATGACATTATACCTAATGTAGATATAGTAATAATGATATTGTTATTATATGTACATTACATATCTAATGTGCGTATGGTACTAATGATATGGTTATTAAATGTACATTAATCTGTGGGAATGAATCAGTATATTACATTATATCGAATGTAGATATAGTGCTAATGATATTGTTATTAAAGGTGCATTGGTCTGTGGGAATGAATCAGTATATTACATTATATCGAATGTAAATATCGTACTACCGATATGGTTATTAAATATATTGATCTGTGGGAATGAATCAGTATATTACATTATATCGAATGTAGATATAGTGCTAATGATATTGTTATGAAAGGTGCATTGATCTGTGGGAATCCACCAGTATATTACATTATATCGAATGTAGATATAGTGCTAATGATATTGTTATTAAAGGTGCATTGGTCTGTGGGAACGATGCAGTATATTACATTATAGCGAATGTAGATATAGTGCTAATGATATGGCTATTAAAGGTATATTGATCTGTGGGAATGAAGCAGTATATTACATTATATCGAATGTAGATATAGTACTAATGATATTGTCATTAAATGTACATTGATCTTTGGGGATCAACCAGTATATTACATTATATCTAATGTAGATATGGTAATAATGATATTGTTATTAATTGTACATTACATATGTAATGTAGATATACTACTAATGATATTGTTATTAAATGTACATTGATCTGTGGGAATGAATCAGTATATTACATTATATCGAATGTAGATATAGTGCTAATGATATTGTTATTAAAGGTGCATTGATCTGTGGCAATCCATCGGTATATTACATTATATCGAATGTAGGTATGGTACTAATGATATGGTTATTATATGTACATATCTGTGGGAATGAATCAGTATATTACGTTATGTCGAATGTAGATATAGTGCTAATGATATTGTTATTAAAGGTGCATTGGTCTGTGGGAATGAATCAGTATATTACATTATATCGAATGTAGATATAGTGCTGATGATATTGTTATTAAAGGTGCATTGGTCTGTGGGAATGAATCAGTACAATACATTATATCGAATGTAGATATAGTACTAATGATATGGTTATTAAAGGTATATTGATCTGTGGGAATGAATCAGTATATTACATTATATCGAATGTAGATATAGTACTACTGATATGGTTATTAAATATATTGATCTGTGGGAATGAATCAGTATATTACATTATATCGAATGTAGATTTAGTACTAATGATATTGTTAATAAATGTACATTGATCTGTGGGAGTGAATCAGTATATTACATTATACCGAATGTCGATATAGTGCTAATGATATTGTTATTAAAGGCACATTGATCTGTGGGAATGAATCAGTATATTACATTATATCGAATGTAGATATAGTGCTAATGATATTGTTATGAAAGGTGCATTGATCTGTGGGAATCCATCAGTATATTACATTATATCGAATGTAGGTATGGTACTAATGATATGGTTATTATATGTACATATCTGTTGGAATGAATCAGTATATTACGTTATATCGAATGTAGATATAGTGCTAATGATATTGTTATGAAAGGTGCATTGATCTGTGGGAATCCAGCAGTATATTACATTATATCGAATGTAGGTATGGTACTAATGATATGGTTATTATATGTACATATCTGTGGGAATGAATCAGTATATTACGTTATATCGAATGTAGATATAGTGCTAATGATATTGTTATTAAATGTGCATTGGTCTGTGGGAATGAATCAGTACATTACATTATATCGATTGTAGATATAGTACTAATGATATGGTTATTAATTGTACATTACATATGTAATGCAGATATACGACTAATGATATTGCTATTTAATGTACTTTGATCTGTGGGAATGAATCTGTATATGACATTATACCTAATGTAGATATAGTGCTAATGATATTGTTATTAAAGGTGCATTGGTCTGTGGGAATGAATCAGTATATTACATTATATCTAATGTAGATATGGTAATAATGATATTGTTATTAATTGTACATTACGTATGTAACGTAGATATACTACTAATGATATTGTTATTAAAGGTGCATTGGTCTGTGGGAATGAATCAGTATATTACATTATATAGAATGTAGATATAGTGCTAATGATATTGTTATGAAAGGTGCATTGATCTGTGGGAATCCATCAGTATATTACATTATATCGAATGTAGGTATGGTACTAATGATATGGTTATTATATGTACATATCTGTTGGAATGAATCAGTATATTACGTTATATCGAATGTAGATATAGTGCTAATGATATTGTTATGAAAGGTGCATTGATCTGTGGGAATCCGGCAGTATATTGCATTATATCGAATGTAGGTATGGTACTAATGATATGGTTATTATATGTACATTTCTGTGGGAATGAATCAGTATATTACGTTATATCGAATGTAGATATAGTGCTAATGATATTGTTATTAAATGTGCATTGGTCTGTGGGAATGAATCAGTACATTACATTATATCGATTGTAGATATAGTACTAATGATATGGTTATTAATTGTACATTACATATGTAATTCAGATATACGACTAATGATATTGCTATTTAATGTACTTTGATCTGTGGGAATGAATCTGTATATGACATTATACCTAATGTAGATATAGTGCTAATGATATTGTTATTAAAGGTGCATTAGTCTGTGGGAATGAATCAGTATATTACATTATATCTAATGTAGATATGGTAATAATGATATTGTTATTAATTGTACATTACGTATGTAACGTAGATATACTACTAATGATATTGTTATTAAATGTACATTGATCTGTGGGAATGAATCAGTATATTACATTATATCGAATGTAGATATAGTGCTAATGATATTGTTATTAAAGGTGCATTGGTCTGTGGGAATGAATCAGTATATTACATTATATAGAATGTAGATATAGTGCTAATGATATTGTTATTAAAGGCACATTGATCTGTGGGAATGAATCAGTATATTACATTATATCGAATGTAGATTTAGTACTAATGATATTGTTATTAAATGTACATTGATCTTTGGGGATCAATCAGTATATTACATTATATCTAACGTAGATATGGTGATAATAATATTGTTATTAATTGTACATTACGTATGTAATGTAGATATACTACTAATGATGTTATTAAATGTACATTGATCAGTGGTAATGAATCTGTATATGAAATTATATCTAATGTAGATATGGTAATAATGACATTGTTATTAAATGTACATTGATCTGTGGGAATGAATCAGTATAATACATTATATCGAATGTAGATATAGTGCTAATGATATTGTTATTAAAGGTGCATTGATCTGTGGCAATCCATCGGTATATTACATTATATCGAATGTAGGTATGGTACTAATGATATGGTTATTATATGTACATATCTGTGGGAATGAATCAGTATATTACGTTATATCGAATGTAGATATAGTGCTAATGATATTGTTATTAAAGGTGCATTGATCTGTGGCAATCCATCGGTATATTACATTATATCGAATGTAGGTATGGTAGTAATGATATGGTTATTATATGTACATATCTGTGGGAATGAATCAGTATATTACGTTATATCGAATGTAGATATAGTGCTAATGATATTGTTATTAAAGGTGCATTGGTCTGTGGGAATGAATCAGTATATTACATTATATCGAATGTAGATATAGTGCTAATGATATTGTTATTAAAGGTGCATTGGTCTGTGGGAATGAATCAGTACAATACATTATATCGAATGTAGATATAGTACTAATGATATGGTTATTAAAGGTATATTGATCTGTGGGAATGAATCAGTATATTACATTATATCGAATGTAGATATAGTACTACTGATATGGTTATTAAATATATTGATCTGTGGGAATGAATCAGTATATTACATTATATCGAATGTAGATTTAGTACTAATGATATTGTTAATAAATGTACATTGATCTGTGGGAGTGAATCAGTATATTACATTATACCGAATGTAGATATAGTGCTAATGATATTGTTATTAAATGTGCATTGGTCTGTGGGAATGAATCAGTACATTACATTATATCGATTGTAGATATAGTACTAATGATATGGTTATTATATGTACATATCTGTGGGAATGAATCAGTATATTACGTTATATCGAATGTAGATATAGTGCTAATGATATTGTTATTAAATGTGCATTGGTCTGTGGGAATGAATCAGTACATTACATTATATCGATTGTAGATATAGTACTAATGATATGGTTATTAATTGTACATTACATATGTAATGCAGATATACGACTAATGATATTGCTATTTAATGTACTTTGATCTGTGGGAATGAATCTGTATATGACATTATACCTAATGTAGATATAGTGCTAATGATATTGTTATTAAAGGTGCATTGGTCTGTGGGAATGAATCAGTATATTACATTATATCTAATGTAGATATGGTAATAATGATATTGTTATTAATTGTACATTACGTATGTAACGTAGATATACTACTAATGATATTGTTATTAAAGGTGCATTGGTCTGTGGGAATGAATCAGTATATTACATTATATAGAATGTAGATATAGTGCTAATGATATTGTTATTAAAGGCACATTGATCTGTGGGAATGAATCAGTATATTACATTATACCGAATGTAGATATAGTGCTAATGATATTGTTATTAAAGGTGCATTGGTCTGTGGGAATGAATCAGTATATTACATTATATAGAATGTAGATATAGTGCTAATGATATTGTTATTAAAGGCACATTGATCTGTGGGAATGAATCAGTATATTACATTATATCTAATGTAGATATAGTACTAATGATATGGTTATTAAAGGTATATTGATCTGTGGGAATGTATCTGTATATGACATTATACCTAATGTAGATATAGTAATAATGATATTGTTATTATATGTACATTACACATCTAATGTGCGTATGGTACTAATGATATGGTTATTAAATGTACATTAATCTGTGGGAATGAATCAGTATATTACATTATATCGAATGTAGATATAGTGCTAATGATATTGTTATTAAAGGTGCATTGGTCTGTGGGAATGAATCAGTATATTACATTATATCGAATGTAAATATCGTACTACTGATATGGTTATTAAATATATTGATCTGTGGGAATGAATCAGTATATTACATTATATCGAATGTAGATATAGTGCTAATGATATTGTTATGAAAGGTGCATTGATCTGTGGGAATCCACCAGTATATTACATTGTATCGAATGTAGATATAGTGCTAATGATATTGTTATTAAAGGTGCATTGGTCTGTGGGAACGATTCAGTATATTACATTATAACGAATGTAGATATAGTGCTAATGATATGGCTATTAAAGGTATATTGATCTGTGGGAATGAAGCAGTATATTACATTATATCGAATGTAGATATAGTACTAATGATATTGTCATTAAATGTACATTGATCTTTGGGGATCAACCAGTATATTACATTATATCTAATGTAGATATGGTAATAATGATATTGTTATTAATTGTACATTACATATGTAATGTAGATATACTACTAATGATATTGCTATTAAATGTACATTGATCTGTGGGAATGAATCAGTATATTACATTATATCGAATGTAGATATAGTGCTAATGATATTGTTATTAAATGTGCATTGGTCTGTGGGAATGAATCAGTACATTACATTATATCGAATGTAGATATAGTACTAATGATATGGTTATTAAAGGTATATTGATCTGTGGGAATGAATCAGTATATTACATTATATCGAATGTAGATTTAGTAATAATGATATTGTTATTAATTGTACATTACATATGTAATGCAGATATACGACCAATGATATTGCTATTTAATGTACATTGATCTGTGGGAATGAATCTGTATATGACATTATACCTAATGTAGATATAGTAATAATGATATTGTTATTAAATGTACATTACACATCTAATGTAGATATGGTACTAATGATATGGTTATTAAATGTACATTGATCTGTGGGAATGAATCAGTATATTACATTATATCGAATGTAGATATAGTGCTAATGATATTGTTATTAAAGGTACATTTTTCTCTGGGTAATAATCAGGATATTACATTATATCTAATGTAGAATTAGTAATAATGATATTGTTATTAATTGTACATTACATATGTAATGCAGATATACGACTAATGATATTGCTATTTAACGTACATTGATCTGTGGGAATGAATCTGTATATGACATTATACCTAATGTAGATATAGTAATAATGATATTGTTATTAAATGTACATTACACATCTAATGTACATATGGTACTAATGATATGGTTATTAAATGTACATTAATCTGTGGGAATGAATCAGTATATTACATTATATCGAGTGTAGATATAGTGCTAATGATATTGTTATTAAAGGCACATTGATCTGTGGGAATGAATCAGTATATTACATTATATCGAATGTAGATATAGTACTACTGATATGGTTATTAAATATATTAATCTGTGGGAATGAATCAGAATATTACATTATATCGAGTGTAGATATAGTGCTAATGATATTGTTATTAAATGTACATTGATCTTTGGGGATCAATCAGTATATTACATTATATCTAATGTAGATATGGTGATAATAATATTGTTATTAATTGTACATTACGTATGTTATGTAGATATACTACTAATTATGTTGTTATTAAATGTACATTGATCAGTGGGAATGAATCCGTATATGAAATTATATCTAATGTAGATATAGTAATAATGATATTGTTCTTAAATGTACATTGATCTGTGGGAATGAATCAGTATATTACATTATATCGAATGTAGATATAGTGCTAATGATATTGTTATTAAAGGCACATTGATCTGTGGGAATGAATCAGTATATTACATTATATCGAATGTAGATATAGTACTAATGATATTGTCATTAAATGTACATTGATCTGTGGGGATCAACCAGTATATTACATTATATCTAATGTAGATATGGCAATAATGATATTGTTATTAATTGTACATTACATATGTAATGTAGATATACTACTAATGATATTGCTATTAAATGTACATTGATCTGTGGGAATGAATCAGTATATTACATTATATCGAATGTAGATATAGTGCTAATGATATGGTTATTAAAGGTACATTGATCTCTGGGTAATAATCAGGATATTACATTATATCTAATGTGGAATTGGTAATAATGATATTGTTATTAATTGTACATTACATATGTAATGTAGATATACCACTAATGATATTGCTATGAACTGTACATTGATCTGTGGGAATGAATCTGTATATGACAGTATACCTAATGTAGATATAGTAATAATGATATTGTCATTAAATGTACATTACATATCTACTGTAGATATGGTACTAATGATATTTTTATGAAATGTACATTGATCTGTGGGAATGAATCAGTATATTACATTATATCGAATGTAGATATAGTGCTAATGACATTGTTATTAAAGGCACATTGATCTGTGGGAAGGAATCTGTATACTACATTATATCGAATGTAGATATAGTGCTAATGATACTGTTATTAAAGGTACATTGATCTGTAGGAATGAATCAGTATATTACATTATGTCTAATGTAGATATGGTGATAATAATATTGTTATTAATTGTACATTACGTATGTAATGTAGATACACTACTGATGATGTTGTTATTAAATGTACATTGATCAGTGGGAATGAATCTGTATATGAAATTATATCTAATGTAGATATAGTAATAATGACATTGTTATTAAATGTACATTGATCTGTGGGAATGAATCAGTATAATACATTATATCGAATGTAGATATAGTGCTAATGATATTGTTATTAAAGGTGCATTGATCTGTGGCAATCCATCGGTATATTACATTATATCGAATGTAGGTATGGTACTAATGATATGGTTATTATATGTATATATCTGTGGGAATGAATCAGTATATTACGTTATATCGAATGTAGATATAGTGCTAATGATATTGTTATTAAAGGTGCATTGGTCTGTGGGAATGAATCAGTACAATACATTATATCGAATGTAGATATAGTACTAATGATATGGTTATTAAAGGTATATTGATCTGTGGGAATGAATCAGTATATTACATTATATCGAATGTAGATATAGTGCTAATGATATTGTTATTAAAGGTGCATTGGTCTGTGGGAATGAATCAGTATATTACATTATATCGAATGTAAATATCGTACTACTGATATGGTTATTAAATATATTGATCTGTGGGAATGAATCAGTATATTACATTATATCGAATGTAGATATAGTGCTAATGATATTGTTATGAAAGGTGCATTGATCTGTGG
Source organism: Osmia lignaria lignaria (assembly GCF_051020975.1). Taxonomy (NCBI): domain Eukaryota; kingdom Metazoa; phylum Arthropoda; class Insecta; order Hymenoptera; family Megachilidae; genus Osmia; species Osmia lignaria. The sequence goes on along the minus strand of NC_135038.1, from coordinate 537,545 downwards.
GAATCCACCAGTATATTACATTATATCGAATGTAGATATAGTGCTAATGATATTGTTATTAAAGGTGCATTGGTCTGTGGGAACGATTCAGTATATTACATTATAGCGAATGTAGATATAGTGCTAATGATATGGCTATTAAAGGTATATTGATCTGTGGGAATGAAGCAGTATATTACATTATATCGAATGTAGATATAGTACTAATGATATTGTCATTAAATGTACATTGATCTTTGGGGATCAACCAGTATATTACATTATATCTAATGTAGATATGGTAATAATGATATTGTTATTAATTGTACATTACATATGTAATGTAGATATACTACTAATGATATTGCTATTAAATGTACATTGATCTGTGGGAATGAATCAGTATATTACATTATATCGAATGTAGATATAGTGCTAATGATATTGTTATTAAAGGTACATTGATCTCTGGGTAATAATCAGGATATTACATTATATCTAATGTAGAATTGGTAATAATGATATTGTTATTAATTGCACATTACATATGTAATGTAGATATACTACTAATGACATTGTTATTAAATGTACATTGATCTGTGGGAATGAATCAGTATATTACATTATATCGAATGTAGATATAGTGCTAATGATATTGTTATTAAAGGTGCATTGGTCTGTGGGAATGTATCAGTATATTACATTATATAGAATGTAGATATAGTGCTAATGATATTGTTATTAAAGGCACATTGATCTGTGGGAATGAATCTGTATATGACATTATACCTAATGTAGATATAGTAATACTGATATTGTTATTAAATGTACATTACATATCTAATGTAGATATGGTACTAATGATATGGTTATTAAATGTAGATTGATCTGTGGGAATCCATCAGTGTATTACATTATATCGAATGTAGGTATGGTACTAATGATATGGTTATTATATGTACATATCTGTGGGAATGAATCAGCATATTACGTTATATCGAATGTAGATATAGTGCTAATGATATTGTTATTAAAGGTGCATTGGTCTGTGGGAATGAATCAGTATATTACATTATATCGAGTGTAGATATAGTGCTAATGATATTGTTATTAAAGGCACATTGATCTGTGGGAATGAATCAGTATATTACATTATATCGAATGTAGATATAGTACTACTGATATGGTTATTAAATATATTAATCTGTGGGAATGAATCAGAATATTACATTATATCGAGTGTAGATATAGTGCTAATGATATTGTTATTAAATGTACATTGATCTTTGGGGATCAATCAGTATATTACATTATATCTAATGTAGATATGGTGATAATAATATTGTTATTAATTGTACATTACGTATGTTATGTAGATATACTACTAATTATGTTGTTATTAAATGTACATTGATCAGTGGGAATGAATCCGTATATGAAATTATATCTAATGTAGATATAGTAATAATGATATTGTTCTTAAATGTACATTGATCTGTGGGAATGAATCAGTATATTACATTATATCGAATGTAGATATAGTGCTAATGATATGGTTATTAAAGGTACATTGATCTCTGGGTAATAATCAGGATATTACATTATATCTAATGTGGAATTGGTAATAATGATATTGTTATTAATTGTACATTACATATGTAATGTAGATATACCACTAATGATATTGCTATGAACTGTACATTGATCTGTGGGAATGAATCTGTATATGACAGTATACCTAATGTAGATATAGTAATAATGATATTGTCATTAAATGTACATTACATATCTACTGTAGATATGGTACTAATGATATTTTTATGAAATGTACATTGATCTGTGGGAATGAATCAGTATATTACATTATATCGAATGTAGATATAGTGCTAATGACATTGTTATTAAAGGCACATTGATCTGTGGGAAGGAATCTGTATACTACATTATATCGAATGTAGATATAGTGCTAATGATACTGTTATTAAAGGTACATTGATCTGTAGGAATGAATCAGTATATTACATTATGTCTAATGTAGATATGGTGATAATAATATTGTTATTAATTGTACATTACGTATGTAATGTAGATATACTACTGATGATGTTGTTATTAAATGTACATTGATCAGTGGGAATGAATCTGTATATGAAATTATATCTAATGTAGATATAGTAATAATGACATTGTTATTAAATGTACATTGATCTGTGGGAATGAATCAGTATAATACATTATATCGAATGTGGATATAGTGCTAATGATATTGTTATTAAAGGTGCATTGATCTGTGGCAATCCATCGGTATATTACATTATATCGAATGTAGGTATGGTACTAATGATATGGTTATTATATGTACATATCTGTGGGAATGAATCAGTATATTACGTTATATCGAATGTAGATATAGTGCTAATGATATTGTTATTAAAGGTGCATTGATCTGTGGCAATCCATCGGTATATTACATTATATCGAATGTAGGTATGGTACTAATGATATGGTTATTATATGTACATATCTGTGGGAATGAATCAGTATATTACGTTATATCGAAAGTAGATATAGTGCTAATGATATTGTTATTAAAGGTGCATTGGTCTGTGGGAATGAATCAGTATATTACATTATATCGAATGTAGATATAGTGCTAATGATATTGTTATTAAAGGTGCATTGGTCTGTGGGAATGAATCAGTACAATACATTATATCGAATGTAGATATAGTACTAATGATATGGTTATTAAAGGTATATTGATCTGTGGGAATGAATCAGTATATTACATTATATCGAATGTAGATATAGTACTACTGATATGGTTATTAAATATATTGATCTGTGGGAATGAATCAGTATATTACATTATATCGAATGTAGATTTAGTACTAACGATATTGTTAATAAATGTACATTGATCTGTGGGAGTGAATCAGTATATTACATTATACCGAATGTAGATATAGTGCTAATGATATTGTTATTAAAGGCACATTGATCTGTGGGAATGAATCAGTATATTACATTATATAGAATGTAGATATAGTGCTAATGATATTGTTATGAAAGGTGCATTGATCTGTGGGAATCCATCAGTATATTACATTATATCGAATGTAGGTATGGTACTAATGATATGGTTATTATATGCACATATCTGTTGGAATGAATCAGTGTATTACGTTATATCGAATGTAGATATAGTGCTAATGATATTGTTATGAAAGGTGCATTGACCTGTGGGAATCCAGCCGTATATTACATTATATCGAATGTAGGTATGGTACTAATGATATGGTTATTATATGTACATATCTGTGGGAATGAATCAGTATATTACGTTATATCGAATGTAGATATAGTGCTAATGATATTGTTATTAAATGTGCATTGGTCTGTGGGAATGAATCAGTACATTACATTATATCGATTGTAGATATAGTACTAATGATATGGTTATTAATTGTACATTACATATGTAATGCAGATATACGACTAATGATATTGCTATTTAATGTACTTTGATCTGTGGGAATGAATCTGTATATGACATTATACCTAATGTAGATATAGTGCTAATGATATTGTTATTAAAGGTGCATTGGTCTGTGGGAATGAATCAGTATATTACATTATATAGAATGTAGATATAGTGCTAATGATACTGTTATTAAAGGCACATTGATCTGTGGGAATGAATCAGTATATTATATTATACCGAATGTAGATATAGTGCTAATGATATTGTTATTAAAGGCACATTGATCTGTGGGAATGAATCAGTATATTACATTATATCGAATGTAGATATAGTGCTAATGATATTGTTATGAAAGGTGCATTGATCTGTGGGAATGCATCAGTATATTACATTATATCGAATGTAGGTATGGTACTAATGATATGGTTATTATATGTACATATCTGTTGGAATGAATCAGTATATTACGTTATATCGAATGTAGATATAGTGCTAATGATATTGTTATGAAAGGTGCATTGATCTGTGGGAATCCGGCAGTATATTACATTATATCGAATGTAGGTATGGTACTAATGATATGGTTATTATGTGTACATTTCTGTGGGAATGAATCAGTATATTACGTTATATCGAATGTAGATATAGTGCTAATGATATTGTTATTAAATGTGCATTGGTCTGTGGGAATGAATCAGTATATTACATTATATCTTATGTAGATATGGTAATAATGATATTGTTATTAATTGTACATTACGTATGTAACGTAGATATACTACTAATGATATTGTTATTAAAGGTGCATTGGTCTGTGGGAATGAATCAGTATATTACATTATATAGAATGTAGATATAGTGCTAATGATATTGTAATTAAAGGCACATTGATCTGTGGGAATGAATCTGTATATGACATTATACCTAATGTAGATATAGTAATACTGATATTGTTATTAAATGTACATTACATATCTAATGTAGATATGGTACTAATGATATGGTTATTAAATGTACATTGATCTGTGGGAATCCATCAGTGTATTACATTATATCGAATGTAGGTATGGTACTAATGATATGGTTATTATATGTACATATCTGTGGGAATGAATCAGCATATTACGTTATATCGAATGTAGATATAGTGCTAATGATATTGTTATTAAAGGTGCATTGGTCTGTGGGAATGAATCAGTATATTACATTGTAGCTAATGTAGATATGGTAATAATGATATTGTTATTAATTGTACATTACGTATGTAACGTAGATATACTACTAATGATATTGTTATTAAATGTACATTGATCTGTGGGAATGAATCAGTATATTACATTATATCGAATGTAGATATAGTGCTAATGATATTGTTATTAAAAGTGCATTGGTCTGTGGGAATGAATCAGTATATTACATTATATAGAATGTAGATATAGTGCTAATGATATTGTTATTAAAGGCACATTGATCTGTGGGAATGAATCAGTATATTACATTATATCTAATGTAGATATAGTACTAATGATATGGTTATTAAAGGTATATTGATCTGTGGGAATGTATCTGTATATGACATTATACCTAATGTAGATATAGTAATAATGATATTGTTATTAAATGTACATTACACATCTAATGTACGTATGGTACTAATGATATGGTTATTAAATGTACATTAATCTGTGGGAATGAATCAGTATATTACGTTATATCGAATGTAGATATAGTGCTAATGATATTGTTATTAAATGTGCATTGGTCTGTGGGAATGAATCAGTACATTACATTATATCGAATGTAGATATAGTACTAATGATATGGTTATTAAGGGTATATTGATCTGTGGGAATGAATCAGTATATTACATTATATCGAATGTAGATTTAGTAATAATGATATTGTTATTAATTGCACATTACATATGTAATGCAGATATACGACTAATGATATTGCTATTTAATGTACATTGATCTGTGGGAATGAATCTGTATATGACATTATACCTAATGTAGATATAGTAATAATGATATTGTTATTAAATGTACATTACACATCTAATGTAGATATGGTACTAATGATATGGTTATTAAATGTACATTGATCTGTGGGAATGAATCAGTATATTACATTATATCGAATGTAGATATAGTGCTAATGATATTGTTATTAAAGGTACATTTTTCTCTGGGTAATAATCAGGATATTACATTATATCTAATGTAGAATTAGTAATAATGATATTGTTATTAATTGTACATTACATATGTAATGCAGATATACGACTAATGATATTGCTATTTAACGTACATTGATCTGTGGGAATGAATCTGTATATGACATTATACCTAATGTAGATATAGTAATAATGATATTGTTATTAAATGTACATTACACATCTAATGTACATACGGTACTAATGATATGGTTATTAAATGTACATTAATCTGTGGGAATGAATCAGTATATTACATTATATCGAGTGTAGATATAGTGCTAATGATATTGTTATTAAAGGCACATTGATCTGTGGGAATGAATCAGTATATTACATTATATCGAATGTAGATATAGTGCTAATGATATTGTTATGAAAGGTGCATTGATCTGTGGGAATCCATCAGTATATTACATTATATCGAATGTAGGTATGGTACTAATGATATGGTTATTATATGTACATATCTGTGGGAATGAATCAGCATATTACGTTATATCGAATGTAGATATAGTGCTAATGATATTGTTATTAAAGGTGCATTGGTCTGTGGGAATGTATCTGTATATGACATTATACCTAATGTAGATATAGTAATAATGATATTGTTATTAAATGTACATTACACATCTAATGTACGTATGGTACTAATGATATGGTTATTAAATGTACATTAATCTGTGGGAATGAATCAGTATATTACGTTATATCGAATGTAGATATAGTGCTAATGATATTGTTATTAAATGTGCATTGGTCTGTGGGAATGAATCAGTACATTACATTATATCGAATGTAGATATAGTACTAATGATATGGTTATTAACGGTATATTGATCTGTGGGAATGAATCAGTATATTACATTATATCGAATGTAGATTTAGTAATAATGATATTGTTATTAATTGCACATTACATATGTAATGCAGATATACGACTAATGATATTGCTATTTAATGTACATTGATCTGTGGGAATGAATCTGTATATGACATTATACCTAATGTAGATATAGTAATAATGATATTGTTATTAAATGTACATTACACATCTAATGTAGATATGGTACTAATGATATGGTTATTAAATGTACATTGATCTGTGGGAATGAATCAGTATATTACATTATATCGAATGTAGATATAGTGCTAATGATATTGTTATTAAAGGTACATTTTTCTCTGGGTAATAATCAGGATATTACATTATATCTAATGTAGAATTAGTAATAATGATATTGTTATTAATTGTACATTACATATGTAATGCAGATATACGACTAATGATATTGCTATTTAACGTACATTGATCTGTGGGAATGAATCTGTATATGACATTATACCTAATGTAGATATAGTAATAATGATATTGTTATTAAATGTACATTACACATCTAATGTACATATGGTACTAATGATATGGTTATTAAATGTACATTAATCTGTGGGAATGAATCAGTATATTACATTATATCGAGTGTAGATATAGTGCTAATGATATTGTTATTAAAGGCACATTGATCTGTGGGAATGAATCAGTATATTACATTATATCGAATGTAGATATAGTACTACTGATATGGTTATTAAATATATTAATCTGTGGGAATGAATCAGAATATTACATTATATCGAGTGTAGATATAGTGCTAATGATATTGTTATTAAATGTACATTGATCTTTGGGGATCAATCAGTATATTACATTATATCTAATGTAGATATGGTGATAATAATATTGTTATTAATTGTACATTACGTATGTTATGTAGATATACTACTAATTATGTTGTTATTAAATGTACATTGATCAGTGGGAATGAATCCGTATATGAAATTATATCTAATGTAGATATAGTAATAATGATATTGTTCTTAAATGTACATTGATCTGTGGGAATGAATCAGTATATTACATTATATCGAATGTAGATATAGTGCTAATGATATTGTTATTAAAGGCACATTGATCTGTGGGAATGAATCAGTATATTACATTATATCGAATGTAGATATAGTACTAATGATATTGTCATTAAATGTACATTGATCTGTGGGGATCAACCAGTATATTACATTATATCTAATGTAGATATGGCAATAATGATATTGTTATTAATTGTACATTACATATGTAATGTAGATATACTACTAATGATATTGCTATTAAATGTACATTGATCTGTGGGAATGAATCAGTATATTACATTATATCGAATGTAGATATAGTGCTAATGATATGGTTATTAAAGGTACATTGATCTCTGGGTAATAATCAGGATATTACATTATATCTAATGTGGAATTGGTAATAATGATATTGTTATTAATTGTACATTACATATGTAATGTAGATATACCACTAATGATATTGCTATGAACTGTACATTGATCTGTGGGAATGAATCTGTATATGACAGTATACCTAATGTAGATATAGTAATAATGATATTGTCATTAAATGTACATTACATATCTACTGTAGATATGGTACTAATGATATTTTTATGAAATGTACATTGATCTGTGGGAATGAATCAGTATATTACATTATATCGAATGTAGATATAGTGCTAATGACATTGTTATGAAAGGTGCATTGGTCTGTGGGAATCCACCAGTATATTACATTATATCGAATGTAGATATAGTGCTAATGATATTGTTATTAAAGGTGCATTGGTCTGTGGGAACGATTCAGTATATTACATTATAGCGAATGTAGATATAGTGCTAATGATATGGCTATTAAAGGTATATTGATCTGTGGGAATGAAGCAGTATATTACATTATATCGAATGTAGATATAGTACTAATGATATTGTCATTAAATGTACATTGATCTTTGGGGATCAACCAGTATATTACATTATATCTAATGTAGATATGGTAATAATGATATTGTTATTAATTGTACATTACATATGTAATGTAGATATACTACTAATGATATTGCTATTAAATGTACATTGATCTGTGGGAATGAATCAGTATATTACATTATATCGAATGTAGATATAGTGCTAATGATATTGTTATTAAAGGTACATTGATCTCTGGGTAATAATCAGGATATTACATTATATCTAATGTAGAATTGGTAATAATGATATTGTTATTAATTGCACATTACATATGTAATGTAGATATACTACTAATGATATTGTTATTAAATGTACATTGATCTGTGGGAATGAATCAGTATATTACATTATATCGAATGTAGATATAGTGCTAATGATATTGTTATTAAAGGTGCATTGGTCTGTGGGAATGTATCAGTATATTACATTATATAGAATGTAGATATAGTGCTAATGATATTGTTATTAAAGGCACATTGATCTGTGGGAATGAATCTGTATATGACATTATACCTAATGTAGATATAGTAATACTGATATTGTTATTAAATGTACATTACATATCTAATGTAGATATGGTACTAATGATATGGTTATTAAATGTAGATTGATCTGTGGGAATCCATCAGTGTATTACATTATATCGAATGTAGGTATGGTACTAATGATATGGTTATTATATGTACATATCTGTGGGAATGAATCAGCATATTACGTTATATCGAATGTAGATATAGTGCTAATGATATTGTTATTAAAGGTGCATTGGTCTGTGGGAATGAATCAGTATATTACACTATAGCTAATGTAGATATGGTAATAATGATATTGTTATTAATTGTACATTACGTATGTAACGTAGATATACTACTAATGATATTGTTATTAAATGTACATTGATCTGTGGGAATGAATCAGTATATTACATTATATCGAATGTAGATATAGTGCTAATGATATTGTTATTAAAGGTGCATTGGTCTGTGGGAATGAATCAGTATATTACATTATATAGAATGTAGATATAGTGCTAATGATATTGTTATTAAAGGCACATTGATCTGTGGGAATGAATCAGTATATTACATTATATCTAATGTAGATATAGTACTAATGATATGGTTATTAAAGGTATATTGATCTGTGGGAATGAATCAGTATATTACATTATATCGAATGTAGATTTAGTAATAATGATATTGTTATTAATTGCACATTACATATGTAATGCAGATATACGACTAATGATATTGCTATTTAAGGTACATTGATCTGTGGGAATGAATCTGTATATGACATTATACCTAATGTAGATATAGTAATAATGATATTGTTATTAAATGTACATTACACATCTAATGTAGATATGGTACTAATGATATGGTTATTAAATGTACATTGATCTGTGGGAATGAATCAGTATATTACATTATATCGAATGTAGATATAGTGCTAATGATATTGTTATTAAAGGTACATTTTTCTCTGGGTAATAATCAGGATATTACATTATATCTAATGTAGAATTAGTAATAATGATATTGTTATTAATTGTACATTACATATGTAATGCAGATATACGACTAATGATATTGCTATTTAACGTACATTGATCTGTGGGAATGAATCTGTATATGACATTATACCTAATGTAGATATAGTAATAATGATATTGTTATTAAATGTACATTACACATCTAATGTACATATGGTACTAATGATATGGTTATTAAATGTACATTAATCTGTGGGAATGAATCAGTATATTACATTATATCGAATGTAGATATAGTACTAATGATATTGTCATTAAATGTACATTGATCTGTGGGGATCAACCAGTATATTACATTATATCGAATGTAGATATAGTACTACTGATATGGTTATTAAATATATTGATCTGTGGGAATGAATCAGTATATTACATTATATCGAATGTAGATTTAGTACTAATGATATTGTTATTAAATGTACATTGATCTTTGGGGATCAATCAGTATATTACATTATATCTAATGTAGATATGGTGATAATAATATTGTTATTAATTGTACATTACGTATGTAATGTAGATATACTACTAATGATGTTGTTATTAAATGTACATTGATCAGTGGGAATGAATCTGTATATGAAATTATATCTAATGTAGATATAGTAATAATGACATTGTTATTAAATGTACATTGATCTGTGGGAATGAATCAGTATATTACATTATATCGAATGTAGATATAGTGCTAATGATATTGTTATGAAAGGTGCATTGATCTGTGGAAACACATCAGTATATTACATTATATCGAATGTAGGTATGGTACTAATGATATGGTTATTATATGTACATATCTGTGGGAATGAATCAGTATATTACGTTATATCGAATGTAGATATAGTGCTAATGATATTGTTATTAAAGGTGCATTTGTCTGTGGGAATGAATCAGTACATTACATTATATCGAATGTAGATATAGTACTAATGATATGGTTATTAAAGGTATATTGATCTGTGGGAATGAATCAGTATATTACATTATATCGAATGTAGATTTAGTACTAATGATATTGTTATTAAATGTACATTGATCTTTGGGGATCAATCAGTATATTACATTATATCTGATGTAGATATGGTGATAATAATATTGTTATTAATTGTACATTACGTATGTAATGTAGATATACTACTAACGATGTTGTTATTAAATGTACATTGATCAGTGGGAATGAATCTGTATATGAAATTATATCTAATGTAGATATAGTAACAATGATATTGTTATTAAATGTACATTGATCTGTGGGAATGAATCAGTATATTACATTATATCGAATGTAGATATAGTGCTAATGATATTGTTATTAATGGCACATTGATCCGTGGGAATGAATTAGTATATTACATTATATCTAATGTAGATATAGTACTAATGATATGGTTATTAAAGGTATATTGATCTGTGGGAATCAATCTGTATATGACATTATACCTAATGTAAATATAGTAATAATGATATTGTTATTAAATGTACATTACATATCTAATGTAGACATGGTACTAATGATATGGTTATTAAATGTACATTGGTCTGTGGGAATGAATCAGTATATTACATTATATCTAATGTAGATATGGTAATAATGATATTGTTATTAATTGTACATTACGTATGTAACGTAGATATACCACTAATGATATTGTTATTAAATGTACATTGATCAGTGGGAATGAATCAGTATATTACATTATATCGAATGTAGATATAGTGCTAATGATATTGTTATGAAAGGTGCATTGATCTGTGGGAATCCATCAGTATATTACATTATATCGAATGTAGGTATGGTACTAATGATATGGTTATTATATGTACATATCTGTGGGAATGAATCAGTATATTACGTTATATCGAATGTAGATATAGTGCTAATGATATTGTTATTAAAGGTGCATTGGACTGTGGGAATGTATCAGTACATTACATTATATCGAATGTAGATATAGTACTAATGATATGGTTATTAAATATATTGATATGTGGGAATGAATCAGTATATTACATTATATCGAATGTAGAATTAGTAATAATGATATTGTTATTAATTGTACATTACATATGTAATGCAGATATACTACTAATGATATTGCTATTTAATGTACATTGATCTGTGGGAATGAATCGGTATATGACATTATACCTAATGTAGATATAGTAATAATGATATTGTTATTAAGTGTACATTACACATCTAATGTAGATATGGTACTAATGATATGGTTATTAAATGTACATTGATCTGTGGGTATCCATCAGTATATTACATTATATCGAATGTGGGTATGGTACTAATGATATGGTTATTATATGTACATATCTGTGGGAATGAATCAGTATATTACGTTATATCGAATGTAGGTATAGTGCTAATGATATTGTTATTAAAGGTGCATTGGTCTGTGGGAATGAATCAGTATATTACAACATATCGAATGTAGATATAGTGCTAATGATATTGTTATTAAAGGCACATTGATCTGAGGGAATGAATCAGTATATTACGTTATATCGAATGTAGATATAGTGCTAATGATATTGTTATTAAAGGTGCATTGGTCTGTGGGAATGAATCAGTATATTACAATATATCGAATGTAGATATAGTGCTAATGATATTGTTATTAAAGGCGCATTGATCTGAGGGAATGAATCAGTATATTACAATATATCTAATGTAGATATAGTGCTAATGATACTGTTATTAAAGGTACATTGATCTGTAGGAATGAATCAGTATATTACATTATATCTAATGTAGATATGGTGATAATAATATTGTTATTAATTGTACATTACGTATGTAATGTAGATATACTACTGATGATGTTGTTATTAAACGTACATTGATCTTTGGGGATCAACCAGTATATTACATTATATCTAATGTAAATATAGTAATAATGATATTGTTATTAAATGTACATTACATATCTAATGTAGACATGGTACTAATGATATGGTTATTAAATGTACATTGGTCTGTGGGAATGAATCAGTATATTACATTATATCTAATGTAGATATGGTAATAATGATATTGTTATTAATTGTACATTACGTATGTAACGTAGATATACCACTAATGATATTGTTATTAAATGTACATTGATCAGTGGGAATGAATCAGTATATTACATTATATCGAATGTAGATATAGTGCTAATGATATTGTTATGAAAGGTGCATTGATCTGTGGGAATCCATCAGTATATTACATTATATCGAATGTAGGTATGGTACTAATGATATGGTTATTATATGTACATATCTGTGGGAATGAATCAGTATATTACGTTATATCGAATGTAGATATAGTGCTAATGATATTGTTATTAAAGGTGCATTGGACTGTGGGAATGTATCAGTACATTACATTATATCGAATGTAGATATAGTACTAATGATATGGTTATTAAATATATTGATATGTGGGAATGAATCAGTATATTACATTATATCGAATGTAGAATTAGTAATAATGATATTGTTATTAATTGTACATTACATATGTAATGCAGATATACTACTAATGATATTGCTATTTAATGTACATTGATCTGTGGGAATGAATCGGTATATGACATTATACCTAATGTAGATATAGTAATAATGATATTGTTATTAAGTGTACATTACACATCTAATGTAGATATGGTACTAATGATATGGTTATTAAATGTACATTGATCTGTGGGTATCCATCAGTATATTACATTATATCGAATGTGGGTATGGTACTAATGATATGGTTATTATATGTACATATCTGTGGGAATGAATCAGTATATTACGTTATATCGAATGTAGGTATAGTGCTAATGATATTGTTATTAAAGGTGCATTGGTCTGTGGGAATGAATCAGTATATTACAATATATCGAATGTAGATATAGTGCTAATGATATTGTTATTAAAGGCACATTGATCTGAGGGAATGAATCAGTATATTACGTTATATCGAATGTAGATATAGTGCTAATGATATTGTTATTAAAGGTGCATTGGTCTGTGGGAATGAATCAGTATATTACAATATATCGAATGTAGATATAGTGCTAATGATATTGTTATTAAAGGCGCATTGATCTGAGGGAATGAATCAGTATATTACAATATATCTAATGTAGATATAGTGCTAATGATACTGTTATTAAAGGTACATTGATCTGTAGGAATGAATCAGTATATTACATTATATCTAATGTAGATATGGTGATAATAATATTGTTATTAATTGTACATTACGTATGTAATGTAGATATACTACTGATGATGTTGTTATTAAATGTACATTGATCTTTGGGGATCAACCAGTATATTACATTATATCTAATGTAGATATGGTAATAATGATATTGTTATTAATTGTACATTACATATGTAATGTAGATATACTACTAATGATATTGCTATTAAATGTACATTGATCTGTGGGAATGAATCAGTATATTACATTATATCGAATGTAGATATAGTGCTAATGATATTGTTATTAAAGGTACATTGATCTGTGGGAATGAATCTGTATATGACATTATACCTAATGTAGATATAGTAATACTGATATTGTTATTAAATGTACATTACATATCTAATGTAGATATGGTACTAATGATATGGTTATTAAATGTAGATTGATCTGTGGGAATCCATTAGTGTATTACATTATATCGAATGTAGGTATGGTACTAATGATATGGTTATTATATGTACATATCTGTGGGAATGAATCAGCATATTACGTTATATCGAATGTAGATATAGTGCTAATGATATTGTTATTAAAGGTGCATTGGTCTGTGGGAATGAATCAGTATATTACATTATAGCTAATGTAGATATGGTAATAATGATATTGTTATTAATTGTACATTAGGTATGTAACGTAGATATACTACTAATGATATTGTTATTAAATGTACATTGATCTGTGGGAATGAATCAGTATATTACATTATATCGAATGTAGATATAGTGCTAATGATATTGTTATTAAAGGTGCATTGGTCTGTGGGAATGAATCAGTATATTACATTATATAGAATGTAGATATAGTGCTAATGATATTGTTATTAAAGGCACATTGATCTGTGGGAATGAATCAGTATATTACATTATATCTAATGTAGATATAGTACTAATGATATGGTTATTAAAGGTATATTGATCTGTGGGAATGTATCTGTATATGACATTATACCTAATGTAGATATAGTAATAATGATATTGTTATTAAATGTACATTACACATCTAATGTACGTATGGTACTAATGATATGGTTATTAAATGTACATTAATCTGTGGGAATGAATCAGTATATTACATTATATCGAGTGTAGATATAGTACTAATGATATTGTTATTAAAGGCACATTGATCTGTGGGAATGAATCAGTATATTACATTATATCTAATGTAGATATAGTACTAATGATATGGTTATTAAAGGTATATTGATCTGTGGGAATGTATCTGTATATGACATTATACCTAATGTAGATATAGTAATAATGATATTGTTATTAAATGTACATTACACATCTAATGTACGTATGGTACTAATGATATGGTTATTAAATGTACATTAATCTGTGGGAATGAATCAGTATATTACATTATATCGAGTGTAGATATAGTACTAATGATATTGTTATTAAAGGCACATTGATCTGTGGGAATGAATCAGTATATTACATTATATCGAATGTAGATATAGTACTACTGATATGGTTATTAAATATATTAATCTGTGGGAATGAATCAGAATATTACATTATATCGAGTGTAGATATAGTGCTAATGATATTGTTATTAAATGTACATTGATCTTTGGGGATCAATCAGTATATTACATTATATCTAATGTAGATATGGTGATAATAATATTGTTATTAATTGTACATTACGTATGTAATGTAGATATACTTCTAATGATGTTGTTATTAAATGTACATTGATCAGTGGGAATGAATCTGTATATGAAATTATATCTAATGTAGATATAGTAATAATGACATTGTTATTAAATGTACATTGATCTGTGGGAATGAATCAGTATAATACATTATATCGAATGTAGATATAGTGCTAATGATATTGTTATTAAAGGTGCATTGATCTGTGGCAATCCATCGGTATATTACATTATATCGAATGTAGGTATGGTACTAATGATATGGTTATTATATGTACATATCTGTGGGAATGAATCAGTATATTACGTTATATCGAATGTAGATATAGTGCTAATGATATTGTTATTAAAGGTGCATTGATCTGTGGCAATCCATCGGTATATTACATTATATCGAATGTAGGTATGGTACTAATGATATGGTTATTATATGTACATATCTGTGGGAATGAATCAGTATATTACGTTATATCGAATGTAGATATAGTGCTAATGATATTGTTATTAAAGGTGCATTGGTCTGTGGGAATGAATCAGTATACTACATTATATCGAATGTAGATATAGTGCTAATGATATTGTTATTAAAGGTGCATTGGTCTGTGGGAATGAATCAGTACAATACATTATATCGAATGTAGATATAGTACTAATGATATGGTTATTAAAGGTATATTGATCTGTGGGAATGAATCAGTATATTACATTATATCGAATGTAGATATAGTACTACTGATATGGTTATTAAATATATTGATCTGTGGGAATGAATCAGTATATTACATTATATCGAATGTAGATTTAGTACTAATGATATTGTTAATAAATGTACATTGATCTGTGGGAGTGAATCAGTATATTACATTATACCGAATGTAGATATAGTGATAATGATATTGTTATTAAAGGCACATTGATCTGTGGGAATGAATCAGTATATTACATTATATCGAATGTAGATATAGTGCTAATGATATTGTTATGAAAGGTGCATTGATCTGTGGGAATCCATCAGTATATTACATTATATCGAATGTAGGTATGGTACTAATGATATGGTTATTATATGTACATATCTGTTGGAATGAATCAGTATATTACGTTATATCGAATGTAGATATAGTGCTAATGATATTGTTATGAAAGGTGCATTGATCTGTGGGAATCCAGCAGTATATTACATTATATCGAATGTAGGTATGGTACTAATGATATGGTTATTATATGTACATATCTGTGGGAATGAATCAGTATATTACGTTATATCGAATGTAGATATAGTGCTAATGATATTGTTATTAAATGTGCATTGGTCTGTGGGAATGAATCAGTACATTACATTATATCGATTGTAGATATAGTACTAATGATATGGTTATTAATTGTACATTACATATGTAATGCAGATATACGACTAATGATATTGCTATTTAATGTACTTTGATCTGTGGGAATGAATCTGTATATGACATTATACCTAATGTAGATATAGTGCTAATGATATTGTTATTAAAGGTGCATTGGTCTGTGGGAATGAATCAGTATATTACATTATATCTAATGTACATATGGTAATAATGATATTGTTATTAATTGTACATTACGTATGTAACGTAGATATACTACTAATGATATTGTTATTAAAGGTGCATTGGTCTGTGGGAATGAATCAGTATATTACATTATATAGAATGTAGATATAGTGCTAATGATATTGTTATTAAAGGCACATTGATCTGTGGGAATGAATCAGTATATTACATTATACCGAATGTAGATATAGTGCTAATGATATTGTTATTAAAGGCACATTGATCTGTGGGTATGAATCAGTATATTACATTATATCCAATGTAGATATAGTGCTAATGATATTGTTATGAAAGGTGCATTGATCTGTGGGAATCCATCAGTATATTACATTATATCGAATGTAGGTATGGTACTAATGATATGGTTATTATATGTACATATCTGTTGGAATGAATCAGTATATTACGTTATATCGAATGTAGATATAGTGCTAATGATATTGTTATGAAAGGTGCATTGATCTGTGGGAATCCGGCAGTATATTACATTATATCGAATGTAGGTATGGTACTAATGATATGGTTATTATATGTACATTTCTGTGGGAATGAATCAGTATATTACGTTATATCGAATGTAGATATAGTGCTAATGATATTGTTATTAAAGGTGCATTGGTCTGTGGAAATGAATCAGTATATTACATTATATCTAATGTAGATATGGTAATAATGATATTGTTATTAATTGTACATTACGTATGTAACGTAGATATACCACTAATGATATTGTTATTAAATGTACATTGATCAGTGGGAATGAATCTGTATATGAAATTATATCTAATGTAGATATAGTAATAATGATATTGTTATTAAATGTACATTGATCTGTGGGAATGAATCAGTATATTACATTATATCGAATGTGGATATAGTGTTAATGATATTGTTATGAAATGTGCATTGATCTGTGGGAACCCATCAGTATATTACATTATATCGAATGTAGGTATGGTACTAATGATATGGTTATTATATATACATATCTGTGGGAGTGAATCAGTATATTACGTTATATCGAATGTAGATATAGTGCTAATGATATTGTTATTAAAGGTGCATTGGACTGTGGGAATGAATCAGTACATTACATTATATCGAATGTAGATATAGTACTAATGATATGGTTATTAAAGGTATATTGATCTGTGGGAATGAATCAGTATATTACATTATATCGAATGTACATATAGTACTACTGATATGGTTATTAAATATATTGATCTGTGGGAATGAATCAGTATATTACATTATATCTAATGTAGATATGGTGATAATAATATTGTTATTAATTGTACATTACGTATGTAGTGTAGATATACTACTAATGATGTTGTTATTAAATGTACATTGATCTGTGGGAATGAATCAGTATATTACGTTATATCGAATGTAGATATAGTGCTAATGATATTGCTATTAAAGGTGCATTGGTCTGTGGGAATGAATCAGTATATTACATTATATCGAATGTAGATATAGTACTAATGATATTGTTATTAATTGTACATTATATATGTAATGCAGATATACTACTAATGATATTGCTATTTAATGTACATTGATCTGTGGGAATGAATCTGTATATGACATTATACCTAATGTAGATATAGTAATAATGATATTGTTATTAAATGTACATTACACATCTATTGTAGATATGGTACTAATGATATGGTTATTAAATGTACATTGATCTGTGGGAATGAATCAGTATATTACATTATATCGTATGTAGATATAGTGCTAATGACATTGTTATTAAAGGCACATTGATCTGTGGGAAGGAATCTGTATACTACATTATATCGTATGTAGATATAGTGCTAATGATACTGTTATTAAAGGTACATTGATCTGTGGGAATGAATCAGTATATTACATTATATCGAATGTAGATATAGTACTACTGATATGGTTATTAAATATATTGATCTGTGGGAATGAATCAGTATATTACATTATATCGAATGTAGATTTAGTACTAATGATATTGTTATTAAATGTACATTGATCTTTGGGGATCAATCATTATATTACATTATATCTAATGTAGATATGGTGATAATAATATTGTTATTAATTGTACATTACGTATGTAATGTAGATATACTACTAATGATGTTGTTATTAAATGTACATTGATCAGTGGGAATGAATCAGTATATTACATTATATCGAATGTAGATATAGTGCTAATGATATTGTTATTAAAGGTACATTGATCTCTGCGTAATAATCAGGATATTACATCATATCTAATGTAGAATTGGTAATAATGATATTGTTATTAAATGTACATTACATATCTAATGTAGATATGGTACTAATGATATGGTTATTAAATGTACATTGATCTGTGGGTATCCATCAGTATATTACATTATATCGAATGTGGGTATGGTACTAATGATATGGTTATTATATGTACATATCTGTGGGAATGAATCAGTATATTACGTTATATCGAATGTAGATATAGTGCTAATGATACTGTTATTAAAGGTGCATTGGTCTGAGGGAATGAATCAGTATATTACAATATATCGAATGTAGATATAGTGCTAATGATATTGTTATTAAAGGCACATTGATCTGAGGGAATGAATCAGTATATTACAATATATCGAATGTAGATATAGTACTAATGATATGGTTCTTAAAGGTATATTGATCTGTGGGAATGAATCAGTATATTACATTATATCTAATGTAGATATGGTGATAATAATATTGTTATTAATTGTACATTACGTATGTAATGTAGATATACTACTAATGATGTTGTTATTAAATGTACATTGATCAGTGGGAATGAATCAGTATACGAAATTATATCTAATGTAGATATAGTAACAATGATATTGTTATTAAATGTCCATTACGTATGTAACGTAGATATACTACTAATGATATTGTTATTAAATGTACATTGATCTGTGGGAATGAATCAGTATATTACATTATATCGAATGTAGATATAGTGCTAATGATATTGTTATTAAAGGCACATTGATCTGTGGGAAGGAATCTGTATATGAAATTATATCTAGTGTAGATATAGTAATAATGATATTGTTATTCAATGTACATTGATCTGTGGGAATGAATCAGTATATTACATTATATCGAATGTAGATATAGTGCTAATGATATTGTTATGAAAGGTGCATTGATCTGTGGGAACACATCAGTATATTACACTATATCGAATGTAGGTATGGTACTAATGATATGGTTATTATATGTACATATCTGTGGGAATGAATCAGTATATTACGTTATATCGAATGTAGATATAGTGCTAATGATATTGTTATTAAAGGTACATTGTTCTCTGGGTAATAATCAGGATATTACATTATATCTAATGTCGAATTAGTAATAATGATATTGTTATTAATTGTACATTACATATGTAATGCAGATATACTACTAATGATATTGCTATATAATGTACATTGATCTGTGGGAATGAATCGGTATATGACATTATACCTAATGTAGATATAGTAATAATGATATTGTTATTAAATGTACATTACACATCTGATGTAGATATGGTACTAATGATATGGTTATTAAATGTACATTGATCTGTGGGAATGAATCAGTATATTACATTATATCGAACGTAGATATAGTACTACTGATATGGTTATTAAATATATTGATCTGTGGGAATGAATCAGTATATTACATTATATCGAATGTAGATTTAGTACTAATGACATTGTTATTAAATGTACATTGATCTTTGGGGATCAATCAGTATATTACATTATATCTAATGTAGATAAGGTGATAATAATATTGTTATTAATTGTACATTACGTATGTTATGCAGATATACTACTAATTATGTTGTTATTAAATGTACATTGATCAGTGGGAATGAATCTGTATATGAAATTATACCTAATGTAGATATAGTAATAATGATATTGTTATTAAATGTACATTGATCTGTGGGAATGAATCAGTATATTACATTATATCGAATGTAGATATAGTGCTAATGATATTGTTATTAAAGGTGCATTGGTCTGTGGGAATGAATCAGTACATTACATTATATCTAATGTAGATATAGTGCTAATGATATTGTTATTAAAGGCACATTGATCCGTGGGAATGAATCAGTATATTACATACTACTAATGATGTTGTTATTAAATGTACATTGATCAGTGGGAATGAATCTGTATATGAAATTATATCTAATGTAGATATAGTAACAGTGATATTGTTATTAAATGTACATTGATCTGTGGGAATGAATCAGTATATTACATTATATCGAATGTAGATATAGTGCTAATGATATTGTTATTAAAGGCACATTGATCCGTGGGAATGAATCAGTATATTACATTATATCTAATGTAGATACAGTACTAATGATATGGTTATAAAAGGTATATTGATCTGTGGGAATGAATCTGTATATGACATTATACTTAATGTAGATATAGTAATAATGATATTGTTATTAAATGTACATTACATATCTAATGTAGATATGGTACTAATGATATGGGTATTAAATGTACATTGATCTGTGGGAATGAATCGGTATATTACATTATATCTAATGTAGATATGGTAATGATGATATTGTTATTAATTGTCCATTACTTATGTAACGTAGATATACTATTAATGATATTGTTATTAAATGTACATTGATCAGTGGGAATGAATCAGTATATTACATTATATCGAATGTAGATATAGTGCTAATGATATTGTTATGAAAGGTGCATTGATCTGTGGGAATCCATCAGTATATTACATTATATCGAATGTAGGTATGGTACTAATGATATGGTTATTATATGTACATATCTGTGGGAATCAATCAGTATATTACGTTATATCGAATGTAGATATAGTGATAATGATATTGTTATTAAAGGTGCATTTGTCAGTGGGAATGAATCAGTACATTACATTATATCGAATGTAGATATAGTAATAATGATATTGTTATTAAATGTACATTGATCTGTGGGAATGAATCAGTATAATACATTATATCGAATGTAGATATAGTGCTAATGATATTGTTATTAAACGTACATTGATCTCTGGGTAATAATCAGGATATTACATTATATTTAATGTGGAATTGGTAATAATGATATTGTTATTAATTGTACATTACATATGTAATGTAGATATACTACTAATGATATTGCTATTTAGTGTACATTGATCTGTGGGAATGAATCTGTATATGACATTATACCTAATGTAGATATAGTAATAATGATATTGTTATTAAATGTACATTGATCTGTGGGGATCAATCAGTATATTACATTATATCTAATGTAGATATGGTGATAATAATATTGTTATTAATTGTACATTACGTATGTAATGTAGATATACTTCTAATGATGTTGTTATTAAATGTACATTGATCAGTGGGAATGAATCTGTATATGAAATTATATCTAATGTAGATATAGTAATAATGATATTGTTATTAAATGTACATTGATCTGTGGAAATGAATCAGTATATTACATTATATCGAATGTAGATATAGTGCTAATGATATTGTTATTAAAGGCACATTGATCTGTGGGAAGGAATCTGTATACTACATTATATCGAATGTAGATATAGTACTACTGATATGGTTATTAAATATATTGATCTGTGGGAATGAATCAGTATATTACATTATATCGAATGTAGATATAGTGCTAATGATATTGTTATGAAAGGTGCATTGATCTGTGGGAATCCAGCAGTATATTACATTATATCGAATGTAGGTATGGTACTAATGATATGGTTATTATATGTACATATCTGTGGGAATGAATCAGTATATTACGTTATATCGAATGAAGATATAGTGCTAATGATATTGTTATTAAAGGTGCATTGGTCTGTGGGAATGAATCAGAACATTACATTATATCGAATGTAGATATAGTGCTAATGATATTGTTATTAAAGGTGCATTGGTCTGTGGGAATGAATCAGTATATTACATTATATCGAATGTAGATATAGTGCTAATGATATTGTTATTAAAGGTGCATTGGTCTGTGGGAATGAATCAGTATATTACATTATATCGAATGTAGATATAGTACTAATGAGATGGTTATTAAAGGTACATTGCTCTGTGGGAATGAATCAGTATATTACATTATATCGGATGTAGATATAGTACTAATGATATTGTCATTAAATGTACATTGATCTTTGGGGATCAATCAGTATATTACATTGTATCTAATGTAGATATGGTGATAATAATATTGTTATTAATTGTCCATTACGTATGTAACGTAGATATACTACTAATGATATTGTTATTAAATGTACATTGATCAGTGGGAATGAATCAGTATATTACATTATATCGAATGTAGATATAGTGCTAATGATATTGTTATGAAAGGTGCATTGATCTGTGGGACTCCATCAGTATATTACATTATATCGAATGTAGGTATGGTACTAATGATATGGTTATTACATGTACATATCTATGGGAATGAATCAGTATATTACGTTATATCGAATGTAGATATAGTGCTAATGATATTGTTATTAAAGGTGCATTGGACTGTGGGAATGAATCAGTATATTACATTATGTCGAATGTAGATATAGTACTAATGATATTGTCATTTAATGTACATTGATCTTTGGGAATGAATCAGTATATTACATTATATCGAATGTACATATAGTACTACTGATATGGTTATTAAATATATTGATCTGTGGGAATGAATCAGTATATTACATTATATCGAATGTAGATACAGTGCTAATGATATTGTTATTAAAGGCACATTGATCTGTGGGAATGAATCAGTATATTACATTATATCGAATGTAGATATAGTACTAATGATATTGTCATTTAATGTACATTGATCTTTGGGGATCATCCAGTATATTACATTATATCTAATGTAGATATAGTAATAATGATATTGTTATTAAATGTACATTGATCTGTGGGAATGAATCAGTGTATTACGTTATATCGAATGTAGATATAGTACTACTGATATGGTTATTAAATGTACATTGATCTATGGGAATGAATCAGTATATTACATTATATCGAATGTAGATATAGTGCTAATGATATTGTTATTAAAGGTACATTGATCTCTGCGTAATAATCAGGATATTACATCATATCTAATGTAGAATTGGTAATAATGATATTGTTATTAAATGTACATTGATCTGAGGGAATGAATCAGTATATTACAATATATCGAATGTAGATATAGTACTAATGATATGGTTCTTAAAGGTATATTGATCTGTGGGAATGAATCAGTATATTACATTATATCGAATGTAGGTATGGTACTAATGATATGGTTATTATATGTACATATCTGTGGGAATGAATCAGTATACTACGTTATATCGAATGTAGATATAGTACTAATGATATGGTTCTTAAAGGTATATTGATCTGTGGGAATGAATCAGTATATTACATTATATCGAATGTAGATATAGTACTAATGATATGGTTCTTAAAGGTATATTGATCTGTGGGAATGAATCAGTATATTACATTATATCTAATGTAGATATGGTAATAATGATATTGTTATTAATTGTACATTACGTATGTAACGTAGATATACTACTAATGATATTGTTATTAAATGTACATTGATCAGTGGGAATGAATCAGTATATTACGTTATATCGAATGTAGATATAGTGCTAATGATATTGTTATTAAAGGTGCATTGGTCTGTGGGAATGAATCAGTATATTACATTATATCTAATGTAGATATAGTGCTAATGATATTGTTATTAAAGGCACATTGATCCGTGGGAATGAATCAGTATATTACATACTACTAATGATGTTGTTATTAAATGTACGTTGATCTGTGGGAATGGGTCAGTATATTACATTGTATCTAATGTAGATATGGTAATAATGATATTGTTATTAATTGTACATTACGTATGTAACGTAGATATACCACTAATGATATTGTTATTAAATGTACATTGATCAGTGGGAATGAATCTGTATATGAAATTATATCTAATGTAGATGTAGTAATAATGATATTGTTATTAAATGTACATTGATCTGAGGGAATGAATCAGTATATTACAATATATCGAATGTAGATATAGTACTAATGATATGGTTCTTAAAGGTATATTGATCTGTGGGAATGAATCAGTATATTACATTATATCTAATGTAGATATAGTAATAATGATATTGTTATTCAATGTACATTGATCTGTGGGAATGAATCAGTATATTACATTATATCGAATGTAGGTATAGTGCTAATGATATTGTTATGAAAGGTGCATTGATCTGTGGGAACACATCAGTATATTACACTATATCGAATGTAGGTATGGTACTAATGATATGGTTATTATATGTACATATCTGTGGGAATGAATCAGTATATTACGTTATATCGAATGTAGATATAGTACTAATGATATGGTTCTTAAAGGTATATTGATCTGTGGGAATGAATCAGTATATTACATTATATCGAATGTAGATTTAGTACTAATGATATTGTTATTAAATGTACATTGATCTGTGGGAATGAATCAGTATATTACATTATATCGAATGTAGATACAGTGCTAATGATATTGTTATTAAAGGCACATTGATCTGTGGGAATGAATCAGTATATTACATTATATCGAATGTAGATATAGTGCTAATGATATTGTTATTAAAGGTGCATTGGTCTGTGGGAATGAATCAGTATATTACATTATATCTAATGTAGATATAGTGCTAATGATATTGTTATTAAAGGCACATTGATCCGTGGGAATGAATCAGTATATTACATACTACTAATGATGTTGTTATTAAATGTACGTTGATCTGTGGGAATGGATCAGTATATTACATTGTATCTAATGTAGATATGGTAATAATGATATTGTTATTAATTGTACATTACGTATGTAACGTAGATACACCACTAATGATATTGTTATTAAATGTACATTGATCAGTGGGAATGAATCTGTATATGAAATTATATCTAATGTAGATGTAGTAATAATGATATTGTTATTAAATGTACATTGATCTGTGGGAATGAATCAGTATATTACATTATATCGAATGTAGATATAGTACTAATGATATTGTCATTAAATGTACATTGATCTTTGGGGATCGTTCAGTATATTACATTATATCTAATGTAGATATGGTGATAATAATATTGTTATTAATTGTACATTACATATGTAATGTAGACATACTACTAATGATATTGCTATTGAATGTACATTGATCTGTGGGAATGAACCAGTATATTACATTATATCGAATGTAGATATAGTGCTAATGATATTGTTCTTAAAGGTACATTGATCTCTGGGTAATAATCAGGATATTACATTATATCTAATGTAGAATTAGTAATAATGATATTGTTATTAATTGTACATTACGTATGTAATGTAGATATACTACTAATGATATTGCTATGAAATGTACATTGATCTGTGGGAATGAATCTGTATATGACAGTATACCTAATGTAGATATAGTAATAATGATATTGTTACTAAATGTACATTACATATCTACTGTAGATATGATGCTAATGATATTTTTATGAAATGTACATTGATCTGTGGGAATGAATCAGTATATTACATTATATCGTATGTAGATATAGTGCTAATGACATTGTTATTAAAGGCACATTGATCTGTGGGAAGGAATCTGTATACTACATTATATCGTATGTAGATATAGTGCTAATGATACTGTTATTAAAGGTACATTGATCTGTGGGAATGAATCAGTATATTACATTATATCGAATGTAGATATAGTACTACTGATATGGTTATTAAATATATTGATCTGTGGGAATGAATCAGTATATTACATTATATCGAATGTAGATTTAGTACTAATGATATTGTTATTAAATGTACATTGATCTTTGGGGATCAATCATTATATTACATTATATCTAATGTAGATATGGTGATAATAGTATTGTTATTAATTGTACATTACGTATGTAATGTAGATATACTACTAATGATGTTGTTATTAAGTGTACATTGATCAGTGGGAATGAATCAGTATATTACATTATATCGAATGTAGATATAGTGCTAATGATATTGTTATTAAAGGTACATTGATCTCTGCGTAATAATCAGGATATTACATCATATCTAATGTAGAATTGGTAATAATGATATTGTTATTAAATGTACATTACATATCTAATGTAGATATGGTACTAATGATATGGTTATTAAATGTACATTGATCTGTGGGTATCCATCAGTATATTACATTATATCGAATGTGGGTATGGTACTAATGATATGGTTATTATATGTACATATCTGTGGGAATGAATCAGTATATTACGTTATATCGAATGTAGATATAGTGCTAATGATACTGTTATTAAAGGTGCATTGGTCTGTGGGAATGAATCAGTATATTACAATATATCGAATGTAGATATAGTGCTAATGATATTGTTATTAAAGGCACATTGATCTGAGGGAATGAATCAGTATATTACAATATATCGAATGTAGATATAGAGCTAATGATATTGTTATTAAAGGTACATTGTTCTCTGGGTAATAATCAGGATATTACATTATATCTAATGTAGAATTAGTAATAATGATATTGTTATTAATTGTACATTACATATGTAATGCAGATATACTACTAATGATATTGCTATTTAATGTACATTGATCTGTGGGAATGAATCAGTATATTACATTATATCGAATGTAGATATAGTGCTAATGATATTGCTATTAAAGGTGCATTGGTCTGTGGGAATGAATCAGTATATTACATTATATCGAATGTAGATATAGTACTAATGATATTGTTATTAATTGTACATTATATATGTAATGCAGATATACTACTAATGATATTGCTATTTAATGTACATTGATCTGTGGGAATGAATCTGTATATGACATTATACCTAATGTAGATATAGTAATAATGATATTGTTATTAAATGTACATTACACATCTATTGTAGATATGGTACTAATGATATGGTTATTAAATGTACATTGATCTGTGGGAATGAATCAGTATATTACATTATATCGAATGTAGATATAGTGCTAATGATATTGTTATTAAAGGTACATTGATCTCTGCGTAATAATCAGGATATTACATCATATCTAATGTAGAATTGGTAATAATGATATTGTTATTAAGTGTACATTACATATCTAATGTAGATATGGTACTAATGATATGGTTATTAAATGTACGTTGATCTGTGGGAATGGATCAGTATATTACATTGTATCTAATGTAGATATGGTAATAATGATATTGTTATTAATTGTACATTACGTATGTAACGTAGATATACCACTAATGATATTGTTATTAAATGTACATTGATCAGTGGGAATGAATCTGTATATGAAATTATATCTAATGTAGATATAGTAATAATGATATTGTTATTAAATGTACATTGATCTGTGGGAATGAATCAGTATATTACATTGTATCGAATGTAGATATAGTGCTAATGATATTGTTATTAAAGGTGCATTGGACTGTGGGAATGAATCAGTGCATTACATTATATCGAATGTAGATATAGTACTAATGATATTGTCATTTAATGTACATTGATCTTTGGGAATGAATCAGTATATTACATTATATCGAATGTACATATAGTACTACTGATATGGTTATTAAATATATTGATCTGTGGGAATGAATCAGTATATTACATTATATCGAATGTAGATTTAGTACTAATGATATTGTTATTAAATGTACATTGATCTTTGGGGATCAATCAGTATATGACATTATACCTAATGTAGATAGAGTGCTAATGATATTGTTATTAAATGTACATTACACATCTAATGTAGATATAGTGCTAATGATATTGTTATTAAAGGTGCATTGGACTGTGGGAATGAATCAGTACATTACATTATATCGAATGTAGATATAGTGCTAATGATATTGTTATTAAAGGTGCATTGGACTGTGGGAATGAATCAGTATATTACATTATGTCGAATGTACATATAGTACTACTGATATGGTTATTAAATATATTGATCTGTGGGAATGAATCAGTATATTACATTATATCGAATGTAGATTTAGTACTAATGATATTGTTATTAAATGTACATTGATCTTTGGGGATCAATCAGTATATTACATTATATCTAATGTAGATATGGTGACAATAATATTGTTATTAATTGTACATTACGTATGTAATGTAGATATACTACTAATGATGTTGTTATTTAATGTACATTGATCAGTCGGAATGAATCTGTATATGAAATTATATCTAATGTAGATATAGAAATATTGATATTGTTATTAAATGTACATTGAGCTGTGTGAATGAATCAGTATATTACATTATATCGAATATAGATATAGTGCTAATGATATTGTTATTAAAGGCACATTGATCGGTGGGAATGAATCAGTATATTACATTATACCGAATGTAGATATAGTACTAATGATATGGTTATTAAAGGTGCATTGGTCTGTGGGAATGAATCAGTATATGACATTATACCTAATGTAGATATAGTGCTAATGATATTGTTATTAATTGTACATTACATATGTAATGCAGATATACTACTAATGATATTGCTATTTAATGTACATTGATCTGTGGGAATGAATCTGTATATGACATTATACCTAATGTAGATATGGTAATGATGATATTGTTATTAAATGTACATTACACATCTATTGTAGATATGGTACTAATGATATGGTTATTAAATGTACATTGATCTGTGGGAATGAATCAGTATATTACATTATATCGAGTGTAGATATAGTGCTAATGATATTGTTATTAAAGGCACATTGATCTGTGGGAAGGAATCTGTATACTACATTATATCGTATGTAGATATAGTGCTAATGATACTGTTATTAAAGGTACATTGATCTGTGGGAATGAATCAGTATATTACATTATATCGAATGTAGATATAGTACTACTGATATGGTTATTAAAGGTATATTGATCTGTGGGAATAAATCAGTATATTACATTATATCGAATGTAGATATAGTACTACTGATATGGTTATTAAATATATTGATCTGTGGGAATGAATCAGTATATTACATTATATCGAATGTAGATTTAGTACTAATGATATTGTAATTAAATGTACATTGATCTTTGGGTATCAATCAGTATATTACATTATATCTAATGTAGATATGGTGATAATAATATTGTTATTAATTGTACATTACGTATGTAATGTAGATATACTACTAATGATGTTGTTATTAAATGTACATTGATCAGTGGGAATTAATCTGTATATGAAATTATATCTAATGTAGATATAGTAATAATGATATTGTTATTAAATGTACATTAATCTGTGGGAATGGATCAGTATAATACGTTATATCGAATGTAGATATAGTGCTAATGATATTGTTATTAAAGGCACATTGATCCGTGGGAATGAATCAGTATATTAGATTATATCGAATGTAGATATAGTACTAATGATATTGTCATTAAATGTACATTGATCTTTGGGGATCAACCAGTATATTACATTATATCGAGTGTAGATATAGTGCTAATGATATGGTTATTAAAGGTACATTGATCTCTGGGTAATAATCAGGATATTACATTATATCTAATGTGGAATTGGTAATAATGATATTGTTATTAATTGTACATTACATATGTAATGTAGATATACTACTAATGATATTGCTATTTAGTGTACATTGATCTTTGGGAATGAATCTGTATATGACATTATACCTAATGTAGATATAGTAATAATGATATTGTTATTAAATGTACATTGATCTGTGGGGATCAATCAGTATAGTACATTATATCTAATGTAGATATGGTGATAATAATATTGTTATTAATTGTACATTACGTATGTAATGTAGATATACTTCTAATGATGGTGTTATTAAATGTACATTGATCAGTGGGAATGAATCTGTATATGAAATTATATCTAATGTAGATATAGTAATAATGATATTGTTATTAAATGTACATTGATCTGTGGAAATGAATCAGTATATTACATTATATCGAATGTAGATATAGTACTAATGATATCGTTATTAAATGTACATTGGTCTATGGGAATGAATCAGTATATTACATTATATCTAATGTAGATATGCTAATTATGATATTGTTATCAAATGTACATTGATGTGTGGGGATCTATCAGTATATTACATTATATCTAATGTGGATATGGCAATAATGATACTGTTATTAATTGTACATTACATATGTAATGTAGATATACTACTAATGATATTGCTATCAAATGTACATTGATCTGGGCGAATGAATCTGTATATGACAGTATACCTAATGTAGATATAGTAATAATGATATGGTTATTAAATGTACTGTACATATCTATTGTAGATATGGTACAAATGATATGGTTATGAAATGTACATTGATCTGTGGGAATGAATCAGTATATTACATTATATCGAATGTAGATATGGTGCTACCGATATTGTTATTAAAGGCACATTGATCTGTGGGAAGGAATCTGTATACTACATTATATCGAATGTAGATATAGTGCTAATGATATTGTTAGGAAAGGTGCATTGATCTGTGGGAATCCAGCAGTATATAACATTATATCCAATGTAGGTATGGTACTAATGATATGGTTATTATATGTACATATCTGTGGGAATGAATCAGTATATTACGTTATATCGAATGTAGATATAGTGCTAATGATATTGTTATTAAAGGTGCATTGGACTGTGGGAATGAATCAGTACATTACATTATATCGAATGTAGATATAGTACTAATGATATGGTTATTAATGGTACATTGATCTGTGGGAATGAATCAGTATATTACATTATATCGAATGTACATATAGTACTACTGATATGGTTATTAAATATATTGATCTGTGGGAATGAATCAGTATATTACATTATATCGAATGTAGGTATGGTACTAATGATATGGTTATTACATGTACATATCTGTGGGAATGAATCAGTATATTACGTTATATGGAATGTAGATATAGTGCTAATGATATTGTTATTAAAGGTGCATTGGTCTGTGGGAATGAATCAGTATATGACATTATACCTAATGTAGATATAGTGCTAATGATATTGTTATTAAAGGCACATTGATCCGTGGGAATGAATCAGTATATTACATTATATCTAATGTAGATACAGTACTAATGATATGGTTATAAAAGGTATATTGATCTGTGGGAATGAATCTGTATATGACATTATACTTAATGTAGATATAGTAATAATGATATTGTTATTAAATGTACATTACACATCTAATGTAGATATGGTACTAATGATATGGTTATTAAATGTACATTGATCTGTGGGAATGAATCAGTATATTACATTATATCGAATGTAGATATAGTACTAATGATATTGTCATTTAATGTACATTGATCTTTGGGGATCATCCAGTATATTACATTATATCTAATGTAGATATAGTAATAATGATATTGTTATTATATGTACATATCTGTGGGAATGAATCAGTATATTACGTTATATCGAATGTAGATATAGTGCTAATGATATTGCTATTAAATGTACATTGATCTGTGGGAATGAACCAGTATATTACATTATATCGAATGTAGATATAGTGCTAATGATATTGTTCTTAAAGGTACATTGATCTCTGGGTAATAATCAGCATATTACATTATATCTAATGTAGAATTAGTAATAATGATATTGTTATTAATTGTACATTACATATGTAAGGTAGATATACTACTAATGATATTGCTATGAAATGTACATTGATCTGTGGGAATGAATCTGTATATGACAGTATACCTAATGTAGATATAGTAATAATGATATTGTTACTAAATGTACATTACATATCTACTGTAGATATGATACCAATGATATTTTTATGAAATGTACATTGATCTGTGGGAATGAATCAGTATATTACATTATATCGAATGTAGATATAGTGCTAATGACATTGTTATTAAAGTCACATTGATCTGTGGGAAGGAATCTGTATACTACATTATATCGAATGTAGATATAGTGCGAATGATATTGTTATTAAAGGTGCATTGGTCTGTGGGAATGAATCAGTATATTACATTATATCGAATGTAGATATAGTGCTAATGATATTGTTATTAAAGGTGCATTGGTCTGTGGGAATGAATCAGTATATTACATTGTATCGAATGTAGATATAGTACTAATGATATGGTTATTAAAGGTACATTGATCTGTGGGAATGAATCAGTATATTACATTATATCGAATGTAGATATAGCACTAATGATATTGTCATTAAATGTACATTGATCTTTGGGGATCAATCAGTATATTACATTATATCTAATGTAGATATGGTAATAATGATATTGTTATTAATTGTACATTGATCTGTGGGAATGAATCAGTATATTACATTATATCGGATGTAGATATAGTGCTAATGATATTGTTATGAAAGGTGCATTGATCTGTGGGAATCCATCAGCATATTACATTATATCGAATGTAGATATGGTAATAATGATATGGTTATTATATGTACATATCTGTGGGAATGAATCAGTATATTACGTTATATCGAATGTAGATATAGTGCTAATGAGATTGTTATTAAAGGTGCATTGATCCGTGGGAATGAATCAGTATATTACATTATATCGAATGTAGATATAGTGCTAATGATATGGTTATTAAAGGTACATTGATCTGTGGGAATGAATCAGTATATTACATTATATCGGATGTAGATATAGTACTAATGATATTGTCATTAAATGTACATTGATCTTTGGGGATCAATCAGTATATTACATTGTATCTAATGTAGATATGGTAATAATGATATTGTTATTAATTGTACATTACATATGTAATGTAGATATACTACTAATGATATTGCTATTAAATGTACATTGATCTGTGGGAATGAATCAGTATATGAAATTATACCTAATGTAGATATAGTAATAATGATATTGTTATTAAATGTACATTGATCTGTGGGAATGAATCAGTATATTACATTATATCGAATGTAGATATAGTGCTAATGATATTGTTATTAAAGGTGCATTGGTCTGTGGGAATGAATCAGTACATTACATTATATCTAATGTAGATATAGTGCTAATGATATTGTTATTAAAGGCACATTGATCCGTGGGAATGAATCAGTATATTACATACTACTAATGATGTTGTTATTAAATGTACATTGATCAGTGGGAATGAATCTGTATATGAAATTATATCTAATGTAGATATAGTAACAGTGATATTGTTATTAAATGTACATTGATCTGTGGGAATGAATCAGTATATTACATTATATCGAATGTAGATATAGTGCTAATGATATTGTTATTAAAGGCACATTGATCCGTGGGAATGAATCAGTATATTACATTATATCTAATGTAGATACAGTACTAATGATATGGTTATAAAAGGTATATTGATCTGTGGGAATGAATCTGTATATGACATTATACTTAATGTAGATATAGTAATAATGATATTGTTATTAAATGTACATTACATATCTAATGTAGATATGGTACTAATGATATGGGTATTAAATGTACATTGATCTGTGGGAATGAATCGGTATATTACATTATATCTAATGTAGATATGGTAATGATGATATTGTTATTAATTGTCCATTACGTATGTAACGTAGATATACTATTAATGATATTGTTATTAAATGTACATTGATCAGTGGGAATGAATCAGTATATTACATTATATCGAATGTAGATATAGTGCTAATGATATTGTTATGAAAGGTGCATTGATCTGTGGGAATCCATCAGTATATTACATTATATCGAATGTAGGTATGGTACTAATGATATGGTTATTATATGTACATATCTGTGGGAATCAATCAGTATATTACGTTATATCGAATGTAGATATAGTGATAATGATATTGTTATTAAAGGTGCATTTGTCAGTGGGAATGAATCAGTACATTACATTATATCGAATGTAGATATAGTAATAATGATATTGTTATTAAATGTACATTGATCTGTGGGAATGAATCAGTATAATACATTATATCGAATGTAGATATAGTGCTAATGATATTGTTATTAAACGTACATTGATCTCTGGGTAATAATCAGGATATTACATTATATTTAATGTGGAATTGGTAATAATGATATTGTTATTAATTGTACATTACATATGTAATGTAGATATACTACTAATGATATTGCTATTTAGTGTACATTGATCTGTGGGAATGAATCTGTATATGACATTATACCTAATGTAGATATAGTAATAATGATATTGTTATTAAATGTACATTGATCTGTGGGGATCAATCAGTATATTACATTATATCTAATGTAGATATGGTGATAATAATATTGTTATTAATTGTACATTACGTATGTAATGTAGATATACTTCTAATGATGTTGTTATTAAATGTACATTGATCAGTGGGAATGAATCTGTATATGAAATTATATCTAATGTAGATATAGTAATAATGATATTGTTATTAAATGTACATTGATCTGTGGAAATGAATCAGTATATTACATTATATCGAATGTAGATATAGTGCTAATGATATTGTTATTAAAGGCACATTGATCTGTGGGAAGGAATCTGTATACTACATTATATCGAATGTAGATATAGTACTACTGATATGGTTATTAAATATATTGATCTGTGGGAATGAATCAGTATATTACATTATATCGAATGTAGATATAGTGCTAATGATATTGTTATGAAAGGTGCA
Source organism: Osmia lignaria lignaria (assembly GCF_051020975.1). Taxonomy (NCBI): domain Eukaryota; kingdom Metazoa; phylum Arthropoda; class Insecta; order Hymenoptera; family Megachilidae; genus Osmia; species Osmia lignaria. The sequence continues at coordinate 501,009 of NC_135038.1, read as the reverse complement.
TTGATCTGTGGGAATCCAGCAGTATATTACATTATATCGAATGTAGGTATGGTACTAATGATATGGTTATTATATGTACATATCTGTGGGAATGAATCAGTATATTACGTTATATCGAATGAAGATATAGTGCTAATGATATTGTTATTAAAGGTGCATTGGTCTGTGGGAATGAATCAGAACATTACATTATATCGAATGTAGATATAGTGCTAATGATATTGTTATTAAAGGTGCATTGGTCTGTGGGAATGAATCAGTATATTACATTATATCGAATGTAGATATAGTGCTAATGATATTGTTATTAAAGGTGCATTGGTCTGTGGGAATGAATCAGTATATTACATTATATCGAATGTAGATATAGTACTAATGAGATGGTTATTAAAGGTACATTGCTCTGTGGGAATGAATCAGTATATTACATTATATCGGATGTAGATATAGTACTAATGATATTGTAATTAAATGTACATTGATCTTTGGGGATCAATCAGTATATTACATTGTATCTAATGTAGATATGGTGATAATAATATTGTTATTAATTGTCCATTACGTATGTAACGTAGATATACTACTAATGATATTGTTATTAAATGTACATTGATCAGTGGGAATGAATCAGTATATTACATTATATCGAATGTAGATATAGTGCTAATGATATTGTTATGAAAGGTGCATTGATCTGTGGGACTCCATCAGTATATTACATTATATCGAATGTAGGTATGGTACTAATGATATGGTTATTACATGTACATATCTATGGGAATGAATCAGTATATTACGTTATATCGAATGTAGATATAGTGCTAATGATATTGTTATTAAAGGTGCATTGGACTGTGGGAATGAATCAGTATATTACATTATGTCGAATGTAGATATAGTACTAATGATATTGTCATTTAATGTACATTGATCTTTGGGAATGAATCAGTATATTACATTATATCGAATGTACATATAGTACTACTGATATGGTTATTAAATATATTGATCTGTGGGAATGAATCAGTATATTACATTATATCGAATGTAGATACAGTGCTAATGATATTGTTATTAAAGGCACATTGATCTGTGGGAATGAATCAGTATATTACATTATATCGAATGTAGATATAGTACTAATGATATTGTCATTTAATGTACATTGATCTTTGGGGATCATCCAGTATATTACATTATATCTAATGTAGATATAGTAATAATGATATTGTTATTAAATGTACATTGATCTGTGGGAATGAATCAGTGTATTACGTTATATCGAATGTAGATATAGTACTACTGATATGGTTATTAAATGTACATTGATCTATGGGAATGAATCAGTATATTACATTATATCGAATGTAGATATAGTGCTAATGATATTGTTATTAAAGGTACATTGATCTCTGCGTAATAATCAGGATATTACATCATATCTAATGTAGAATTGGTAATAATGATATTGTTATTAAATGTACATTGATCTGAGGGAATGAATCAGTATGTTACAATATATCGAATGTAGATATAGTACTAATGATATGGTTCTTAAAGGTATATTGATCTGTGGGAATGAATCAGTATATTACATTATATCGAATGTAGGTATGGTACTAATGATATGGTTATTATATGTACATATCTGTGGGAATGAATCAGTATACTACGTTATATCGAATGTAGATATAGTACTAATGATATGGTTCTTAAAGGTATATTGATCTGTGGGAATGAATCAGTATATTACATTATATCGAATGTAGATATAGTACTAATGATATGGTTCTTAAAGGTATATTGATCTGTGGGAATGAATCAGTATATTACATTATATCTAATGTAGATATGGTAATAATGATATTGTTATTAATTGTACATTACGTATGTAACGTAGATATACTACTAATGATATTGTTATTAAATGTACATTGATCAGTGGGAATGAATCAGTATATTACGTTATATCGAATGTAGATATAGTGCTAATGATATTGTTATTAAAGGTGCATTGGTCTGTGGGAATGAATCAGTATATTACATTATATCTAATGTAGATATAGTGCTAATGATATTGTTATTAAAGGCACATTGATCCGTGGGAATGAATCAGTATATTACATACTACTAATGATGTTGTTATTAAATGTACGTTGATCTGTGGGAATGGATCAGTATATTACATTGTATCTAATGTAGATATGGTAATAATGATATTGTTATTAATTGTACATTACGTATGTAACGTAGATATACCACTAATGATATTGTTATTAAATGTACATTGATCAGTGGGAATGAATCTGTATATGAAATTATATCTAATGTAGATGTAGTAATAATGATATTGTTATTAAATGTACATTGATCTGAGGGAATGAATCAGTATATTACAATATATCGAATGTAGATATAGTACTAATGATATGGTTCTTAAAGGTATATTGATCTGTGGGAATGAATCAGTATATTACATTATATCTAATGTAGATATAGTAATAATGATATTGTTATTCAATGTACATTGATCTGTGGGAATGAATCAGTATATTACATTATATCGAATGTAGGTATAGTGCTAATGATATTGTTATGAAAGGTGCATTGATCTGTGGGAACACATCAGTATATTACACTATATCGAATGTAGGTATGGTACTAATGATATGGTTATTATATGTACATATCTGTGGGAATGAATCAGTATATTACGTTATATCGAATGTAGATATAGTACTAATGATATGGTTCTTAAAGGTATATTGATCTGTGGGAATGAATCAGTATATTACATTATATCGAATGTAGATTTAGTACTAATGATATTGTTATTAAATGTACATTGATCTGTGGGAATGAATCAGTATATTACATTATATCGAATGTAGATACAGTGCTAATGATATTGTTATTAAAGGCACATTGATCTGTGGGAATGAATCAGTATATTACATTATATCGAATGTAGATATAGTGCTAATGATATTGTTATTAAAGGTGCATTGGTCTGTGGGAATGAATCAGTATATTACATTATATCTAATGTAGATATAGTGCTAATGATATTGTTATTAAAGGCACATTGATCCGTGGGAATGAATCAGTATATTACATACTACTAATGATGTTGTTATTAAATGTACGTTGATCTGTGGGAATGGATCAGTATATTACATTGTATCTAATGTAGATATGGTAATAATGATATTGTTATTAATTGTACATTACGTATGTAACGTAGATACACCACTAATGATATTGTTATTAAATGTACATTGATCAGTGGGAATGAATCTGTATATGAAATTATATCTAATGTAGATGTAGTAATAATGATATTGTTATTAAATGTACATTGATCTGTGGGAATGAATCAGTATATTACATTATATCGAATGTAGATATAGTACTAATGATATTGTCATTAAATGTACATTGATCTTTGGGGATCGTTCAGTATATTACATTATATCTAATGTAGATATGGTGATAATAATATTGTTATTAATTGTACATTACATATGTAATGTAGACATACTACTAATGATATTGCTATTGAATGTACATTGATCTGTGGGAATGAACCAGTATATTACATTATATCGAATGTAGATATAGTGCTAATGATATTGTTCTTAAAGGTACATTGATCTCTGGGTAATAATCAGGATATTACATTATATCTAATGTAGAATTAGTAATAATGATATTGTTATTAATTGTACATTACGTATGTAATGTAGATATACTACTAATGATATTGCTATGAAATGTACATTGATCTGTGGGAATGAATCTGTATATGACAGTATACCTAATGTAGATATAGTAATAATGATATTGTTACTAAATGTACATTACATATCTACTGTAGATATGATGCTAATGATATTTTTATGAAATGTACATTGATCTGTGGGAATGAATCAGTATATTACATTATATCGTATGTAGATATAGTGCTAATGATATTGTTATTAAAGGTACATTGATCTCTGCGTAATAATCAGGATATTACATCATATCTAATGTAGAATTGGTAATAATGATATTGTTATTAAATGTACATTACATATCTAATGTAGATATGGTACTAATGATATGGTTATTAAATGTACATTGATCTGTGGGTATCCATCAGTATATTACATTATATCGAATGTGGGTATGGTACTAATGATATGGTTATTATATGTACATATCTGTGGGAATGAATCAGTATATTACGTTATATCGAATGTAGATATAGTGCTAATGATACTGTTATTAAAGGTGCATTGGTCTGTGGGAATGAATCAGTATATTACAATATATCGAATGTAGATATAGTGCTAATGATATTGTTATTAAAGGCACATTGATCTGAGGGAATGAATCAGTATATTACAATATATCGAATGTAGATATAGAGCTAATGATATTGTTATTAAAGGTACATTGTTCTCTGGGTAATAATCAGGATATTACATTATATCTAATGTAGAATTAGTAATAATGATATTGTTATTAATTGTACATTACATATGTAATGCAGATATACTACTAATGATATTGCTATTTAATGTACATTGATCTGTGGGAATGAATCAGTATATTACATTATATCGAATGTAGATATAGTGCTAATGATATTGCTATTAAAGGTGCATTGGTCTGTGGGAATGAATCAGTATATTACATTATATCGAATGTAGATATAGTACTAATGATATTGTTATTAATTGTACATTATATATGTAATGCAGATATACTACTAATGATATTGCTATTTAATGTACATTGATCTGTGGGAATGAATCTGTATATGACATTATACCTAATGTAGATATAGTAATAATGATATTGTTATTAAATGTACATTACACATCTATTGTAGATATGGTACTAATGATATGGTTATTAAATGTACATTGATCTGTGGGAATGAATCAGTATATTACATTATATCGAATGTAGATATAGTGCTAATGATATTGTTATTAAAGGTACATTGATCTCTGCGTAATAATCAGGATATTACATCATATCTAATGTAGAATTGGTAATAATGATATTGTTATTAAGTGTACATTACATATCTAATGTAGATATGGTACTAATGATATGGTTATTAAATGTACGTTGATCTGTGGGAATGGATCAGTATATTACATTGTATCTAATGTAGATATGGTAATAATGATATTGTTATTAATTGTACATTACGTATGTAACGTAGATATACCACTAATGATATTGTTATTAAATGTACATTGATCAGTGGGAATGAATCTGTATATGAAATTATATCTAATGTAGATATAGTAATAATGATATTGTTATTAAATGTACATTGATCTGTGGGAATGAATCAGTATATTACATTGTATCGAATGTAGATATAGTGCTAATGATATTGTTATTAAAGGTGCATTGGACTGTGGGAATGAACCAGTGCATTACATTATATCGAATGTAGATATAGTACTAATGATATTGTCATTTAATGTACATTGATCTTTGGGAATGAATCAGTATATTACATTATATCGAATGTACATATAGTACTACTGATATGGTTATTAAATATATTGATCTGTGGGAATGAATCAGTATATTACATTATATCGAATGTAGATTTAGTACTAATGATATTGTTATTAAATGTACATTGATCTTTGGGGATCAATCAGTATATGACATTATACCTAATGTAGATAGAGTGCTAATGATATTGTTATTAAATGTACATTACACATCTAATGTAGATATAGTGCTAATGATATTGTTATTAAAGGTGCATTGGACTGTGGGAATGAATCAGTACATTACATTATATCGAATGTAGATATAGTGCTAATGATATTGTTATTAAAGGTGCATTGGACTGTGGGAATGAATCAGTATATTACATTATGTCGAATGTACATATAGTACTACTGATATGGTTATTAAATATATTGATCTGTGGGAATGAATCAGTATATTACATTATATCGAATGTAGATTTAGTACTAATGATATTGTTATTAAATGTACATTGATCTTTGGGGATCAATCAGTATATTACATTATATCTAATGTAGATATGGTGACAATAATATTGTTATTAATTGTACATTACGTATGTAATGTAGATATACTACTAATGATGTTGTTATTTAATGTACATTGATCAGTCGGAATGAATCTGTATATGAAATTATATCTAATGTAGATATAGAAATATTGATATTGTTATTAAATGTACATTGAGCTGTGTGAATGAATCAGTATATTACATTATATCGAATATAGATATAGTGCTAATGATATTGTTATTAAAGGCACATTGATCGGTGGGAATGAATCAGTATATTACATTATACCGAATGTAGATATAGTACTAATGATATGGTTATTAAAGGTGCATTGGTCTGTGGGAATGAATCAGTATATGACATTATACCTAATGTAGATATAGTGCTAATGATATTGTTATTAATTGTACATTACATATGTAATGCAGATATACTACTAATGATATTGCTATTTAATGTACATTGATCTGTGGGAATGAATCTGTATATGACATTATACCTAATGTAGATATGGTAATGATGATATTGTTATTAAATGTACATTACACATCTATTGTAGATATGGTACTAATGATATGGTTATTAAATGTACATTGATCTGTGGGAATGAATCAGTATATTACATTATATCGAGTGTAGATATAGTGCTAATGATATTGTTATTAAAGGCACATTGATCTGTGGGAAGGAATCTGTATACTACATTATATCGTATGTAGATATAGTGCTAATGATACTGTTATTAAAGGTACATTGATCTGTGGGAATGAATCAGTATATTACATTATATCGAATGTAGATATAGTACTACTGATATGGTTATTAAAGGTATATTGATCTGTGGGAATAAATCAGTATATTACATTATATCGAATGTAGATATAGTACTACTGATATGGTTATTAAATATATTGATCTGTGGGAATGAATCAGTATATTACATTATATCGAATGTAGATTTAGTACTAATGATATTGTAATTAAATGTACATTGATCTTTGGGTATCAATCAGTATATTACATTATATCTAATGTAGATATGGTGATAATAATATTGTTATTAATTGTACATTACGTATGTAATGTAGATATACTACTAATGATGTTGTTATTAAATGTACATTGATCAGTGGGAATTAATCTGTATATGAAATTATATCTAATGTAGATATAGTAATAATGATATTGTTATTAAATGTACATTAATCTGTGGGAATGGATCAGTATAATACGTTATATCGAATGTAGATATAGTGCTAATGATATTGTTATTAAAGGCACATTGATCCGTGGGAATGAATCAGTATATTAGATTATATCGAATGTAGATATAGTACTAATGATATTGTCATTAAATGTACATTGATCTTTGGGGATCAACCAGTATATTACATTATATCGAGTGTAGATATAGTGCTAATGATATGGTTATTAAAGGTACATTGATCTCTGGGTAATAATCAGGATATTACATTATATCTAATGTGGAATTGGTAATAATGATATTGTTATTAATTGTACATTACATATGTAATGTAGATATACTACTAATGATATTGCTATTTAGTGTACATTGATCTTTGGGAATGAATCTGTATATGACATTATACCTAATGTAGATATAGTAATAATGATATTGTTATTAAATGTACATTGATCTGTGGGGATCAATCAGTATAGTACATTATATCTAATGTAGATATGGTGATAATAATATTGTTATTAATTGTACATTACGTATGTAATGTAGATATACTTCTAATGATGGTGTTATTAAATGTACATTGATCAGTGGGAATGAATCTGTATATGAAATTATATCTAATGTAGATATAGTAACAATGATATTGTTATTAAATGTACATTGATCTGTGGAAATGAATCAGTATATTACATTATATCGAATGTAGATATAGTACTAATGATATCGTTATTAAATGTACATTGGTCTATGGGAATGAATCAGTATATTACATTATATCTAATGTAGATATGCTAATTATGATATTGTTATCAAATGTACATTGATGTGTGGGGATCTATCAGTATATTACATTATATCTAATGCGGATATGGCAATAATGATACTGTTATTAATTGTACATTACATATGTAATGTAGATATACTACTAATGATATTGCTATCAAATGTACATTGATCTGGGCGAATGAATCTGTATATGACAGTATACCTAATGTAGATATAGTAATAATGATATGGTTATTAAATGTACTGTACATATCTATTGTAGATATGGTACAAATGATATGGTTATGAAATGTACATTGATCTGTGGGAATGAATCAGTATATTACATTATATCGAATGTAGATATGGTGCTACCGATATTGTTATTAAAGGCACATTGATCTGTGGGAAGGAATCTGTATACTACATTATATCGAATGTAGATATAGTGCTAATGATATTGTTAGGAAAGGTGCATTGATCTGTGGGAATCCAGCAGTATATAACATTATATCCAATGTAGGTATGGTACTAATGATATGGTTATTATATGTACATATCTGTGGGAATGAATCAGTATATTACGTTATATCGAATGTAGATATAGTGCTAATGATATTGTTATTAAAGGTGCATTGGACTGTGGGAATGAATCAGTACATTACATTATATCGAATGTAGATATAGTACTAATGATATGGTTATTAATGGTACATTGATCTGTGGGAATGAATCAGTATATTACATTATATCGAATGTACATATAGTACTACTGATATGGTTATTAAATATATTGATCTGTGGGAATGAATCAGTATATTACATTATATCGAATGTAGGTATGGTACTAATGATATGGTTATTACATGTACATATCTGTGGGAATGAATCAGTATATTACGTTATATGGAATGTAGATATAGTGCTAATGATATTGTTATTAAAGGTGCATTGGTCTGTGGGAATGAATCAGTATATGACATTATACCTAATGTAGATATAGTGCTAATGATATTGTTATTAAAGGCACATTGATCCGTGGGAATGAATCAGTATATTACATTATATCTAATGTAGATACAGTACTAATGATATGGTTATAAAAGGTATATTGATCTGTGGGAATGAATCTGTATATGACATTATACTTAATGTAGATATAGTAATAATGATATTGTTATTAAATGTACATTACACATCTAATGTAGATATGGTACTAATGATATGGTTATTAAATGTACATTGATCTGTGGGAATGAATCAGTATATTACATTATATCGAATGTAGATATAGTACTAATGATATTGTCATTTAATGTACATTGATCTTTGGGGATCATCCAGTATATTACATTATATCTAATGTAGATATAGTAATAATGATATTGTTATTATATGTACATATCTGTGGGAATGAATCAGTATATTACGTTATATCGAATGTAGATATAGTGCTAATGATATTGCTATTAAATGTACATTGATCTGTGGGAATGAACCAGTATATTACATTATATCGAATGTAGATATAGTGCTAATGATATTGTTCTTAAAGGTACATTGATCTCTGGGTAATAATCAGCATATTACATTATATCTAATGTAGAATTAGTAATAATGATATTGTTATTAATTGTACATTACATATGTAAGGTAGATATACTACTAATGATATTGCTATGAAATGTACATTGATCTGTGGGAATGAATCTGTATATGACAGTATACCTAATGTAGATATAGTAATAATGATATTGTTACTAAATGTACATTACATATCTACTGTAGATATGATACCAATGATATTTTTATGAAATGTACATTGATCTGTGGGAATGAATCAGTATATTACATTATATCGAATGTAGATATAGTGCTAATGACATTGTTATTAAAGTCACATTGATCTGTGGGAAGGAATCTGTATACTACATTATATCGAATGTAGATATAGTGCGAATGATATTGTTATTAAAGGTGCATTGGTCTGTGGGAATGAATCAGTATATTACATTATATCGAATGTAGATATAGTGCTAATGATATTGTTATTAAAGGTGCATTGGTCTGTGGGAATGAATCAGTATATTACATTGTATCGAATGTAGATATAGTACTAATGATATGGTTATTAAAGGTACATTGATCTGTGGGAATGAATCAGTATATTACATTATATCGAATGTAGATATAGCACTAATGATATTGTCATTAAATGTACATTGATCTTTGGGGATCAATCAGTATATTACATTATATCTAATGTAGATATGGTAATAATGATATTGTTATTAATTGTACATTGATCTGTGGGAATGAATCAGTATATTACATTATATCGGATGTAGATATAGTGCTAATGATATTGTTATGAAAGGTGCATTGATCTGTGGGAATCCATCAGCATATTACATTATATCGAATGTAGATATGGTAATAATGATATGGTTATTATATGTACATATCTGTGGGAATGAATCAGTATATTACGTTATATCGAATGTAGATATAGTGCTAATGAGATTGTTATTAAAGGTGCATTGATCCGTGGGAATGAATCAGTATATTACATTATATCGAATGTAGATATAGTGCTAATGATATGGTTATTAAAGGTACATTGATCTGTGGGAATGAATCAGTATATTACATTATATCGGATGTAGATATAGTACTAATGATATTGTCATTAAATGTACATTGATCTTTGGGGATCAATCAGTATATTACATTGTATCTAATGTAGATATGGTAATAATGATATTGTTATTAATTGTACATTACATATGTAATGTAGATATACTACTAATGATATTGCTATTAAATGTACATTGATCTGTGGGAATGAATCAGTATATTACATTATATCGAATGTAGATATAGTGCTAATGATATTATTATTAAAGGTACATTGATCTCTGGGTAATAATCAGGATATTACATTATATCTAATGTAGAATTGGTAATAATGATATTGTTATTAATTGTACATTACATAGGTAATGTAGATATACTACTAATGATATTGCCATTTAATGTACATTGATCTGTGGGAATGAATTTGTATATGACATTATACCTAATGTAGATATAGTAATAATGATATTGTTATTAAATGTACATTACATATCTAATGTAGATATGGTACTAATGATATGGTTATTAAATGTACATTGATCGGTTGGAATCCATCAGTATATTACATTATATCGAATGTAGGTATGGTACTAATGATATGGTTATTATATATACATATCTGTGGGAATGAATCAGTATATTACGTTATATCGAATGTAGATATAGTGCTAATGATATTGTTATTAAAGGTGCATTGGTCTGTGGGAATGAATCAGTATATTACATTATATCGAATGTAGATATAGTGCTAATGATATTGTTATTAAAGGCACATTGATCTGTGGGAATGGATCAGTATATTACATTATATCTAATGTAGAAATAGTGCTAATGATATTGTTATTAAAGGTGCATTGGTTTGTGGGAATGAATCAGTATATTACATTATATCGAATGTAGATATAGTGCTAATGATATGGTTATTAAAGGTACATTGATCTGTGTGAATGAATCAGAATATTACATTATATCGAGTGTAGATATAGTGCTAATGATATTGTTATTAAATGTACATTGATCTTTGGGGATCAATCAGTATATTACATTATATCTAATGTAGATATGGTGATAATAATATTGTTATTAATTGTACATTACGTATGTTATGTAGATATACTACTAATTATGTTGTTATTAAATGTACATTGATCAGTGGGAATGAATCCGTATATGAAATTATATCTAATGTAGATATAGTAATAATGATATTGTTCTTAAATGTACATTGATCTGTGGGAATGAATCAGTATATTACATTATATCGAATGTAGACATAGTGCTAATGATATTGTTATTAAAGGCACATTGATCTGTGGGAATGAATCAGTATATTACATTATATCGAATGTAGATATAGTACTAATGATATTGTCATTAAATGTACATTGATCTGTGGGGATCAACCAGTATATTACATTATATCTAATGTAGATATGGCAATAATGATATTGTTATTAATTGTACATTACATATGTAATGTAGATATACTACTAATGATACTACTATTAAATGTACATTGATCTGTGCGAATGAATCAGTATATTACATTATATCGAATGTAGATATAGTGCTAATGATATGGTTATTAAAGGTACATTGATCTCTGGGTAATAATCAGGATATTACATTATATCTAATGTGGAATTGGTAATAATGATATTGTTATTAATTGTACATTACATATGTAATGTAGATATACCACTAATGATATTGCTATGAACTGTACATTGATCTGTGGGAATGAATCTGTATATGACAGTATACCTAATGTAGATATAGTAATAATGATATTGTCATTAAATGTACATTACATATCTACTGTAGATATGGTACTAATGATATTTTTATGAAATGTACATTGATCTGTGGGAATGAATCAGTATATTACATTATATCGAATGTAGATATAGTGCTAATGACATTGTTATTAAAGGCACATTGATCTGTGGGAAGGAATCTGTATACTACATTATATCGAATGTAGATATAGTGCTAATGATACTGTTATTAAAGGTACATTGATCTGTAGGAATGAATCAGTATATTACATTATATCTAATGTAGATATGGTGATAATAATATTGTTATTAATTGTACATTACGTATGTAATGTAGATATACTACTGATGATGTTGTTATTAAATGTACATTGATCAGTGGGAATGAATCTGTATATGAAATTATATCTAATGTAGATATAGTAATAATGACATTGTTATTAAATGTACATTGATCTGTGGGAATGAATCAGTATAATACATTATATCGAATGTAGATATAGTGCTAATGATATTGTTATTAAAGGCGCATTGATCTGTGGCAATCCATCGGTATATTACATTATATCGAATGTAGGTATGGTACTAATGATATGGTTATTATATGTACATATCTGTGGGAATGAATCAGTATATTACGTTATATCGAATGTAGATATAGTGCTAATGATATTGTTATTAAAGGTGCATTGATCTGTGGCAATCCATCGGTATATTACATTATATCGAATGTAGGTATGGTACTAATGATATGGTTATTATATGTACATATCTGTGGGAATGAATCAGTATATTACGTTATATCGAATGTAGATATAGTGCTAATGATATTGTTATTAAAGGTACATTGATCTCTGCGTAATAATCAGGATATTACATCATATCTAATGTAGAATTGGTAATAATGATATTGTTATTAAATGTACATTACATATCTAATGTAGATATGGTACTAATGATATGGTTATTAAATGTACGTTGATCTGTGGGAATGGATCAGTATATTACATTGTATCTAATGTAGATATGGTAATAATGATATTGTTATTAATTGTACATTACGTATGTAACGTAGATATACCACTAATGATATTGTTATTAAATGTACATTGATCAGTGGGAATGAATCTGTATATGAAATTATATCTAATGTAGATATAGTAATAATGATATTGTTATTAAATGTACATTGATCTGTGGGAATGAATCAGTATATTACATTGTATCGAATGTAGATATAGTGCTAATGATATTGTTATTAAAGGTGCATTGGACTGTGGGAATGAATCAGTGCATTACATTATATCGAATGTAGATATAGTACTAATGATATTGTCATTTAATGTACATTGATCTTTGGGAATGAATCAGTATATTACATTATATCGAATGTAGATATAGTGCTAATGATATTGTTATTAAAGGTGCATTGGACTGTGGGAATGAATCAGTATATTACATTATGTCGAATGTACATATAGTACTACTGATATGGTTATTAAATATATTGATCTGTGGGAATGAATCAGTATATTACATTATATCGAATGTAGATTTAGTACTAATGATATTGTTAATAATGTACATTGATCTTTGGGGATCAATCAGTATATGACATTATACCTAATGTAGATAGAGTGCTAATGATATTGTTATTAAATGTACATTACACATCTAATGTAGATATAGTGCTAATGATATTGTTATTAAAGGTGCATTGGACTGTGGGAATGAATCAGTACATTACATTATATCGAATGTAGATATAGTGCTAATGATATTGTTATTAAAGGTGCATTGGACTGTGGGAATGAATCAGTATATTACATTATGTCGAATGTACATATAGTACTACTGATATGGTTATTAAATATATTGATCTGTGGGAATGAATCAGTATATTACATTATATCGAATGTAGATTTAGTACTAATGATATTGTTATTAAATGTACATTGATCTTTGGGGATCAATCAGTATATTACATTATATCTAATGTAGATATGGTGATAATAATATTGTTATTAATTGTACATTACGTATGTAATGTAGATATACTACTAATTATGTTGTTATTTAATGTACATTGATCAGTCGGAATGAATCTGTATATGAAATTATATCTAATGTAGATATAGAAATATTGATATTGTTATTAAATGTACATTGAGCTGTGTGAATGAATCAGTATATTACATTATATCGAATATAGATATAGTGCTAATGATATTGTTATTAAAGGCACATTGATCGGTGGGAATGAATCAGTATATTACATTATACCGAACGTAGATATAGTACTAATGATATGGTTATTAAAGGTGCATTGGTCTGTGGGAATGAATCAGTATATGACATTATACCTAATGTAGATATAGTGCTAATGATATTGTTATTAAAGGCACATTGATCTGTGGGAAGGAATCTGTATACTACATTATATCGTATGTAGATATAGTGCTAATGATACTGTTATTAAAGGTACATTGATCTGTGGGAATGAATCAGTATATTACATTATATCGAATGTAGATATAGTACTACTGATATGGTTATTAAATATATTGATCTGTGGGAATGAATCAGTATATTACATTATATCGAATGTAGATTTAGTACTAATGATATTGTTATTAAATGTACATTGATCTTTGGGGATCAATCATTATATTACATTATATCTAATGTAGATATGGTGATAATAATATTGTTATTAATTGTACATTACGTATGTAATGTAGATATACTACTAATGATGTTGATATTAAATGTGCATTGATCAGTGGGAATGAATCAGTATATTACATTATATCGAATGTAGATATAGTGCTAATGATATTGTTATGAAAGGTGCATTGATCTGTGGGAATCCAGCAGTATATTACATTATATCGAATGTAGGTATGGTACTAATGATATGGTTATTATATGTACATATCTGTGGGAATGAATCAGTATATTACGTTATATCGAATGTAGATATAGTGCTAATGATATTGTTATTAAAGGTGCATTGGTCTGTGGGAATGAATCAGTACATTACATTATATCGAATGTAGATATAGTACTAATGATATGGTTATTAAAGGTATATTGATCTGTGGGAATAAATCAGTATATTACGTTATATCGAATGTAGATATAGTACTACTGATATGGTTATTAAATATATTGATCTGAGGGAATGAATCAGTATATTACATTATATCGAATGTAGATTTAGTACTAATGATATTGTTATTAAATGTACATTGATCTTTGGGTATCAATCAGTATATTACATTATATCTAATGTAGATATGGTGATAATAATATTGTTATTAATTGTACATTACGTATGTAATGTAGATA
The DNA here is from genome assembly GCF_051020975.1 of Osmia lignaria lignaria. NCBI lineage: Eukaryota > Metazoa > Arthropoda > Insecta > Hymenoptera > Megachilidae > Osmia > Osmia lignaria. The sequence continues at coordinate 485,212 of NC_135038.1, read as the reverse complement.
TACTACTAATGATGTTGTTATTAAATGTACATTGATCAGTGGGAATTAATCTGTATATGAAATTATATCTAATGTAGATATAGTAATAATGATATTGTTATTAAATGTACATTAATCTGTGGGAATGGATCAGTATAATACGTTATATCGAATGTAGATATAGTGCTAATGATATTGTTATTAAAGGCACATTGATCCGTGGGAATGAATCAGTATATTAGATTATATCGAATGTAGATATAGTACTAATGATATTGTCATTAAATGTACATTGATCTTTGGGGATCAACCAGTATATTACATTATATCGAGTGTAGATATAGTGCTAATGATATGGTTATTAAAGGTACATTGATCTCTGGGTAATAATCAGGATATTACATTATATCTAATGTGGAATTGGTAATAATGATATTGTTATTAATTGTACATTGATCTGTGGAAATGAATCAGTATATTACATTATATCGAATGTAGATATAGTACTAATGATATGGTTATTAAATGTACATTGGTCTATGGGAATGAATCAGTATATTACATTATATCTAATGTAGATATGCTAATTATGATATTGTTATCAAATGTACATTGATGTGTGGGGATCTATCAGTATATTACATTATATCTAATGTGGATATGGCAATAATGATACTGTTATTAATTGTACATTACATATGTAATGTAGATATACTACTAATGATATTGCTATTAAATGTACATTGATCTGGGCGAATGAATCTGTATATGACAGTATACCTAATGTAGATATAGTAATAATGATATGGTTATTAAATGTACTGTACATATCTATTGTAGATATGGTACAAATGATATGGTTATGAAATGCACATTGATCTGTGGGAATGAATCAGTATATTACATTATATCGAATGTAGATATGGTGCTACCGATATTGTTATTAAAGGCACATTGATCTGTGGGAAGGAATCTGTATACTACATTATATCGAATGTAGATATAGTGCTAATGATATTGTTAGGAAAGGTGCATTGATCTGTGGGAATCCAGCAGTATATTACATTATATCCAATGTAGGTATGGTACTAATGATATGGTTATTATATGTACATATCTGTGGGAATGAATCAGTATATTACGTTATATCGAATGTAGATATAGTGCTAATGATATTGTTATTAAAGGTGCATTGGACTGTGGGAATGAATCAGTACATTACATTATATCGAATGTAGATATAGTACTAATGATATTGTCATTTAATGTACATTGATCTTTGGGAATGAATCAGTATATTACATTATATCGAATGTACATATAGTACTACTGATATGGTTATTAAATATATTGATCTGTGGGAATGAATCAGTATATTACATTATATCGAATGTAGATACAGTGCTAATGATATTGTTATTAAAGGCACATTGATCTGTGGGAATGAATCAGTATATTACATTATATCGAATGTAGATATAGTACTAATGATATTGTCATTGAATGTACATTGATCTTTGGGGATCATCCAGTATATTACATTATATCTAATGTAGATATAGTAATAATGATATTGTTATTAAATGTACATTGATCTGTGGGAATGAATCAGTGTATTACGTTATATCGAATGTAGATATAGTACTAATGATATGGTTATTAAATGTACATTGATCTATGGGAATGAATCAGTATATTACATTATATCGAATGTAGATATAGTGCTAATGATATTGTTATTAAAGGTACATTGATCTCTGCGTAATAATCAGGATATTACATCATATCTAATGTAGAATTGGTAATAATGATATTGTTATTAAATGTACATTACATATCTAATGTAGATATGGTACTAATGATATGGTTATTAAATGTACATTGATCTGTGGGTATCCATCAGTATATTACATTATATCGAATGTGTGTATGGTACTAATGATATGGCTATTATATATACATATCTGTGGGAATGAATCAGTATATTACGTTATATCGAATGTAGATATAGTGCTAATGATATTGTTATTAAAGGTGCATTGGTCTGTGGGAATGAATCAGTATATTACAATATATCGAATGTAGATATAGTGCTAATGATATTGTTATTAAAGGCACATTGATCTGAGGGAATGAATCAGTATATTACAATATATCGAATGTAGATATAATACTAATGATATGGTTCTTAAAGGTATATTGACCTGTGGGAATGAATCAGTATATTACATTATATCTACTGTAGATATGGTAATAATGATATTGTTATTAATTGTACATTACGTATGTAACGTAGATATACTACTAATGAAATTGTTATTAAATGTACATTGATCAGTGGGAATGAATCAGTATATTACGTTATATCGAATGTAGATATAGTGCTAATGATATTGTTATTAAAGGTGCATTGGTCTGTGGGAATGAATCAGTATATTACATTATATAGAATGTAGATATAGTGCTAATGATATTGACATTAAAGGCACATTGATCTGTGGGAATCCAGCAGTATATTACATTATATCCAATGTAGGTATGGTACTAATGATATGGTTATTATATGTACATATCTGTGGGAATGAATCAGTATATTACGTTATATCGAATGTAGATATAGTGCTAATGATATTGTTATTAAAGGTGCATTGGACTGTGGGAATGAATCAGTACATTACATTATATCGAATGTAGATATAGTACTAATGATATGGTTATTAATGGTACATTGATCTGTGGGAATGAATCAGTATATTACATTATATCGAATGTACATATAGTACTACTGATATGGTTATTAAATATATTGATCTGTGGGAATGAATCAGTATATTACATTATATCGAATGTAGGTATGGTACTAATGATATGGTTATTATATGTACATATCTGTGGGAATGAATCAGTATATTACGTTATATGGAATGTAGATATAGTGCTAATGATATTGTTATTAAAGGTGTATTGGTCTGTGGGAATGAATCAGTATATGACATTATACCTAATGTAGATATAGTGCTAATGATATTGTTATTAAAGGCACATTGATCCGTGGGAATGAATCAGTATATTACATTATATCTAATGTAGATACAGTACTAATGATATGGTTATAAAAGGTATATTGATCTGTGGGAATGAATCTGTATATGACATTATACTTAATGTAGATATAGTAATAATGATATTGTTATTAAATGTACATTACACATCTAATGTAGATATGGTACTAATGATATGGTTATTAAATGTACATTGATCTGTGGGAATGAATCAGTATATTACATTATATCGAATGTAGATATAGTACTAATGATATTGTCATTTAATGTACATTGATCTTTGGGGATCATCCAGTATATTACATTATATCTAATGTAGATATAGTAATAATGATATTGTTATTATATGTACATATCTGTGGGAATGAATCAGTATATTACGTTATATCGAATGTAGATATAGTGCTAATGATATTGCTATTAAATGTACATTGATCTGTGGGAATGAACCAGTATATTACATTATATCGAATGTAGATATAGTGCTAATGATATTGTTCTTAAAGGTACATTGATCTCTGGGTAATAATCAGGATATTACATTATATCTAATGTAGAATTAGTAATAATGATATTGTTATTAATTGTACATTACATATGTAAGGTAGATATACTACTAATGATATTGCTATGAAATGTACATTGATCTGTGGGAATGAATCTGTATATGACAGTATACCTAATGTAGATATAGTAATAATGATATTGTTACTAAATGTACATTACATATCTACTGTAGATATGATACTAATGATATTTTTATGAAATGTACATTGATCTGTGGGAATGAATCAGTATATTACATTATATCGAATGTAGATATAGTGCTAATGACATTGTTATTAAAGGCACATTGATCTGTGGGAAGGAATCTGTATACTACATTATATCGAATGTAGATATAGTGCGAATGATATTGTTATTAAAGGTGCATTGGTCTGTGGGAATGAATCAGTATATTACATTATATCGAATGTAGATATAGTGCTAATGATATTGTTATTAAAGGTGCATTGGTCTGTGGGAATGAATCAGTATATTACATTATATCCAATGTAGGTATGGTACTAATGATATGGTTATTATATGTACATATCTGTGGGAATGAATCAGTATATTACGTTATATCGAATGTAGATATAGTGCTAATGATATTGTTATTAAAGGTGCATTGGACTGTGGGAATGAATCAGTACATTACATTATATCGAATGTAGATATAGTACTAATGATATTGTCATTTAATGTACATTGATCTTTGGGAATGAATCAGTATATTACATTATATCGAATGTACATATAGTACTACTGATATGGTTATTAAATATATTGATCTGTGGGAATGAATCAGTATATTACATTATATCGAATGTAGATACAGTGCTAATGATATTGTTATTAAAGGCACATTGATCTGTGGGAATGAATCAGTATATTACATTATATCGAATGTAGATATAGTACTAATGATATTGTCATTGAATGTACATTGATCTTTGGGGATCATCCAGTATATTACATTATATCTAATGTAGATATAGTAATAATGATATTGTTATTAAATGTACATTGATCTGTGGGAATGAATCAGTGTATTACGTTATATCGAATGTAGATATAGTACTAATGATATGGTTATTAAATGTACATTGATCTATGGGAATGAATCAGTATATTACATTATATCGAATGTAGATATAGTGCTAATGATATTGTTATTAAAGGTACATTGATCTCTGCGTAATAATCAGGATATTACATCATATCTAATGTAGAATTGGTAATAATGATATTGTTATTAAATGTACATTACATATCTAATGTAGATATGGTACTAATGATATGGTTATTAAATGTACATTGATCTGTGGGTATCCATCAGTATATTACATTATATCGAATGTGTGTATGGTACTAATGATATGGCTATTATATATACATATCTGTGGGAATGAATCAGTATATTACGTTATATCGAATGTAGATATAGTGCTAATGATATTGTTATTAAAGGTGCATTGGTCTGTGGGAATGAATCAGTATATTACAATATATCGAATGTAGATATAGTGCTAATGATATTGTTATTAAAGGCACATTGATCTGAGGGAATGAATCAGTATATTACAATATATCGAATGTAGATATAATACTAATGATATGGTTCTTAAAGGTATATTGACCTGTGGGAATGAATCAGTATATTACATTATATCTACTGTAGATATGGTAATAATGATATTGTTATTAATTGTACATTACGTATGTAACGTAGATATACTACTAATGAAATTGTTATTAAATGTACATTGATCAGTGGGAATGAATCAGTATATTACGTTATATCGAATGTAGATATAGTGCTAATGATATTGTTATTAAAGGTGCATTGGTCTGTGGGAATGAATCAGTATATTACATTATATAGAATGTAGATATAGTGCTAATGATATTGACATTAAAGGCACATTGATCTGTGGGAATCCAGCAGTATATTACATTATATCCAATGTAGGTATGGTACTAATGATATGGTTATTATATGTACATATCTGTGGGAATGAATCAGTATATTACGTTATATCGAATGTAGATATAGTGCTAATGATATTGTTATTAAAGGTGCATTGGACTGTGGGAATGAATCAGTACATTACATTATATCGAATGTAGATATAGTACTAATGATATGGTTATTAATGGTACATTGATCTGTGGGAATGAATCAGTATATTACATTATATCGAATGTACATATAGTACTACTGATATGGTTATTAAATATATTGATCTGTGGGAATGAATCAGTATATTACATTATATCGAATGTAGGTATGGTACTAATGATATGGTTATTATATGTACATATCTGTGGGAATGAATCAGTATATTACGTTATATGGAATGTAGATATAGTGCTAATGATATTGTTATTAAAGGTGCATTGGTCTGTGGGAATGAATCAGTATATGACATTATACCTAATGTAGATATAGTGCTAATGATATTGTTATTAAAGGCACATTGATCCGTGGGAATGAATCAGTATATTACATTATATCTAATGTAGATACAGTACTAATGATATGGTTATAAAAGGTATATTGATCTGTGGGAATGAATCTGTATATGACATTATACTTAATGTAGATATAGTAATAATGATATTGTTATTAAATGTACATTACACATCTAATGTAGATATGGTACTAATGATATGGTTATTAAATGTACATTGATCTGTGGGAATGAATCAGTATATTACATTATATCGAATGTAGATATAGTACTAATGATATTGTCATTTAATGTACATTGATCTTTGGGGATCATCCAGTATATTACATTATATCTAATGTAGATATAGTAATAATGATATTGTTATTATATGTACATATCTGTGGGAATGAATCAGTATATTACGTTATATCGAATGTAGATATAGTGCTAATGATATTGCTATTAAATGTACATTGATCTGTGGGAATGAACCAGTATATTACATTATATCGAATGTAGATATAGTGCTAATGATATTGTTCTTAAAGGTACATTGATCTCTGGGTAATAATCAGGATATTACATTATATCTAATGTAGAATTAGTAATAATGATATTGTTATTAATTGTACATTACATATGTAAGGTAGATATACTACTAATGATATTGCTATGAAATGTACATTGATCTGTGGGAATGAATCTGTATATGACAGTATACCTAATGTAGATATAGTAATAATGATATTGTTACTAAATGTACATTACATATCTACTGTAGATATGATACTAATGATATTTTTATGAAATGTACATTGATCTGTGGGAATGAATCAGTATATTACATTATATCGAATGTAGATATAGTGCTAATGACATTGTTATTAAAGGCACATTGATCTGTGGGAAGGAATCTGTATACTACATTATATCGAATGTAGATATAGTGCGAATGATATGGTTATTATATGTACTTATCTGTGGGAATGAATCAGTATATTACATTATATCGAATGTAGATATAGTGCTAATGATATTGTTATTAAAGGTGCATTGATCCGTGGGAATGAATCAGTATATTACATTATATCGAATGTAGATATAGTGCTAATGATATGGTTATTAAAGGTACATCGATCTGTGGGAATGAATCAGTATATTACATTATATCGGATGTAGATATAGTACTAATGATATTGTCATTAAATGTACATTGATCTTTGGGGATCAATCAGTATATTACATTGTATCTAATGTAGATATGGTAATAATGATATTGTTATTAATTGTACATTACATATGTAATGTAGATATACTACTAATGATATTGCTATTAAATGTACATTGATCTGTGGGAATGAATCAGTATATTACATTATATCGAATGTAGATATAGCACTAATGATATTGTCATTAAATGTACATTGATCTTTGGGGATCAATCAGTATATTACATTATATCTAATGTAGATATGGTAATAATGATATTGTTATTAATTGTACATTGATCTGTGGGAATGAATCAGTATATTACATTATATCGGATGTAGATATAGTGCTAATGATATTGTTATGAAAGGTGCATTGATCTGTGGGAATCCATCAGCATATTACATTATATCGAATGTAGATATGGTAATAATGATATGGTTATTATATGTACATATCTGTGGGAATGAATCAGTATATTACGTTATATCGAATGTAGATATAGTGCTAATGATATTGTTATTAAAGGCACATTGATCTGTGGGAATGGATCAGTATATTACATTATATCGAATGTAGATATAGTGCTAATGATATTGTTATGAAAGGTGCATTGATCTGTGGGAATCCATCAGTATATTACGTTATATCGAATGTAGGTATGGCACTAATGACATGGTTATTATATGTACATATCTGTGGGAATGAATCAGTACATTACGTTATATCGAATGTAGATATAGTGCTAATGATTTTGTTATTAAAGGTGCATTGGTCTGTGGGAATGGATCAGTATATTACATTATATCGAATGTAGATATAGTACTAATGATATGGTTATTAAATGTACATTTATCTGTGGGAATGAATCAGTATATTACATTATATCTAATGTAGAAATAGTGCTAATGATATTGCTATTAAAGGTGCATTGCTCTGTGGGAATCCATCAGTATATTACATTATATCGAATGTAGATACAGTGCTAATGACATTGTTATTTAAGGTGCACTGATCTGTGGGTAATAATCAGGATATTACATTATATCTAATGTAGAATTGTTAATAATGATATTGTTATTAATTGTACATTACATAGGTAATGTAGATATACTACTAATGATATTGCTATTTAATGTACATTGATCTGTGGGAATGAATTTGTATATGACATTATACCTAATGTAGATATAGTAATAATGATATTGTTATTAAATGTACATTACATATCTAATGTAGATATGGTACTAATGATATGGTTATTAAATGTACATTGATCGGTTGGAATCCATCAGTATATTACATTATATCGAATGTAGGTATGGTACTAATGATATGGTTATTATATATACATATCTGTGGGAATGAATCAGTATATTACGTTATATCGAATGTAGATATAGTGCTAATGATATTGTTATTAAAGGTGCATTGGTCTGTGGTAATGAATCAGTATATTACATTATATCGAATGTAGATATAGTGCTAATGATATTGTTATTAAAGGCACATTGATCTGTGGGAATGGATCAGTATATTACATTATATCTAATGTAGAAATAGTGCTAATGATATTGTTATTAAAGGTGCATTGGTTTGTGGGAATGAATCAGTATATTACATTATATCGAACGTAGATATAGTGCTAATGATATGGTTATTAAAGGTACATTGATCTGTGGGAATGAATCAGAATATTACATTATATCGAGTGTAGATATAGTGCTAATGATATTGTTATTAAATGTACATTGATCTTTGGGGATCAATCAGTATATTACATTATATCTAATGTAGATATGGTGATAATAATATTGTTATTAATTGTACGTTACGTATGTTATGTAGATATACTACTAATTATGTTGTTATTAAATGTACATTGATCAGTGGGAATGAATCCGTATATGAAATTATATCTAATGTAGATATAGTAATAATGATATTGTTCTTAAATGTACATTGATCTGTGGGAATGAATCAGTATATTACATTATATCGAATGTAGATATAGTGCTAATGATATTGTTATTAAAGGCACATTGATCTGTGGGAATGAATCAGTATATTACATTATATCGAATGTAGATATAGTACTAATGATATTGTCATTAAATGTAGATTGATCTGTGGGGATCAACCAGTATATTACATTATATCTAATGTAGATATGGCAATAATGATATTGTTATTAATTGTACATTACATATGTAATGTAGATATACTACTAATGATATTGCTATTAAATGTACATTGATCTGTGGGAATGAATCAGTATATTACATTATATCGAATGTAGATATAGTGCTAATGATATGGTTATTAAAGGTACATTGATCTCTGGGTAATAATCAGGATATTACATTATATCTAATGTGGAATTGGTAATAATGATATTGTTATTAATTGTACATTACATATGTAATGTAGATATACCACTAATGATATTGCTATGAACTGTACATTGATCTGTGGGAATGAATCTGTATATGACATTATACCTAATGTAGATATAGTAATAATGATATTGTCATTAAATGTACATTACATATCTACTGTAGATATGGTACTAATGATATTTTTATGAAATGTACATTGATCTGTGGGAATGAATCAGTATATTACATTATATCGAATGTAGATATAGTGCTAATGACATTGTTATTAAAGGCACATTGATCTGTGGGAAGGAATCTGTATACTACATTATATCGAATGTAGATATAGTGCTAATGATACTGTTATTAAAGGTACATTGATCTGTAGGAATGAATCAGTATATTACATTATATCTAATGTAGATATGGTGATAATAATATTGTTATTAATTGTACATTACGTATGTAATGTAGATATACTACTGATGATGTTGTTATTAAATGTACATTGATCAGTGGGAATGAATCTGTATATGAAATTATATCTAATGTAGATATAGTAATAATGACATTGTTATTAAATGTACATTGATCTGTGGGAATGAATCAGTATAATACATTATATCGAATGTAGATATAGTGCTAATGATATTGTTATTAAAGGTGCATTGATCTGTGGCAATCCATCGGTATATTACATTATATCGAATGTAGGTATGGTACTAATGATATGGTTATTATATGTACATATCTGTGGGAATGAATCAGTATATTACGTTATATCGAATGTAGATATAGTGCTAATGATATTGTTATTAAAGGTGCATTGGTCTGTGGGAATGAATCAGTATATTACATTATATCGAATGTAGATATAGTGCTAATGATATTGTTATTAAAGGCACATTGATCTGTGGGAATGAATCATTATATTACAATATATCGAATGTAGATATAGTACTAATGATGTGGTTATTAAAGGTATATTGATCTGTGGGAATGAATCAGTATATTACATTATATCGAATGTAGATATAGTGCTAATGATATTGTTATGAAAGGTGCATTGATCTGTGGGAATCCATCAGTATATTACGTTATATCGAATGTAGGTATGGCACTAATGACATGGTTATTATATGTACATATCTGTGGGAATGAATCAGTACATTACGTTATATCGAATGTAGATATAGTGCTAATGATTTTGTTATTAAAGGTGCATTGGTCTGTGGGAATGAATCAGTATATTACATTATATCGAATGTAGATATAGTACTAATGATATGGTTATTAAATGTACATTTATCTGTGGGAATGAATCAGTATATTACATTATATCTAATGTAGAAATAGTGCTAATGATATTGCTATTAAAGGTGCATTGCTCTGTGGGTATCCATCAGTATATTACATTATATCGAATGTAGATACAGTGCTAATGACATTGTTATTTAAGGTGCACTGATCTGTGGGTAATAATCAGGATATTACATTATATCTAATGTAGAATTGGTAATAATGATATTGTTATTAATTGTACATTACATAGGTAATGTAGATATACTACTAATGATTTTGCTATTTAATGTACATTGATCTGTGGGAATGAATTTGTATATGACATTATACCTAATGTAGATATAGTAATAATGATATTGTTATTAAATGTACATTACATATCTAATGTAGATATGGTACTAATGATATGGTTATTAAATGTACATTGATCGGTTGGAATCCATCAGTATATTACATTATATCGAATGTAGGTATGGTACTAATGATATGGTTATTATATATACATATCTGTGGGAATGAATCAGTATATTACGTTATATCGAATGTAGATATAGTGCTAATGATATTGTTATTAAAGGTGCATTGGTCTGTGGTAATGAATCAGTATATTACATTATATCGAATGTAGATATAGTGCTAATGATATTGTTATTAAAGGCACATTGATCTGTGGGAATGAATCAGTATATTACATTATATCGAATGTAGATATAGTGCTAATGATATGGTTATTAAAGGTACATTGATCTCTGGGTAATAATCAGGATATTACATTATATCTAATGTGGAATTGGTAATAATGATATTGTTATTAATTGTACATTACATATGTAATGTAGATATACCACTAATGATATTGCTATGAACTGTACATTGATCTGTGGGAATGAATCTGTATATGACAGTATACCTAATGTAGATATAGTAATAATGATATTGTCATTAAATGTACATTACATATCTACTGTAGATATGGTACTAATGATATTTTTATGAAATGTACATTGATCTGTGGGAATGAATCAGTATATTACATTATATCGAATGTAGATATAGTGCTAATGATATTGTTATGAAAGGTGCATTGATCTGTGGGAATCCGGCAGTATATTACATTATATCGAATGTAGGTATGGTACTAATGATATGGTTATTATATGTACATTTCTGTGGGAATGAATCAGTATATTACGTTATATCGAATGTAGATATAGTGCTAATGATATTGTTATTAAATGTGCATTGGTCTGTGGGAATGAATCAGTACATTACATTATATCGATTGTAGATATAGTACTAATGATATGGTTATTAATTGTACATTACATATGTAATTCAGATATACGACTAATGATATTGCTATTTAATGTACTTTGATCTGTGGGAATGAATCTGTATATGACATTATACCTAATGTAGATATAGTGCTAATGATATTGTTATTAAAGGTGCATTGGTCTGTGGGAATGAATCAGTATATTACATTATATCTAATGTAGATATGGTAATAATGATATTGTTATTAATTGTACATTACGTATGTAACGTAGATATACTACTAATGATATTGTTATTAAATGTACATTGATCAGTGGGAATGAATCTGTATATGAAATTATATCTAATGTAGATATAGTAACAATGATATTGTTATTAAATGTACATTGATCTGTGGGAATGAATCAGTATATTACATTATATCGAATGTAGATATAGTGCTAATGATATTGTTATTAATGGCACATTGATCCGTGGGAATGAATTAGTATATTACATTATATCTAATGTAGATATAGTACTAATGATATGGTTATTAAAGGTATATTGATCTGTGGGAATGAATCTGTATATGACATTATACCTAATGTAAATATAGTAATAATGATATTGTTATTAAATGTACATTACATATCTAATGTAGACATGGTACTAATGATATGGTTATTAAATGTACATTGGTCTGTGGGAATGAATCAGTATATTACATTATATCGAGTGTAGATATAGTGCTAATGATATTGTTATTAAATGTACATTGATCTTTGGGGATCAATCGGTATATTACATTATATCTAATGTAGATATAGTACTAATGATATGGTTATTAAATGTACATTGATCTATGGGAATGGATCAGTATATTACATTATATCTAATGTAGATGTGCTAATAATGATATTGTTATTAAATGTACAGTACATATCTATTGTAGGTATGGTACTAATGATATGGTTATGACATGTACATTGATCTGTGGGAATGAATCAGTGTATTACACTATATCGAATGTAGATATAGTGCTAATGATATTGTTATTAAAGGCACATTGATCTGTGGGAAGGAATCTGTATACTACATTATATCGAATGTAGATATAGTGCTAATGATATTGTTATTAATGGCACATTGATCCGTGGGAATGAATTAGTATATTACATTATATCTAATGTAGATATAGTACTAATGATATGGTTATTAAAGGTATATTGATCTGTGGGAATGAATCAGTATATTACATTATATCGAATGTAGGTATGGTACTAATGATATGGTTATTATATGTACATATCTGTGGGAATGAATCAGTATATTACGTTATATCGAATGTAGGTATAGTGCTAATGATATTGTTATTAAAGGTGCATTGGTCTGTGGGAATGAATCAGTACATTACATTATATCGAATGTAGATATAGTACTACTGATATGGTTATTAAATATATTGATCTGTGGGAATGAATCAGTATATTACATTATATCGAATGTAGATTTAGTACTAATGATATTGTTATTAAATGTACATTGATCTTTGGGGATCAATCAGTATATTACATTATATCTAATGTAGATATGGTGATAATAATATTGTTATTAATTGTACATTACGTATGTAATGTAGATATACTACTAATGATGTTGTTATTAAATGTACATTGATCAGTGGGAACGAATCTGTATATGAAATTATATCTAATGTAGATATAGTAATAATGACATTGTTATTAAATGTACATTGATCTGTGGGAATGAATCAGTATATTACATTATATCGAATGTAGATATAGTGCTAATGATATTGTTATGAAAGGTGCATTGATCTGTGGAAACACATCAGTATATTACGTTATATCGAATGTAGGTATGGTACTAATGATATGGTTATTATATGTACATATCTGTGGGAATGAATCAGTATATTACGTTATATCGAATGTAGATATAGTGCTAATGATATTGTTATTAAAGGTGCATTTGTCTGTGGGAATGAATCAGTACATTACATTATATCTAATGTAGATATAGTACTAATGATATGGTTATTAAAGGTATATTGATCTGTGGGAATGAATCTGTATATGACATTATACCTAATGTAAATATAGTAATAATGATATTGTTATTAAATGTACATTACATATCTAATGTAGACATGGTACTAATGATATGGTTATTAAATGTACATTGGTCTGTGGGATTGAATCAGTATATTACATTATATCTAATGTAGATATGGTAATAATGATATTGTTATTAATTGTACATTACGTATGTAACGTAGATATACCACTAATGATATTTTTATTAAATGTACATTGATCAGTGGGAATGAATCAGTATATTACATTATATCGAATGTAGATATAGTGCTAATGATATTGTTATGAAAGGTGCATTGATCTGTGGGAATCCATCAGTATATTACATTATATCGAATGTAGGTATGGTACTAATGATATGGTTATTATATGTACATATCTGTGGGAATGAATCAGTATATTACGTTATATCGAATGTAGATATAGTGCTAATGATATTGTTATTAAAGGTGCATTGGACTGTGGGAATGAATCAGTACATTACATTATATCGAATGTAGATATGGTACTAATGATATGGTTATTAAATATATTGATATGTGGGAATGAATCAGTATATTACATTATATCGAATGTAGAATTAGTAATAATGATATTGTTATTAATTGTACATTACATATGTAATGCAGATATACTACTAATGATATTGCTATTTAATGTACATTGATCTGTGGGAATGAATCGGTATATGACATTATACCTAATGTAGATATAGTAATAATGATATTGTTATTAAATGTACATTACACATCTAATGTAGATATGGTACTAATGATATGGTTATTAAATGTACATTGATCTGTGGGTATCCATCAGTATATTACATTATATCGAATGTGGGTATGGTACTAATGATATGGTTATTATATGTACATATCTGTGGGAATGAATCAGTATATTACGTTATATCGAATGTAGGTATAGTGCTAATGATATTGTTATTAAAGGTGCATTGGTCTGTGGGAATGAATCAGTATATTACAATATATCGAATGTAGATAGAGTGCTAATGATATTGTTATTAAAGGCACATTGATCTGAGGGAATGAATCAGTATATAACGTTATATCGAATGTAGATATAGTGCTAATGATATTGTTATTAAAGGTGCATTGGTCTGTGGGAATGAATCAGTATATTACATTATATCGAATGTAAATATCGTACTACTGATATGGTTATTAAATATATTGATCTGTGGGAATGAATCAGTATATTACATTATATAGAATGTAGATATAGTGCTAATGATATTGTTATTAAAGGCACATCGATCTGTGGGAATGAATCAGTATATTACATTATATCTAATGTAGATATAGTACTAATGATATGGTTATTAAAGGTATATTGATCTGTGGGAATGTATCTGTATATGACATTATACCTAATGTAGATATAGTAATAATGATATTGTTATTATATGTACATTACACATCTAATGTGCGTATGGTACTAATGATATGGTTATTAAATGTACATTAATCTGTGGGAATGAATCAGTATATTACATTATATCGAATGTAGATATAGTGCTAATGATATTGTTATTAAAGGTGCATTGGTCTGTGGGAATGAATCAGTATATTACATTATATCGAATGTAAATATCGTACTACTGATATGGTTATTAAATATATTGATCTGTGGGAATGAATCAGTATATTACATTATATCGAATGTAGATATAGTGCTAATGATATTGTTATGAAAGGTGCATTGATCTGTGGGAATCCACCAGTATATTACATTATATCGAATGTAGATATAGTGCTAATGATATTGTTATTAAAGGTGCATTGGTCTGTGGGAACGATTCAGTATATTACATTATAGCGAATGTAGATATAGTGCTAATGATATGGCTATTAAAGGTATATTGATCTGTGGGAATGAAGCAGTATATTACATTATATCGAATGTAGATGTAGTACTAATGATATTGTCATTAAATGTACATTGATCTTTGGGGATCAACCAGTATATTACATTATATCTAATGTAGATATGGTAATAATGATATTGTTATTAATTGTACATTACATATGTAATGTAGATATACTACTAATGATATTGCTATTAAATGTACATTGATCTGTGGGAATGAATCAGTATATTACATTATATCGAATGTAGATATAGTGCTAATGATATTGTTATTAAAGGTGCATTGGTCTGTGGGAATGAATCAGTATATTACATTATATAGAATGTAGATATAGTGCTAATGATATTGTTATTAAAGGCACATCGATCTGTGGGAATGAATCTGTATATGACATTATACCTAATGTAGATATAGTAATAATGATATTGTTATTAAATGTACATTACATATCTAATGTAGATATGGTACTAATGATATGGTTATTAAATGTACATTGATCTGTGGGAATCCATCAGTGTATTACATTATATCGAATGTAGGTATGGTACTAATGATATGGTTATTATATGTACATATCTGTGGGAATGAATCTGCATATTACGTTATATCGAATGTAGATATAGTGCTAATGATATTGTTATTAAAGGTGCATTGGTCTGTGGGAATGAATCAGTATATTACATTATAGCTAATGTAGATATGGTAATAATGATATTGTTATTAATTGTACATTACGTATGTAACGTAGATATACTACTAATGATATTGTTATTAAATGTACATTGATCTGTGGGAATGAATCAGTATATTACATTATATCGAATGTAGATATAGTGCTAATGATATTGTTAT
Organism: Osmia lignaria lignaria; assembly: GCF_051020975.1. Lineage (NCBI taxonomy): Eukaryota > Metazoa > Arthropoda > Insecta > Hymenoptera > Megachilidae > Osmia > Osmia lignaria. The sequence continues at coordinate 468,166 of NC_135038.1, read as the reverse complement.
TAAAGGTGCATTGGTCTGTGGGAATGAATCAGTATATTACATTATATAGAATGTAGATATAGTGCTAATGATATTGTTATTAAAGGCACATTGATCTGTGGGAATGAATCAGTATATTACATTATATCTAATGTAGATATAGTACTAATGATATGGTTATTAAAGGTATATTGATCTGTGGGAATGTATCTGTATATGACATTATACCTAATGTAGATATAGTAATAATGATATTGTTATTAAATGTACATTACACATCTAATGTACGTATGGTACTAATGATATGGTTATTAAATGTACATTAATCTGTGGGAATGAATCAGTATATTACGTTATATCGAATGTAGATATAGTGCTAATGATATTGTTATTAAATGTGCATTGGTCTGTGGGAATGAATCAGTACATTACATTATATCGAATGTAGATATAGTACTAATGATATGGTTATTAAAGGTATATTGATCTGTGGGAATGAATCAGTATATTACATTATATCGAATGTAGATTTAGTAATAATGATATTGTTATTAATTGCACATTACATATGTAATGTAGATATACTACTAATGATATTGCTATTAAATGTACATTGATCTGTGGGAATGAATCTGTATATGACAGTATACCTAATGTAGCTATAGTAATAATGGTATTGTTATTAAATGTACATTACATATCTAATGTAGATATGGTACTAATAATATGGTTATGAAATGTACATAGATCTGTGGGAATGAATCAGTATATTACATTATATCGAATGTAGATATAGTGCTAATGATATTGTTATGAAAGGTGCATTGATCTGTGGGAATCCATCAGTATATTACATTATATCGAATGTAGATATAGTACTAATGATATGGTTATTAAATGTACATTGATCTATGGGAATGTATCAGTATATTACATTATATCTAATGTAGATGTGCTAATAATGATATTGTTATTAAATGTACAGTACATATCTATTGTAGGTATGGTACTAATGATATGGTTATGACATGTACATTGATCTGTGGGAATGAATCAGTGTATTACACTATATCGAATGTAGATATAGTGCTAATGATATTGTTATTAAAGGCACATTGATCTGTGGGAAGGAATCTGTATACTACATTATATCGAATGTAGATATAGTGCTAATGATATTGTTATTAAAGGCACATTGATCTCTGGGTAATAATCAGGATATTACATTATATCTAATGTAGAATTGGTAATAATGTTATTGTTATTAATTGTACATTACATATGTAATGTAGATATACTACTAATGATATTGCTATTTAATGTACATTGATCAGTGGGAATGAATCAGTATATTACATTATATCGAATGTAGATATGGTACTAATGATATGGTTATTAAATGTACGTTGATCTGTGGGAATGAATCAGTATATTACATTATATCTAATGTAGATATGGTAATAATGATATTGTTATTAATTGTACATTACGTATGTAACGTAGATATACCACTAATGATATTGTTATTAAATGTACATTGATCAGTGGGAATGAATCTGTATATGAAATTATATCTAATGTAGATATAGTAATAATGATATTGTTATTAAATGTACATTGATCTGTGGGAATGAATCAGTATATTACATTATATCGAATGTAGATATAGTGCTAATGATATTGTTATGAAAGGTGCATTGATCTGTGGAAACACATCAGTATATTACATTATATCGAATGTAGGTATGGTCCTAATGATATGGTTATTATATGTACATATCTGTGGGAATGAGTCAGTATATTACGTTATATCGAATGTAGATATAGTGCTAATGATATTGTTATTAAAGGTGCATTTGTCTGTGGGAATGAATCAGTACATTACATTATATCGAATGTAGATATAGTACTAATGATATGGTTATTAAAGGTATATTGATCTGTGGGAATGAATCAGTATATTACATTATATCGAATGTAGATTTAGTACTAATGATATTGTTATTAAATGTACATTGATCTTTGGGGATCAATCAGTATATTACATTATATCTGATGTAGATATGGTGATAATAATATTGTTATTAATTGTACATTACGTATGTAATGTAGATATACTACTAATGATGTTGTTATTAAATGTACATTGATCAGTGGGAATGAATCTGTATAAGAAATTATATCTAATGTAGATATAGTAACAATGATATTGTTATTAAATGTACATTGATCTGTGGGAATGAATCAGTATATTACATTATATCGAATGTAGATATAGTGCTAATGATATTGTTATTAATGGCACATTGATCCGTGGGAATGAATTAGTATATTACATTATATCTAATGTAGATATAGTACTAATGATATGGTTATTAAAGGTATATTGATCTGTGGGAATGAATCTGTATATGACATTATACCTAATGTAAATATAGTAATAATGATATTGTTATTAAATGTACATTACATATCTAATGTAGACATGGTACTAATGATATGGTTATTAAATGTACATTGGTCTGTGGGAATGAATCAGTATATTACATTATATCTAATGTAGATATGGTAATAATGATATTGTTATTAATTGTACATTACGTATGTAACGTAGATATACTACTAATGATATTGTTATTAAATGTACATTGATCAGTGGGAATGAGTCTCTATATGAAATTATATCTAATGTAGATATAGTAATAATGATATTGTTATTAAATGTACATTGATCTGTGGGAATGAATCAGTATATTACATTATATCGAATGTAGGTATGGTACTAATGATATGGTTATTATATGTACATATCTGTGGGAATGAATCAGTATATTACGTTATATCGAATGTAGGTATAGTGCTAATGATATTGTTATTAAAGGTGCATTGGTCTGTGGGAATGAATCAGTACATTACATTATATCGAATGTAGATATAGTACTAATGATATGGTTATTAAAGGTATATTGATCTGTGGGAATGAATCAGTATATTACATTATATCGAGTGTAGATATAGTGCTAATGATATTGTTATTAAATGTACATTGATCTTTGGGGATCAATCGGTATATTACATTATATCTAATGTAGATATGGTGATAATAATATTGTTATTAATTGTACATTACGTATGTTATGTAGATATACTACTAATTATGTTGTTATTAAATGTACATTGATCAGTGGGAATGAATCTGTATATGACAGTATACCTAATGTAGCTATAGTAATAATGGTATTGTTATTAAATGTACATTACATATCTAATGTAGATATGGTACTAATAATATGGTTATGAAATGTACATAGATCTGTGGGAATGAATCAGTATATTACATTATATCGAATGTAGATATAGTGCTAATGATATTGTTATGAAAGGTGCATTGATCTGTGGGAATCCATCAGTATATTACATTATATCGAATGTAGATATAGTACTAATGATATGGTTATTAAATGTACATTGATCTATGGGAATGGATCAGTATATTACATTATATCTAATGTAGATGTGCTAATAATGATATTGTTATTAAATGTACAGTACATATCTATTGTAGGTATGGTACTAATGATATGGTTATGACATGTACATTGATCTGTGGGAATGAATCAGTGTATTACACTATATCGAATGTAGATATAGTGCTAATGATATTGTTATTAAAGGCACATTGATCTGTGGGAAGGAATCTGTATACTACATTATATCGAATGTAGATATAGTGCTAATGATATTGTTATTAATGGCACATTGATCCGTGGGAATGAATTAGTATATTACATTATATCTAATGTAGATATAGTACTAATGATATGGTTATTAAAGGTATATTGATCTGTGGGAATGAATCTGTATATGACATTATACCTAATGTAAATATAGTAATAATGATATTGTTATTAAATGTACATTACATATCTAATGTAGACATGGTACTAATGATATGGTTATTAAATGTACATTGGTCTGTGGGAATGAATCAGTATATTACATTATATCTAATGTAGATATGGTAATAATGATATTGTTATTAATTGTACATTACGTATGTAACGTAGATATACTACTAATGATATTGTTATTAAATGTACATTGATCAGTGGGAATGAGTCTCTATATGAAATTATATCTAATGTAGATATAGTAATAATGATATTGTTATTAAATGTACATTGATCTGTGGGAATGAATCAGTATATTACATTATATCGAATGTAGGTATGGTACTAATGATATGGTTATTATATGTACATATCTGTGGGAATGAATCAGTATATTACGATATATCGAATGTAGGTATAGTGCTAATGATATTGTTATTAAAGGTGCATTGGTCTGTGGGAATGAATCAGTACATTACATTATATCGAATATAGATATAGTACTAATGATATGGTTATTAAAGGTATATTGATCTGTGGGAATGAATCAGTATATTACATTATATCGAGTGTAGATATAGTGCTAATGATATTGTTATTAAATGTACATTGATCTTCGGGGATCAATCGGTATATTACATTATATCTAATGTAGATATGGTGATAATAATATTGTTATTAATTGTACATTACGTATGTTATGTAGATATACTACTAATTATGTTGTTATTAAATGTACATTGATCAGTGGGAATGAATCCGTATATGAAATTATATCTAATGTAGATATAGTAATAATGATATTGTTCTTAAATGTACATTGATCTGTGGGAATGAATCAGTATATTACATTATATCGAATGTAGATATAGTGCTAATGATATTGTTATTAAAGGCACATTGATCTGTGGGAATGAATCAGTATATTACATTATATCGAATGTAGATATAGTACTAATGATATTGTCATTAAATGTACACTGATCTGTGGGGATCAACCAGTATATTACATTATATCGAATGTAGATATAGTACTACTGATATGGTTATTAAATATATTGATCTGTGGGAATGAATCAGTATATTACATTATATCGAATGTAGATTTAGTACTAATGATATTGTTATTAAATGTACATTGATCTTTGGGGATCAATCAGTATATTACATTATATCTAATGTAGATATGGTGATAATAATATTGCTATTAATTGTACATTACGTATGTAATGTAGATATACTACTAATGATGTTGTTATTAAATGTACATTGATCAGTGGGAATGAATCTGTATATGAAATTATATCTAATGTAGATATAGTAATAATGACATTGTTATTAAATGTACATTGATCTGTGGGAATGAATCAGTATATTACATTATATCGAATGTAGATATAGTGCTAATGATATTGTTATGAAAGGTGCATTGATCTGTGGAAACACATCAGTATATTACATTATATCGAATGTAGGTCTGGTACTAATGATATGGTTATTATATGTACATATCTGTGGGAATGAATCAGTATATTACGTTATATCGAATGTAGATATAGTGCTAATGATATTGTTATTAAAGGTGCATTTGTCTGTGGGAATGAATCAGTACATTACATTATATCGAATGTAGATATAGTACTAATGATATGGTTATTAAAGGTATATTGATCTGTGGGAATGAATCTGTATATGACATTATACCTAATGTAGATATAGTAATAATGATATTGTTATTAAATGTACATTACACATCTAATGTAGATATGGTACTAATGATATGGTTATTAAATGTACATTGATCTGTGGGAATGAATCAGTATATTACATTATATCAAATGTAGATATAGTGCTAATGATATTGTTATTAAAGGCACATTGATCTCTGGGTAATAATCAGGATATTACATTATATCTAATGTAGAATTGGTAATAATGTTATTGTTATTAATTGTACATTACATATGTAATGTAGATATACTACTAATGATATTGCTATTTAATGTACATTGATCGGTGGGAATGAATCTGTATATGACATTATACCTAATGTAGATATTGTAATAATGATATTCTTATTAAATGTACATTACAGATCTAATGTAGATATGGTACTAATGATATTGTTATTAATTGTACTTTACATATGAAATGTAGATATACTACTAATGATATTGCTATTGAATGTACATTGATCAGTGGGAATGAATCAGTATATTACATTATATCGAATGTAGATATGGTACTAATGATATGGTTATTAAATGTACATTGATCTGTGGGAATGAATCTGTATATGACATTATACCTAATGTAGATATAGTAATAATGATATTGTTATTAAATGTACATTACACATCTAATGTAGATATGGTACTAATGATATGGTTATTAAATGTACATTGATCTGTGGGAATGAATCAGTATATTACATTATATCGAATGTAGATATAGTGCTAATGATATTGTTATTAAAGGTACATTTTTCTCTGGGTAATAATCAGGATATTACATTATATCTAATGTAGAATTAGTAATAATGATATTGTTATTAATTGTACATTACGTATGTTATGTAGATATACTACTAATTATGTTGTTATTAAATGTACATTGATCAGTGGGAATGAATCCGTATATGAAATTATATCTAATGTAGATATAGTAATAATGATATTGTTCTTAAATGTACATTGATCTGTGGGAATGAATCAGTATATTACATTATATCGAATGTAGATATAGTGCTAATGATATTGTTATTAAAGGCACATTGATCTGTGGGAATGAATCAGTATATTACATTATATCGAATGTAGATATAGTACTAATGATATTGTCATTAAATGTACATTGATCTGTGGGGATCAACCAGTATATTACATTATATCTAATGTAGACATGGCAATAATGATATTGTTATTAATTGTACATTACATATGTAATGTAGATATACTACTAATGATATTGCTATTAAATGTACATTGATCTGTGGGAATGAATCAGTATATTACATTATATCGAATGTAGATATAGTGCTAATGATATTGTTATTAAAGGTACATTTTTCTCTGGGTAATAATCAGGATATTACATTATATCTAATGTAGAATTAGTAATAATGATATTGTTATTAATTGTACATTACGTATGTTATGTAGATATACTACTAATTATGTTGTTATTAAATGTACATTGATCAGTGGGAATGAATCCGTATATGAAATTATATCTAATGTAGATATAGTAATAATGATATTGTTCTTAAATGTACATTGATCTGTGGGAATGAATCAGTATATTACATTATATCGAATGTAGATAAAGTGCTAATGATATTGTTATTAAAGGCACATTGATCTGTGGGAATGAATCAGTATATTACATTATATCGAATGTAGATATAGTACTAATGATATTGTCATTAAATGTACATTGATCTGTGGGGATCAACCAGTATATTACATTATATCTAATGTAGACATGGCAATAATGATATTGTTATTAATTGTACATTACATATGTAATGTAGATATACTACTAATGATATTGCTATTAAATGTACATTGATCTGTGGGAATGAATCTGTATATGACAGTATACCTAATGTAGCTATAGTAATAATGGTATTGTTATTAAATGTACATTACATATCTAATGTAGATATGGTACTAATAATATGGTTATGAAATGTACATAGATCTGTGGGAATGAATCAGTATATTACATTATATCGAATGTAGATATAGTACTAATGATATTGTCATTAAATGTACATTGATCTGTGGGGATCAACCAGTATATTACATTATATCTAATGTAGACATGGCAATAATGATATTGTTATTAATTGTACATTACATATGTAATGTAGATATACTACTAATCATATTGCTATTAAATGTACATTGATCTGTGGGAATGAATCTGTATATGACAGTATACCTAATGTAGCTATAGTAATAATGGTATTGTTATTAAATGTACATTACATATCTAATGTAGATATGGTACTAATAATATGGTTATGAAATGTACATAGATCTGTGGGAATGAATCAGTATATTACATTATATCGAATGTAGATATAGTGCTAATGATATTGTTATGAAAGGTGCATTGATCTGTGGGAATCCATCAGTATATTACATTATATCGAATGTAGATATAGTACTAATGATATGGTTATTAAATGTACATTGATCTATGGGAATGGATCAGTATATTACATTATATCTAATGTAGATGTGCTAATAATGATATTGTTATTAAATGTACAGTACATATCTATTGTAGGTATGGTACTAATGATATGGTTATGACATGTACATTGATCTGTGGGAATGAATCAGTGTATTACACTATATCGAATGTAGATATAGTGCTAATGATATTGTTATTAAAGGCACATTGATCTGTGGGAAGGAATCTGTATACTACATTATATCGAATGTAGATATAGTGCTAATGATATTGTTATTAAAGGTACATTGATCTCTGGGTAATAATCAGGATATTACATTATATCTAATGTAGAATTGGTAATAATGTTATTGTTATTAATTGTACATTACATATGTAATGTAGATATACTACTAATGATATTGCTATTGAATGTACATTGATCAGTGGGAATGAATCAGTATATTACATTATATCGAATGTAGATATGGTACTAATGATATGGTTATTAAATGTACGTTGATCTGTGGGAATGAATCAGTATATTACATTATATCTAATGTAGATATGGTAATAATGATATTGTTATTAATTGTACATTACGTATGTAACGTAGATATACCACTAATGATATTGTTATTAAATGTACATTGATCAGTGGGAATGAATCTGTATATGAAATTATATCTAATGTAGATATAGTAATAATGATATTGTTATTAAATGTACATTGATCTGTGGGAATGAATCAGTATATTACATTATATCGAATGTAGATATAGTGCTAATGATATTGTTATGAAAGGTGCATTGATCTGTGGAAACACATCAGTATATTACATTATATCGAATGTAGGTATGGTCCTAATGATATGGTTATTATATGTACATATCTGTGGGAATGAGTCAGTATATTACGTTATATCGAATGTAGATATAGTGCTAATGATATTGTTATTAAAGGTGCATTTGTCTGTGGGAATGAATCAGTACATTACATTATATCGAATGTAGATATAGTACTAATGATATGGTTATTAAAGGTATATTGATCTGTGGGAATGAATCAGTATATTACATTATATCGAATGTAGATTTAGTACTAATGATATTGTTATTAAATGTACATTGATCTTTGGGGATCAATCAGTATATTACATTATATCTGATGTAGATATGGTGATAATAATATTGTTATTAATTGTACATTACGTATGTAATGTAGATATACTACTAATGATGTTGTTATTAAATGTACATTGATCAGTGGGAATGAATCTGTATATGAAATTATATCTAATGTAGATATAGTAACAATGATATTGTTATTAAATGTACATTGATCTGTGGGAATGAATCAGTATATTACATTATATCGAATGTAGATATAGTGCTAATGATATCGTTATTAATGGCACATTGATCCGTGGGAATGAATTAGTATATTACATTATATCTAATGTAGATATAGTACTAATGATATGGTTATTAAAGGTATATTGATCTGTGGGAATGAATCTGTATATGACATTATACCTAATGTAAATATAGTAATAATGATATTGTTATTAAATGTACATTACATATCTAATGTAGACATGGTACTAATGATATGGTTATTAAATGTACATTGGTCTGTGGGAATGAATCAGTATATTACATTATATCTAATGTAGATATGGTAATAATGATATTGTTATTAATTGTACATTACGTATGTAACGTAGATATACTACTAATGATATTGTTATTAAATGTACATTGATCAGTGGGAATGAGTCTCTATATGAAATTATATCTAATGTAGATATAGTAATAATGATATTGTTATTAAATGTACATTGATCTGTGGGAATGAATCAGTATATTACATTATATCGAATGTAGGTATGGTACTAATGATATGGTTATTATATGTACATATCTGTGGGAATGAATCAGTATATTACGTTATATCGAATGTAGGTATAGTGCTAATGATATTGTTATTAAAGGTGCATTGGTCTGTGGGAATGAATCAGTACATTACATTATATCGAATGTAGATATAGTACTAATGATATGGTTATTAAAGGTATATTGATCTGTGGGAATGAATCAGTATATTACATTATATCGAATGTAGATTTAGTACTAATGATATTGTTATTAAATGTACATTGATCTTTGGGGATCAATCAGTATATTACATTATATCTGATGTAGATATGGTGATAATAATATTGTTATTAATTGTACATTACGTATGTAATGTAGATATACTACTAATGATGTTGTTATTAAATGTACATTGATCAGTGGGAATGAATCTGTATATGAAATTATATCTAATGTAGATATAGTAACAATGATATTGTTATTAAATGTACATTGATCTGTGGGAATGAATCAGTATATTACATTATATCGAATGTAGATATAGTGCTAATGATATCGTTATTAATGGCACATTGATCCGTGGGAATGAATTAGTATATTACATTATATCTAATGTAGATATAGTACTAATGATATGGTTATTAAAGGTATATTGATCTGTGGGAATGAATCTGTATATGACATTATACCTAATGTAAATATAGTAATAATGATATTGTTATTAAATGTACATTACATATCTAATGTAGACATGGTACTAATGATATGGTTATTAAATGTACATTGGTCTGTGGGAATGAATCAGTATATTACATTATATCTAATGTAGATATGGTAATAATGATATTGTTATTAATTGTACATTACGTATGTAACGTAGATATACTACTAATGATATTGTTATTAAATGTACATTGATCAGTGGGAATGAGTCTCTATATGAAATTATATCTAATGTAGATATAGTAATAATGATATTGTTATTAAATGTACATTGATCTGTGGGAATGAATCAGTATATTACATTATATCGAATGTAGGTATGGTACTAATGATATGGTTATTATATGTACATATCTGTGGGAATGAATCAGTATATTACGTTATATCGAATGTAGGTATAGTGCTAATGATATTGTTATTAAAGGTGCATTGGTCTGTGGGAATGAATCAGTACATTACATTATATCGAATGTAGATATAGTACTAATGATATGGTTATTAAAGGTATATTGATCTGTGGGAATGAATCAGTATATTACATTATATCGAGTGTAGATATAGTGCTAATGATATTGTTATTAAATGTACATTGATCTTTGGGGATCAATCGGTATATTACATTATATCTAATGTAGATATGGTGATAATAATATTGTTATTAATTGTACATTACGTATGTTATGTAGATATACTACTAATTATGTTGTTATTAAATGTACATTGATCAGTGGGAATGAATCTGTATATGACAGTATACCTAATGTAGCTATAGTAATAATGGTATTGTTATTAAATGTACATTACATATCTAATGTAGATATGGTACTAATAATATGGTTATGAAATGTACATAGATCTGTGGGAATGAATCAGTATATTACATTATATCGAATGTAGATATAGTGCTAATGATATTGTTATGAAAGGTGCATTGATCTGTGGGAATCCATCAGTATATTACATTATATCGAATGTAGATATAGTACTAATGATATGGTTATTAAATGTACATTGATCTATGGGAATGGATCAGTATATTACATTATATCTAATGTAGATGTGCTAATAATGATATTGTTATTAAATGTACAGTACATATCTATTGTAGGTATGGTACTAATGATATGGTTATGACATGTACATTGATCTGTGGGAATGAATCAGTGTATTACACTATATCGAATGTAGATATAGTGCTAATGATATTGTTATTAAAGGCACATTGATCTGTGGGAAGGAATCTGTATACTACATTATATCGAATGTAGATATAGTGCTAATGATATTGTTATTAAAGGTACATTGATCTCTGGGTAATAATCAGGATATTACATTATATCTAATGTAGAATTGGTAATAATGTTATTGTTATTAATTGTACATTACATATGTAATGTAGATATACTACTAATGATATTGCTATTGAATGTACATTGATCAGTGGGAATGAATCAGTATATTACATTATATCGAATGTAGATATGGTACTAATGATATGGTTATTAAATGTACGTTGATCTGTGGGAATGAATCAGTATATTACATTATATCTAATGTAGATATGGTAATAATGATATTGTTATTAATTGTACATTACGTATGTAACGTAGATATACCACTAATGATATTGTTATTAAATGTACATTGATCAGTGGGAATGAATCTGTATATGAAATTATATCTAATGTAGATATAGTAATAATGATATTGTTATTAAATGTACATTGATCTGTGGGAATGAATCAGTATATTACATTATATCGAATGTAGATATAGTGCTAATGATATTGTTATGAAAGGTGCATTGATCTGTGGAAACACATCAGTATATTACATTATATCGAATGTAGGTATGGTCCTAATGATATGGTTATTATATGTACATATCTGTGGGAATGAGTCAGTATATTACGTTATATCGAATGTAGATATAGTGCTAATGATATTGTTATTAAAGGTGCATTTGTCTGTGGGAATGAATCAGTACATTACATTATATCGAATGTAGATATAGTACTAATGATATGGTTATTAAAGGTATATTGATCTGTGGGAATGAATCAGTATATTACATTATATCGAATGTAGATTTAGTACTAATGATATTGTTATTAAATGTACATTGATCTTTGGGGATCAATCAGTATATTACATTATATCTGATGTAGATATGGTGATAATAATATTGTTATTAATTGTACATTACGTATGTAATGTAGATATACTACTAATGATGTTGTTATTAAATGTACATTGATCAGTGGGAATGAATCTGTATATGAAATTATATCTAATGTAGATATAGTAACAATGATATTGTTATTAAATGTACATTGATCTGTGGGAATGAATCAGTATATTACATTATATCGAATGTAGATATAGTGCTAATGATATCGTTATTAATGGCACATTGATCCGTGGGAATGAATTAGTATATTACATTATATCTAATGTAGATATAGTACTAATGATATGGTTATTAAAGGTATATTGATCTGTGGGAATGAATCTGTATATGACATTATACCTAATGTAAATATAGTAATAATGATATTGTTATTAAATGTACATTACATATCTAATGTAGACATGGTACTAATGATATGGTTATTAAATGTACATTGGTCTGTGGGAATGAATCAGTATATTACATTATATCTAATGTAGATATGGTAATAATGATATTGTTATTAATTGTACATTACGTATGTAACGTAGATATACTACTAATGATATTGTTATTAAATGTACATTGATCAGTGGGAATGAGTCTCTATATGAAATTATATCTAATGTAGATATAGTAATAATGATATTGTTATTAAATGTACATTGATCTGTGGGAATGAATCAGTATATTACATTATATCGAATGTAGGTATGGTACTAATGATATGGTTATTATATGTACATATCTGTGGGAATGAATCAGTATATTACGTTATATCGAATGTAGGTATAGTGCTAATGATATTGTTATTAAAGGTGCATTGGTCTGTGGGAATGAATCAGTACATTACATTATATCGAATGTAGATATAGTACTAATGATATGGTTATTAAAGGTATATTGATCTGTGGGAATGAATCAGTATATTACATTATATCGAATGTAGATTTAGTACTAATGATATTGTTATTAAATGTACATTGATCTTTGGGGATCAATCAGTATATTACATTATATCTGATGTAGATATGGTGATAATAATATTGTTATTAATTGTACATTACGTATGTAATGTAGATATACTACTAATGATGTTGTTATTAAATGTACATTGATCAGTGGGAATGAATCTGTATATGAAATTATATCTAATGTAGATATAGTAACAATGATATTGTTATTAAATGTACATTGATCTGTGGGAATGAATCAGTATATTACATTATATCGAATGTAGATATAGTGCTAATGATATCGTTATTAATGGCACATTGATCCGTGGGAATGAATTAGTATATTACATTATATCTAATGTAGATATAGTACTAATGATATGGTTATTAAAGGTATATTGATCTGTGGGAATGAATCTGTATATGACATTATACCTAATGTAAATATAGTAATAATGATATTGTTATTAAATGTACATTACATATCTAATGTAGACATGGTACTAATGATATGGTTATTAAATGTACATTGGTCTGTGGGAATGAATCAGTATATTACATTATATCTAATGTAGATATGGTAATAATGATATTGTTATTAATTGTACATTACGTATGTAACGTAGATATACTACTAATGATATTGTTATTAAATGTACATTGATCAGTGGGAATGAGTCTCTATATGAAATTATATCTAATGTAGATATAGTAATAATGATACTGTTATTAAATGTACATTGATCTGTGGGAATGAATCAGTATATTACATTATATCGAATGTAGGTATGGTACTAATGATATGGTTATTATATGTACATATCTGTGGGAATGAATCAGTATATTACGTTATATCGAATGTAGGTATAGTGCTAATGATATTGTTATTAAAGGTGCATTGGTCTGTGGGAATGAATCAGTACATTACATTATATCGAATGTAGATATAGTACTAATGATATGGTTATTAAAGGTATATTGATCTGTGGGAATGAATCAGTATATTACATTATATCGAGTGTAGATATAGTGCTAATGATATTGTTATTAAATGTACATTGATCTTTGGGGATCAATCGGTATATTACATTATATCTAATGTAGATATGGTGATAATAATATTGTTATTAATTGTACATTACGTATGTTATGTAGATATACTACTAATTATGTTGTTATTAAATGTACATTGATCAGTGGGAATGAATCTGTATATGACAGTATACCTAATGTAGCTATAGTAATAATGGTATTGTTATTAAATGTACATTACATATCTAATGTAGATATGGTACTAATAATATGGTTATGAAATGTACATAGATCTGTGGGAATGAATCAGTATATTACATTATATCGAATGTAGATATAGTGCTAATGATATTGTTATGAAAGGTGCATTGATCTGTGGGAATCCATCAGTATATTACATTATATCGAATGTAGATATAGTACTAATGATATGGTTATTAAATGTACATTGATCTATGGGAATGGATCAGTATATTACATTATATCTAATGTAGATGTGCTAATAATGATATTGTTATTAAATGTACAGTACATATCTATTGTAGGTATGGTACTAATGATATGGTTATGACATGTACATTGATCTGTGGGAATGAATCAGTGTATTACACTATATCGAATGTAGATATAGTGCTAATGATATTGTTATTAAAGGCACATTGATCTGTGGGAAGGAATCTGTATACTACATTATATCGAATGTAGATATAGTGCTAATGATATTGTTATTAATGGCACATTGATCCGTGGGAATGAATTAGTATATTACATTATATCTAATGTAGATATAGTACTAATGATATGGTTATTAAAGGTATATTGATCTGTGGGAATGAATCTGTATATGACATTATACCTAATGTAAATATAGTAATAATGATATTGTTATTAAATGTACATTACATATCTAATGTAGACATGGTACTAATGATATGGTTATTAAATGTACATTGGTCTGTGGGAATGAATCAGTATATTACATTATATCTAATGTAGATATGGTAATAATGATATTGTTATTAATTGTACATTACGTATGTAACGTAGATATACTACTAATGATATTGTTATTAAATGTACATTGATCAGTGGGAATGAGTCTCTATATGAAATTATATCTAATGTAGATATAGTAATAATGATATTGTTATTAAATGTACATTGATCTGTGGGAATGAATCAGTATATTACATTATATCGAATGTAGGTATGGTACTAATGATATGGTTATTATATGTACATATCTGTGGGAATGAATCAGTATATTACGTTATATCGAATGTAGGTATAGTGCTAATGATATTGTTATTAAAGGTGCATTGGTCTGTGGGAATGAATCAGTACATTACATTATATCGAATGTAGATATAGTACTAATGATATGGTTATTAAAGGTATATTGATCTGTGGGAATGAATCAGTATATTACATTATATCGAGTGTAGATATAGTGCTAATGATATTGTTATTAAATGTACATTGATCTTCGGGGATCAATCGGTATATTACATTATATCTAATGTATATATGGTGATAATAGTATTGTTATTAATTGTACATTACGTATGTTATGTAGATATACTACTAATTATGTTGTTATTAAATGTACATTGATCAGTGGGAATGAATCCGTATATGAAATTATATCTAATGTAGATATAGTAATAATGATATTGTTCTTAAATGTACATTGATCTGTGGGAATGAATCAGTATATTACATTATATCGAATGTAGATATAGTGCTAATGATATTGTTATTAGAGGCACATTGATCTGTGGGAATGAATCAGTATATTACATTATATCGAATGTAGATATAGTACTAATGATATTGTCATTAAATGTACATTGATCTGTGGGGATCAACCAGTATATTACATTATATCGAATGTAGATATAGTACTACTGATATGGTTATTAAATATATTGATCTGTGGGAATGAATCAGTATATTACATTATATCGAATGTAGATTTAGTACTAATGATATTGTTATTAAATGTACATTGATCTTTGGGGATCAATCAGTATATTACATTATATCTAATGTAGATATGGTGATAATAATATTGCTATTAATTGTACATTACGTATGTAATGTAGATATACTACTAATGATGTTGTTATTAAATGTACATTGATCAGTGGGAATGAATCTGTATATGAAATTATATCTAATGTAGATATAGTAATAATGACATTGTTATTAAATGTACATTGATCTGTGGGAATGAATCAGTATATTACATTATATCGAATGTAGATATAGTGCTAATGATATTGTTATGAAAGGTGCATTGATCTGTGGAAACACATCAGTATATTACATTATATCGAATGTAGGTATGGTACTAATGATATGGTTATTATATGTACATATCTGTGGGAATGAATCAGTATATTACGTTATATCGAATGTAGATATAGTGCTAATGATATTGTTATTAAAGGTGCATTTGTCTGTGGGAATGAATCAGTACATTACATTATATCGAATGTAGATATAGTACTAATGATATGGTTATTAAAGGTATATTGATCTGTGGGAATGAATCTGTATATGACATTATACCTAATGTAGATATAGTAATAATGATATTGTTATTAAATGTACATTACACATCTAATGTAGATATGGTACTAATGATATGGTTATTAAATGTACATTGATCTGTGGGAATGAATCAGTATATTACATTATATCGAATGTAGATATAGTGCTAATGATATTGTTATTAAAGGCACATTGATCTCTGGGTAATAATCAGGATATTACATTATATCTAATGTAGAATTGGTAATAATGTTATTGTTATTAATTGTACATTACATATGTAATGTAGATATACTACTAATGATATTGCTATTTAATGTACATTGATCGGTGGGAATGAATCTGTATATGACATTATACCTAATGTAGATATTGTAATAATGATATTGTTATTAAATGTACATTACAGATCTAATGTAGATATGGTACTAATGATATTGTTATTAATTGTACATTACATATGAAATGTAGATATACTACTAATGATATTGCTATTGAATGTACATTGATCAGTGGGAATGAATCAGTATATTACATTATATCGAATGTAGGTATGGTACTAATGATATGGTTATTAAATGTACATTGATCTGTGGGAATGAATCTGTATATGACATTATACCTAATGTAGATATAGTAATAATGATATTGTTATTAATTGTACATTACGTATGTTATGTAGATATACTACTAATTATGTTGTTATTAAATGTACATTGATCAGTGGGAATGAATCCGTATATGAAATTATATCTAATGTAGATATAGTAATAATGATATTGTTCTTAAATGTACATTGATCTGTGGGAATGAATCAGTATATTACATTATATCGAATGTAGATATAGTGCTAATGATATTGTTATTAAAGGCACATTGATCTGTGGGAATGAATCAGTATATTACATTATATCGAATGTAGATATAGTACTAATGATATTGTCATTAAATGTACATTGATCTGTGGGGATCAACCAGTATATTACATTATATCTAATGTAGACATGGCAATAATGATATTGTTATTAATTGTACATTACATATGTAATGTAGATATACTACTAATGATATTGCTATTAAATGTACATTGATCTGTGGGAATGAATCTGTATATGACAGTATACCTAATGTAGCTATAGTAATAATGGTATTGTTATTAAATGTACATTACATATCTAATGTAGATATGGTACTAATAATATGGTTATGAAATGTACATAGATCTGTGGGAATGAATCAGTATATTACATTATATCGAATGTAGATATAGTGCTAATGATATTGTTATGAAAGTTGCATTGATCTGTGGGAATCCATCAGTATATTACATTATATCGAATGTAGATATAGTACTAATGATATGGTTATTAAATGTACATTGATCTATGGGAATGGATCAGTATATTACATTATATCTAATGTAGATGTGCTAATAATGATATTGTTATTAAATGTACAGTACATATCTATTGTAGGTATGGTACTAATGATATGGTTATGACATGTACATTGATCTGTGGGAATGAATCAGTGTATTACACTATATCGAATGTAGATATAGTGCTAATGATATTGTTATTAAAGGCACATTGATCTGTGGGAAGGAATCTGTATACTACATTATATCGAATGTAGATATAGTGCTAATGATATTGTTATTAAAGGTACATTGATCTCTGGGTAATAATCAGGATATTACATTATATCTAATGTAGAATTGGTAATAATGTTATTGTTATTAATTGTACATTACATATGTAATGTAGATATACTACTAATGATATTGCTATTGAATGTACATTGATCAGTGGGAATGAATCAGTATATTACATTATATCGAATGTAGATATGGTACTAATGATATGGTTATTAAATGTACGTTGATCTGTGGGAATGAATCAGTATATTACATTATATCTAATGTAGATATGGTAATAATGATATTGTTATTAATTGTACATTACGTATGTAACGTAGATATACCACTAATGATATTGTTATTAAATGTACATTGATCAGTGGGAATGAATCTGTATATGAAATTATATCTAATGTAGATATAGTAATAATGATATTGTTATTAAATGTACATTGATCTGTGGGAATGAATCAGTATATTACATTATATCGAATGTAGATATAGTGCTAATGATATTGTTATGAAAGGTGCATTGATCTGTGGAAACACATCAGTATATTACATTATATCGAATGTAGGTATGGTCCTAATGATATGGTTATTATATGTACATATCTGTGGGAATGAGTCAGTATATTACGTTATATCGAATGTAGATATAGTGCTAATGATATTGTTATTAAAGGTGCATTTGTCTGTGGGAATGAATCAGTACATTACATTATATCGAATGTAGATATAGTACTAATGATATGGTTATTAAAGGTATATTGATCTGTGGGAATGAATCAGTATATTACATTATATCGAATGTAGATTTAGTACTAATGATATTGTTATTAAATGTACATTGATCTTTGGGGATCAATCAGTATATTACATTATATCTGATGTAGATATGGTGATAATAATATTGTTATTAATTGTACATTACGTATGTAATGTAGATATATTACTAATGATGTTGTTATTAAATGTACATTGATCAGTGGGAATGAATCTGTATATGAAATTATATCTAATGTAGATATAGTAACAATGATATTGTTATTAAATGTACATTGATCTGTGGGAATGAATCAGTATATTACATTATATCGAATGTAGATATAGTGCTAATGATATTGTTATTAATGGCACATTGATCCGTGGGAATGAATTAGTATATTACATTATATCTAATGTAGATATAGTACTAATGATATGGTTATTAAAGGTATATTGATCTGTGGGAATGAATCTGTATATGACATTATACCTAATGTAAATATAGTAATAATGATATTGTTATTAAATGTACATTACATATCTAATGTAGACATGGTACTAATGATATGGTTATTAAATGTACATTGGTCTGTGGGAATGAATCAGTATATTACATTATATCTAATGTAGATATGGTAATAATGATATTGTTATTAATTGTACATTACGTATGTAACGTAGATATACTACTAATGATATTGTTATTAAATGTACATTGATCAGTGGGAATGAGTCTCTATATGAAATTATATCTAATGTAGATATAGTAATAATGATATTGTTATTAAATGTACATTGATCTGTGGGAATGAATCAGTATATTACATTATATCGAATGTAGGTATGGTACTAATGATATGGTTATTATATGTACATATCTGTGGGAATGAATCAGTATATTACGTTATATCGAATGTAGGTATAGTGCTAATGATATTGTTATTAAAGGTGCATTGGTCTGTGGGAATGAATCAGTACATTACATTATATCGAATGTAGATATAGTACTAATGATATGGTTATTAAAGGTATATTGATCTGTGGGAATGAATCAGTATATTACATTATATCGAGTGTAGATATAGTGCTAATGATATTGTTATTAAATGTACATTGATCTTCGGGGATCAATCGGTATATTACATTATATCTAATGTAGATATGGTGATAATAATATTGTTATTAATTGTACATTACGTATGTTATGTAGATATACTACTAATTATGTTGTTATTAAATGTACATTGATCAGTGGGAATGAATCCGTATATGAAATTATATCTAATGTAGATATAGTAATAATGATATTGTTCTTAAATGTACATTGATCTGTGGGAATGAATCAGTATATTACATTATATCGAATGTAGATATAGTGCTAATGATATTGTTATTAAAGGCACATTGATCTGTGGGAATGAATCAGTATATTACATTATATCGAATGTAGATATAGTACTAATGATATTGTCATTAAATGTACATTGATCTGTGGGGATCAACCAGTATATTACATTATATCGAATGTAGATATAGTACTACTGATATGGTTATTAAATATATTGATCTGTGGGAATGAATCAGTATATTACATTATATCGAATGTAGATTTAGTACTAATGATATTGTTATTAAATGTACATTGATCTTTGGGGATCAATCAGTATATTACATTATATCTAATGTAGATATGGTGATAATAATATTGTTATTAATTGTACATTACGTATGTAATGTAGATATACTACTAATGATGTTGTTATTAAATGTACATTGATCAGTGGGAATGAATCTGTATATGAAATTATATCTAATGTAGATATAGTAATAATGACATTGTTATTAAATGTACATTGATCTGTGGGAATGAATCAGTATATTACATTATATCGAATGTAGATATAGTGCTAATGATATTGTTATGAAAGGTGCATTGATCTGTGGAAACACATCAGTATATTACATTATATCGAATGTAGGTATGGTACTAATGATATGGTTATTATATGTACATATCTGTGGGAATGAATCAGTATATTACGTTATATCGAATGTAGATATAGTGCTAATGATATTGTTATTAAAGGTGCATTTGTCTGTGGGAATGAATCAGTACATTACATTATATTGAATGTAGATATAGTACTAATGATATGGTTATTAAAGGTATATTGATCTGTGGGAATGAATCTGTATATGACATTATACCTAATGTAAATATAGTAATAATGATATTGTTATTAAATGTACATTATATATCTAATGTAGACATGGTACTAATGATATGGTTATTAAATGTACATTGGTCTGTGGGAATGAATCAGTATATTACATTATATCTAATGTAGATATGGTAATAATGATATTGTTATTAATTGTACATTACGTATGTAACGTAGATATACCACTAATGATATTGTTATTAAATGTACATTGATCAGTGGGAATGAATCAGTATATTACATTATATCGAATGTAGATATAGTGCTAATGATATTGTTATGAAAGGTGCATTGATCTATGGGAATCCATCAGTATATTACATTATATCGAATGTAGGTATGGTACTAATGATATGGTTATTATATGTACATATCTGTGGGAATGAATCAGTATATTACGTTATATCGAATGTAGATATAGTGCTAATGATATTGTTATTAAAGGTGCATTGGACTGTGGGAATGAATCAGTACATTACATTATATCGAATGTACATATAGTACTAATGATATGGTTATTAAATATATTGATATGTGGGAATGAATCAGTATATTACATTATATCGAATGTAGAATTAGTAATAATGATATTGTTATTAATTGTACATTACATATGTAATGCAGATATACTACTAATGATATTGCTATTTAATGTACATTGATCTGTGGGAATGAATCGGTATATGACATTATACCTAATGTAGATATAGTAATAATGATATTGTTATTAAATGTACATTGATCTGTGGGAATGAATCTGTATATGACATTATACCTAATGTAGATATAGTAATAATGATATTGTTATTAAATGTACATTACACATCTAATGTAGATATGGTACTAATGATATGGTTATTAAATGTACATTGATCTGTGGGAATGAATCAGTATATTACATTATATCGAATGTAGATATAGTGCTAATGATATTGTTATTAAAGGTACATTTTTCTCTGGGTAATAATCAGGATATTACATTATATCTAATGTAGAATTAGTAATAATGATATTGTTATTAATTGTACATTACATATGTAATGCAGATATACGACTAATGATATTGCTATTTAACGTACATTGATCTGTGGGAATGAATCTGTATATGACATTATACCTAATGTAGATATAGTAACAATGATATTGTTATTAAATGTACATGACACATCTAATGTAGATATGGTACTAATGATATGGTTATTAAATGTACATTGATCTGTGGGAATGAATCAGTATATTACATTATATCGAATGTAGATATAGTGCTAATGATATTGTTATTAAAGGCACATTGATCTGTGGGAATGAATCAGTATATTACATTATATCGAATGTAGATATAGTGCTAATGATATTGTTATGAAAGGTGCATTGATCTGTGGGAATCCATCAGTATATTACATTATATCTAATGTAGATGTGCTAATAATGATATTGTTATTAAATGTACAGTACATATCTATTGTAGGTATGGTACTAATGATATGGTTATGACATGTACATTGATCTGTGGGAATGAATCAGTGTATTACACTATATCGAATGTAGATATAGTGCTAATGATATTGTTATTAAAGGCACATTGATCTGTGGGAAGGAATCTGTATACTACATTATATCGAATGTAGATATAGTGCTAATGATATTGTTATTAAAGGTACATTGATCTCTGGGTAATAATCAGGATATTACATTATATCTAATGTAGAATTGGTAATAATGTTATTGTTATTAATTGTACATTACATATGTAATGTAGATATACTACTAATGATATTGCTATTGAATGTACATTGATCAGTGGGAATGAATCAGTATATTACATTATATCGAATGTAGATATGGTACTAATGATATGGTTATTAAATGTACGTTGATCTGTGGGAATGAATCAGTATATTACATTATATCTAATGTAGATATGGTAATAATGATATTGTTATTAATTGTACATTACGTATGTAACGTAGATATACCACTAATGATATTGTTATTAAATGTACATTGATCAGTGGGAATGAATCTGTATATGAAATTATATCTAATGTAGATATAGTAATAATGATATTGTTATTAAATGTACATTGATCTGTGGGAATGAATCAGTATATTACATTATATCGAATGTAGATATAGTGCTAATGATATTGTTATGAAAGGTGCATTGATCTGTGGAAACACATCAGTATATTACATTATATCGAATGTAGGTATGGTCCTAATGATATGGATATTATATGTACATATCTGTGGGAATGAGTCAGTATATTACGTTATATCGAATGTAGATATAGTGCTAATGATATTGTTATTAAAGGTGCATTTGTCTGTGGGAATGAATCAGTACATTACATTATATCGAATGTAGATTTAGTACTAATGATATTGTTATTAAATGTACATTGATCTTTGGGGATCAATCAGTATATTACATTATATCTGATGTAGATATGGTGATAATAATATTGTTATTAATTGTACATTACGTATGTAATGTAGATATACTACTAATGATGTTGTTATTAAATGTACATTGATCAGTGGGAATGAATCTGTATATGAAATTATATCTAATGTAGATATAGTAACAATGATATTGTTATTAAATGTACATTGATCTGTGGGAATGAATCAGTATATTACATTATATCGAATGTAGATATAGTGCTAATGATATTGTTATTAATGGCACATTGATCCGTGGGAATGAATTAGTATATTACATTATATCTAATGTAGATATAGTACTAATGATATGGTTATTAAAGGTATATTGATCTGTGGGAATGAATCTGTATATGACATTATACCTAATGTAAATATAGTAATAATGATATTGTTATTAAATGTACATTACATATCTAATGTAGACATGGTACTAATGATATGGTTATTAAATGTACATTGGTCTGTGGGAATGAATCAGTATATTACATTATATCTAATGTAGATATGGTAATAATGATATTGTTATTAATTGTACATTACGTATGTAACGTAGATATACTACTAATGATATTGTTATTAAATGTACATTGATCAGGGGGAATGAGTCTCTATATGAAATTATATCTAATGTAGATATAGTAATAATGATATTGTTATTAAATGTACATTGATCTGTGGGAATGAATCAGTATATTACATTATATCGAATGTAGGTATGGTACTAATGATATGGTTATTATATGTACATATCTGTGGGAATGAATCAGTATATTACGTTATATCGAATGTAGGTATAGTGCTAATGATATTGTTATTAAAGGTGCATTGGTCTGTGGGAATGAATCAGTACATTACATTATATCGAATGTAGATATAGTACTAATGATATGGTTATTAAAGGTATATTGATCTGTGGGAATGAATCAGTATATTACATTATATCGAGTGTAGATATAGTGCTAATGATATTGTTATTAAATGTACATTGATCTTTGGGGATCAATCGGTATATTACATTATATCTAATGTAGATATGGTGATAATAATATTGTTATTAATTGTACATTACGTATGTTATGTAGATATACTACTAATTATGTTGTTATTAAATGTACATTGATCAGTGGGAATGAATCTGTATATGACAGTATACCTAATGTAGCTATAGTAATAATGGTATTGTTATTAAATGTACATTACATATCTAATGTAGATATGGTACTAATAATATGGTTATGAAATGTACATAGATCTGTGGGAATGAATCAGTATATTACATTATATCGAATGTAGATATAGTGCTAATGATATTGTTATGAAAGGTGCATTGATCTGTGGGAATCCATCAGTATATTACATTATATCGAATGTAGATATAGTACTAATGATATGGTTATTAAATGTACATTGATCTATGGGAATGGATCAGTATATTACATTATATCTAATGTAGATGTGCTAATAATGATATTGTTATTAAATGTACAGTACATATCTATTGTAGGTATGGTACTAATGATATGGTTATGACATGTACATTGATCTGTGGGAATGAATCAGTGTATTACACTATATCGAATGTAGATATAGTGCTAATGATATTGTTATTAAAGGCACATTGATCTGTGGGAAGGAATCTGTATACTATATTATATCGAATGTAGATATAGTGCTAATGATATTGTTATTAATGGCACATTGATCCGTGGGAATGAATTAGTATATTACATTATATCTAATGTAGATATAGTACTAATGATATGGTTATTAAAGGTATATTGATCTGTGGGAATGAATCAGTATATTACATTATATCGAGTGTAGATATAGTGCTAATGATATTGTTATTAAATGTACATTGATCTTCGGGGATCAATCGGTATATTACATTATATCTAATGTAGATATGGTGATAATAATATTGTTATTAATTGTACATTACGTATGTTATGTAGATATACTACTAATTATGTTGTTATTAAATGTACATTGATCAGTGGGAATGAATCCGTATATGAAATTATATCTAATGTAGATATAGTAATAATGATATTGTTCTTAAATGTACATTGATCTGTGGGAATGAATCAGTATATTACATTATATCGAATGTAGATATAGTGCTAATGATATTGTTATGAAAGGTGCATTGATCTATGGGAATCCATCAGTATATTACATTATATCGAATGTAGGTATGGTACTAATGATATGGTTATTATATGTACATATCTGTGGGAATGAATCAGTATATTACGTTATATCGAATGTAGATATAGTGCTAATGATATTGTTATTAAAGGTGCATTGGACTGTGGGAATGAATCAGTACATTACATTATATCGAATGTACATATAGTACTAATGATATGGTTGTTAAATATATTGATATGTGGGAATGAATCAGTATATTACATTATATCGAATGTAGAATTAGTAATAATGATATTGTTATTAATTGTACATTACATATGTAATGCAGATATACTACTAATGATATTGCTATTTAATGTACATTGATCTGTGGGAATGAATCGGTATATGACATTATACCTAATGTAGATATAGTAATAATGATATTGTTATTAAATGTACATTGATCTGTGGGAATGAATCTGTATATGACATTATACCTAATGTAGATATAGTAATAATGATATTGTTATTAAATGTACATTACACATCTAATGTAGATATGGTACTAATGATATGGTTATTAAATGTACATTGATCTGTGGGAATGAATCAGTATATTACATTATATCGAATGTAGATATAGTGCTAATGATATTGTTATTAAAGGTACATTTTTCTCTGGGTAATAATCAGGATATTACATTATATCTAATGTAGAATTAGTAATAATGATATTGTTATTAATTGTACATTACATATGTAATGCAGATATACGACTAATGATATTGCTATTTAACGTACATTGATCTGTGGGAATGAATCTGTATATGACATTATACCTAATGTAGATATAGTAACAATGATATTGTTATTAAATGTACATGACACATCTAATGTAGATATGGTACTAATGATATGGTTATTAAATGTACATTGATCTGTGGGAATGAATCAGTATATTACATTATATCGAATGTAGATATAGTGCTAATGATATTGTTATTAAAGGTACATTTTTCTCTGGGTAATAATCAGGATATTACATTATATCTAATGTAGAATTAGTAATAATGATATTGTTATTAATTGTACATTACGTATGTTATGTAGATATACTACTAATTATGTTGTTATTAAATGTACATTGATCAGTGGGAATGAATCCGTATATGAAATTATATCTAATGTAGATATAGTAATAATGATATTGTTCTTAAATGTACATTGATCTGTAGGAATGAATCAGTATATTACATTATATCGAATGTAGATATAGTGCTAATGATATTGTTATTAAAGGCACATTGATCTGTGGGAATGAATCAGTATATTACATTATATCGAATGTAGATATAGTGCTAATGATATTGTTATGAAAGGTGCATTGATCTGTGGGAATCCATCAGTATATTACATTATATCTAATGTAGATGTGCTAATAATGATATTGTTATTAAATGTACAGTACATATCTATTGTAGGTATGGTACTAATGATATGGTTATGACATGTACATTGATCTGTGGGAATGAATCAGTGTATTACACTATATCGAATGTAGATATAGTGCTAATGATATTGTTATTAAAGGCACATTGATCTGTGGGAAGGAATCTGTATACTACATTATATCGAATGTAGATATAGTGCTAATGATATTGTTATTAATGGCACATTGATCCGTGGGAATGAATTAGTATATTACATTATATCTAATGTAGATATAGTACTAATGATATGGTTATTAAAGGTATATTGATCTGTGGGAATGAATCAGTATATTACATTATATCGAGTGTAGATATAGTGCTAATGATATTGTTATTAAATGTACATTGATCTTCGGGGATCAATCGGTATATTACATTATATCTAATGTAGATATGGTGATAATAATATTGTTATTAATTGTACATTACGTATGTTATGTAGATATACTACTAATTATGTTGTTATTAAATGTACATTGATCAGTGGGAATGAATCCGTATATGAAATTATATCTAATGTAGATATAGTAATAATGATATTGTTCTTAAATGTACATTGATCTGTGGGAATGAATCAGTATATTACATTATATCGAATGTAGATATAGTGCTAATGATATTGTTATTAAAGGCACATTGATCTGTGGGAATGAATCAGTATATTACATTATATCGAATGTAGATATAGTACTAATGATATTGTCATTAAATGTACATTGATCTGTGGGGATCAACCAGTATATTACATTATATCGAATGTAGATATAGTACTACTGATATGGTTATTAAATATATTGATCTGTGGGAATGAATCAGTATATTACATTATATCGAATGTAGATTTAGTACTAATGATATTGTTATTAAATGTACATTGATCTTTGGGGATCAATCAGTATATTACATTATATCTAATGTAGATATGGTGATAATAATATTGTTATTAATTGTACATTACGTATGTAATGTAGATATACTACTAATGATGTTGTTATTAAATGTACATTGATCAGTGGGAATGAATCTGTATATGAAATTATATCTAATGTAGATATAGTAATAATGACATTGTTATTAAATGTACATTGATCTGTGGGAATGAATCAGTATATTACATTATATCGAATGTAGATATAGTGCTAATGATATTGTTATGAAAGGTGCATTGATCTGTGGAAACACATCAGTATATTACATTATATCGAATGTAGGTATGGTACTAATGATATGGTTATTATATGTACATATCTGTGGGAATGAATCAGTACATTACGTTATATCGAATGTAGATATAGTGCTAATGATATTGTTATTAAAGGTGCATTTGTCTGTGGGAATGAATCAGTACATTACATTATATCGAATGTAGATATAGTACTAATGATATGGTTATTAAAGGTATATTGATCTGTGGGAATGAATCTGTATATGACATTATACCTAATGTAAATATAGTAATAATGATATTGTTATTAAATGTACATTATATATCTAATGTAGACATGGTACTAATGATATGGTTATTAAATGTACATTGGTCTGTGGGAATGAATCAGTATATTACATTATATCTAATGTAGATATGGTAATAATGATATTGTTATTAATTGTACATTACGTATGTAACGTAGATATACCACTAATGATATTGTTATTAAATGTACATTGATCAGTGGGAATGAATCAGTATATTACATTATATCGAATGTAGATATAGTGCTAATGATATTGTTATGAAAGGTGCATTGATCTATGGGAATCCATCAGTATATTACATTATATCGAATGTAGGTATGGTACTAATGATATGGTTATTATATGTACATATCTGTGGGAATGAATCAGTATATTACGTTATATCGAATGTAGATATAGTGCTACTGATATTGTTATTAAAGGTGCATTGGACTGTGGGAATGAATCAGTACATTACATTATATCGAATGTAGATATAGTACTAATGATATGGTTATTAAATATATTGATATGTGGGAATGAATCAGTATATTACATTATATCGAATGTAGAATTAGTAATAATGATATTGTTATTAATTGTACATTACATATGTAATGCAGATATACTACTAATGATATTGCTATTTAATGTACATTGATCTGTGGGAATGAATCGGTATATGACATTATACCTAATGTAGATATAGTAATAATGATATTGTTATTAAATGTACATTACACATCTAATGTAGATATGGTACTAATGATATGGTTATTAAATGTACATTGATCTGTGGGTATCCATCAGTATATTACATTATATCGAATGTGGGTATGGTACTAATGATATGGTTATTATATGTACATATCTGTGGGAATGAATCAGTATATTACATTATATCGAATGTAGATATGGTACTAATGATATGGTTATTAAATGTACGTTGATCTGTGGGAATGAATCAGTATATTACATTATATCTAATGTAGATATGGTAATAATGATATTGTTATTAATTGTACATTACGTATGTAACGTAGATATACCACTAATGATATTGTTTTTAAATGTACATTGATCAGTGGGAATGAATCTGTATATGAAATTATATCTAATGTAGATATAGTAATAATGATATTGTTATTAAATGTACATTGATCTGTGGGAATGAATCAGTATATTACATTATATCGAATGTAGATATAGTGCTAATGATATTGTTATGAAAGGTGCATTGATCTGTGGAAACACATCAGTATATTACATTATATCGAATGTAGGTATGGTACTAATGATATGGTTATTATATGTACATATCTGTGGGAATGAATCAGTATATTACGTTATATCGAATGTAGATATAGTGCTAATGATATTGTTATTAAAGGTGCATTTGTCTGTGGGAATGAATCAGTACATTACATTATATCGAATGTAGATATAGTACTAATGATATGGTTATTAAAGGTATATTGATCTGTGGGAATGAATCAGTATATTACATTATATCGAATGTAGATTTAGTACTAATGATATTGTTATTAAATGTACATTGATCTTTGGGGATCAATCAGTATATTACATTATATCTGATGTAGATATGGTGATAATAATATTGTTATTAATTGTACATTACGTATGTAATGTAGATATACTACTAATGATGTTGTTATTAAATGTACATTGATCAGTGGGAATGAATCTGTATATGAAATTATATCTAATGTAGATATAGTAACAATGATATTGTTATTAAATGTACATTGATCTGTGGGAATGAATCAGTATATTACATTATATCGAATGTAGATATAGTGCTAATGATATTGTTATTAATGGCACATTGATCCGTGGGAATGAATTAGTATATTACATTATATCTAATGTAGATATAGTACTAATGATATGGTTATTAAAGGTATATTGATCTGTGGGAATGAATCTGTATATGACATTATACCTAATGTAAATATAGTAATAATGATATTGTTATTAAATGTACATTACATATCTAATGTAGACATGGTACTAATGATATGGTTATTAAATGTACATTGGTCTGTGGGAATGAATCAGTATATTACATTATATCTAATGTAGATATGGTAATAATGATATTGTTATTAATTGTACATTACGTATGTAACGTAGATATACTACTAATGATATTGTTATTAAATGTACATTGATCAGTGGGAATGAGTCTCTATATGAAATTATATCTAATGTAGATATAGTAATAATGATATTGTTATTAAATGTACATTGATCTGTGGGAATGAATCAGTATATTACATTATATCGAATGTAGGTATGGTACTAATGATATGGTTATTATATGTACATATCTGTGGGAATGAATCAGTATATTACGTTATATCGAATGTAGGTATAGTGCTAATGATATTGTTATTAAAGGTGCATTGGTCTGTGGGAATGAATCAGTACATTACATTATATCGAATGTAGATATAGTACTAATGATATGGTTATTAAAGGTATATTGATCTGTGGGAATGAATCAGTATATTACATTATATCGAGTGTAGATATAGTGCTAATGATATTGTTATTAAATGTACATTGATCTTTGGGGATCAATCGGTATATTACATTATATCTAATGTAGATATGGTGATAATAATATTGTTATTAATTGTACATTACGTATGTTATGTAGATATACTACTAATTATGTTGTTATTAAATGTACATTGATCAGTGGGAATGAATCCGTATATGAAATTATATCTAATGTAGATATAGTAATAATGATATTGTTCTTAAATGTACATTGATCTGTGGGAATGAATCAGTATATTACATTATATCGAATGTAGATATAGTGCTAATGATACTGTTATGAAAGGTGCATTGATCTGTGGGAACACATCAGTATATTACACTATATCGAATGTAGGTATGGTACTAATGTTATGGTTATTATATGTACATATCTGTGGGAATGAATCAGTATATTACGATATATCGAATGTAGATATAGTGCTAATGATATTGTTATTAAAGGTGCATTTGTCTGTGGGAATGAATCAGTACATTACATTATATCGAATGTAGATATAGCACTAATGATATGGTTATTAAAGGTATATTGATCTGTGGTAATGAATCAGTATATTACATTATATCGAATGTAGATTTAGTACTAATGATATTGTTATTAAATGTACAATGATCTTTGGGGTCAATCAGTATATTACATTATATCTAATGTAGATATGGTGATAATAATACTGTTATTAATTGTACATTACGTATGTAATGTAGACATACTACTAATGATATTGCTACCTAATGTACATTGATATGTGGGAATGAATCTGTATATGACATTATACCTAATGTAGATATTGTAATAATGATATTGTTATTAAATGTACATCACAGATCTAATGTAGATATGGTACTGATGATATGGTTATTAAATGTACATTGATCTGTGGGAATCCATCGGTATATTACATTATATCGAATGTAGGTATGGTACTAATGATATGGTTATTATATGTACATATCTGTGGGAATGAATCAGTATATTACGTTATATCGAATGTAGATGTAGTGCTAATGATATTGTTATTAAAGGTGCATTGGTCTGTGGGAATGAATCAGTACAATACATTATATCGAATGTAGATATAGTGCTAATGATATTGTTATTAAAGGTGCATTGGTCTGTGGGAATGAATCAGTACAATACATTATATCGAATGTAGATATAGTACTAATGATATGGTTATTAAAGGTATATTGATCTGTGGGAATGAATCAGTATATTACATTATATCGAATGTAGATATAGTACTACTGATATGGTTATTAAATATATTGATCTGTGGGAATGAATCAGTATATTACATTATATCGAATGTAGATTTAGTACTAATGATATTGTTAATAAATGTACATTGATCTGTGGGAGTGAATCAGTATATTACATTATACCGAATGTAGATATAGTGCTAATGATATTGTTATTAAAGGCACATTGATCTGTGGGAATGAATCAGTATATTACATTATATCGAATGTAGATATAGTGCTAATGATATTGTTATGAAAGGTGCATTGATCTGTGGGAATCCATCAGTATATTACATTATATCGAATGTAGGTATGGTACTAATGATATGGTTATTATATGTACATATCTGTTGGAATGAATCAGTATATTACGTTATATCGAATGTAGATATAGTGCTAATGATATTGTTATGAAAGGTGCATTGATCTGTGGGAATCCAGCAGTATATTACATTATATCGAATGTAGGTATGGTAGTAATGATGTGGTTATTATATGTACATATCTGTGGGAATGAATCAGTATATTACGTTATATCGAATGTAGATATAGTGCTAATGATATTGTTATTAAATGTGCATTGGTCTGTGGGAATGAATCAGTACATTACATTATACCGATTGTAGATATAGTACTAATGATATGGTTATTAATTGTACATTACATATGTAATGCAGATATACGACTAATGATATTGCTATTTAATGTACTTTGATCTGTGGGAATGAATCTGTATATGACATTATACCTAATGTAGATATAGTGCTAATGATATTGTTATTAAAGGTGCATTGGTCTGTGGGAATGAATCAGTATATTACATTATATCTAATGTAGATATGGTAATAATGATATTGTTATTAATTGTACATTACGTATGTAACGTAGATATACTACTAATGATATTGTTATTAAAGGTGCATTGGTCTGTGGGAATGAATCAGTATATTACATTATATAGAATGTAGATATAGTGCTAATGATATTGTTATTAAAGGCACATTGATCTGTGGGAATGAATCAGTATATTACATTATACCGAATGTAGATATAGTGCTAATGATATTGTTATTAAAGGCACATTGATCTGTGGGAATGAATCAGTATATTACATTATATCGAATGTAGATTTAGTGCTAATGATATTGTTATGAAAGGTGCATTGATCTGTGGGAATCCATCAGTATATTACATTATATCGAATGTAGGTATGGTACTAATGATATGGTTATTATATGTACATATCTGTTGGAATGAATCAGTATATTACGTTATATCGAATGTAGATATAGTGCTAATGATATTGTTATGAAAGGTGCATTGATCTGTGGGAATCCGGCAGTATATTACATTATATCGAATGTAGGTATGGTACTAATGATATGGTTATTATATGTACATTTCTGTGGGAATGAATCAGTATATTACGTTATATCGAATGTAGATATAGTGCTAATGATATTGTTATTAAATGTGCATTGGTCTGTGGGAATGAATCAGTACATTACATTATATCGATTGTAGATATAGTACTAATGATATGGTTATTAATTGTACATTACATATGTAATTCAGATATACGACTAATGATATTGCTATTTAATGTACTTTGATCTGTGGGAATGAATCTGTATATGACATTATACCTAATGTAGATATAGTGCTAATGATATTGTTATTAAAGGTGCATTGGTCTGTGGGAATGAATCAGTATATTACATTATATCTAATGTAGATATGGTAATAATGATATTGTTATTAATTGTACATTACGTATGTAACGTAGATATACTACTAATGATATTGTTATTAAATGTACATTGATCTGTGGGAATGAATCAGTATATTACATTATATCGAATGTAGATATAGTGCTAATGATATTGTTATTAAAGGTGCATTGGTCTGTGCGAATGAATCAGTATATTACATTATATAGAATGTAGATATAGTGCTAATGATATTGTTATTAAAGGCACATCGATCTGTGGGAATGAATCATTATATTACATTATATCTAATGTAGATATAGTACTAATGATATGGTTATTAAAGGTATATTGATCTGTGGGAAAGTATCTGTATATGACATTATACCTAATGTAGATATAGTAATAATGATATTGTTATTATATGTACATTACACATCTAATGTGCGTATGGTACTAAT
Organism: Osmia lignaria lignaria; assembly: GCF_051020975.1. Classification (NCBI taxonomy): domain Eukaryota; kingdom Metazoa; phylum Arthropoda; class Insecta; order Hymenoptera; family Megachilidae; genus Osmia; species Osmia lignaria. Next base: position 432,644 of record NC_135038.1, on the reverse strand, counting down.
GATATGGTTATTAAATGTACATTGATCTTTGGGGATCAACCAGTATATTACATTATATCTAATGTAGATATGGTAATAATGATATTGTTATTAATTGTACATTACATATGTAATGTAGATATACTACTAATGATATTGCTATTAAATGTACATTGATCTGTGGGAATGAATCAGTATATTACATTATATCGAATGTAGATATAGTGCTAATGATATTGTTATTAAAGGTACATTGATCTCTGGGTAATAATCAGGATATTACATTATATCTAATGTAGATATGGTGATAATAATATTGTTATTAATTGTACATTACGTATGTAATGTAGATATACTACTAATGATGTTGTTATTAAATGTACATTGATCAGTGGGAATGAATCTGTATATGAAATTATATCTAATGTAGATATAGTAATAATGACATTGTTATTAAATGTACATTGATCTGTGGGAATGAATCAGTATATTACATTATATCGAATGTAGATATAATGCTAATGATATTGTTATGAAAGGTGCATTGATCTGTGGAAACACATCAGTATATTACATTATATCGAATGTAGGTATGGTACTAATGATATGGTTATTATATGTACATATCTGTGGGAATGAATCAGTATATTACGTTATATCGAATGTAGATATAGTGCTAATGATATTGTTATTAAAGGTGCATTTGTCTGTGGGAATGAATCAGTACATTACATTATATCGAATGTAGATATAGTACTAATGATATGGTTATTAAAGGTATATTGATCTGTGGGAATGAATCAGTATATTACATTATATCGAATGTAGATTTAGTACTAATGATATTGTTATTAAATGTACATTGATCTTTGGGGATCAATCAGTATATTACATTATATCTGATGTAGATATGGTGATAATAATATTGTTATTAATTGTACATTACGTATGTAATGTAGATATACTACTAACGATGTTGTTATTAAATGTACATTGATCAGTGGGAATGAATCTGTATATGAAATTATATCTAATGTAGATATAGTAACAATGATATTGTTATTAAATGTACATTGATCAGTGGGAATGAATCAGTATATTACGTTATATCGAATGTAGATATAGTGCTAATGATATTGTTATTAAAGGTGCATCGGTCTGTGGGAATGAATCAGTATATTACATTATATAGAATGTAGATATAGTGCTAATGATATTGATATTAAAGGCACATTGATCTGTGGGAATGAATCAGTATATTACATTATATCTACTGTAGATATGGTAATAATGATATTGTTATTAATTGTACATTACGTATGTAACGTAGATATACCACTAATGATATTGTTATTAAATGTACATTCATCAGTGGGAATGAATCTCTATATGAAATTATATCTAATGTAGATATAGTAATAATGATATTGTTATTAAATGTACATTGTTCTGTGGGAATGAACCAGTATATTACATTCCATCGAATGTAGATATAGTGCTAATGATATTGTTATTAAAGGTGCATTGGTCTGTGGGAATGAATCAGTATATTACATTATATCGAATGTAGATATAGTGCTAATGATATTGTTATTAAAGGTGCATTGGTCTGTGGGAATGAATCAGTATATTACATTATATCGAATGTAGATATAGTACTAATGATATGGTTATTAAAGGTACATTGATCTGTGGGAATGAATCAGTATATTACATTATATCGGATGTAGATATAGTACTAATGATATTGTCATTAAATGTACATTGATCTTTGGGGATCAATCAGTATATTACATTGTATCTAATGTAGATATGGCAATAATGATACTGTTATTAATTGTACATTACATATGTAATGTAGATATACTACTAATGATATTGCTATTAAATGTACATTGATCTGGGCGAATGAATCCGTATATGACAGTATACCTAATGTAGATATAGTAATAATGATATGGTTATTAAATGTACTATACATATCTATTGTAGATATGGTACTAATGATATGGTTATGAAATGTACATTGATCTGTGGGAATGAATCAGTATATTACGTTATATCTAATGTAGATATGCCAATTATGATATTGTTATCAAATGTACATTGATCTGTGGGGATCTATCAGTATATTACATTATATCTAATGTAGATATAGTACTAATGATATGGTTATTAAAGGTTTATTGATCTGTGGGAACGAATCTGTATATGACATTATACCTAATGTAAATATAGTAATAATGATATTGTTATTAAATGTACATTACATATCTAATGTAGACATGGTACTAATGATATGGTTATTAAATGTACATTGGTCTGTGGGAATGAATCAGTATATTACATTATATCTAATGTAGATATGGTGATAATAATATTGTTATTAATTGTACATTACGTATGTAATGTAGATATACTACTAATGATGTTGTTATTAAATGTACATTGATCAGTGGGAATCAATCTGTATATGAAATTATATCTAATGTAGATATAGAAATAATGATATTGTTATTAAATGTACATTGATCAGTGGGAATGAATCTGTATATGACATTATACCTAATGTAGATATAGTGCTAATGATATTGTTATTAAAGGTGCATTGGTCTGTGGGAATGAATCAGTATATTACATTATATGTAATGTAGATATGGTAATAATGATATTGTTATTAATTGTACATTACGTATGTAACGTAGATATACTACTAATGATATTGTTATTAAATGTACATTGATCTGTGGGAATGAATCAGTATATTACATTATATCGAATGTAGATATAGTGCTAATGATATTGTTATTAAAGGTGCATTGGTCTGTGGGAATGAATCAGTATATTACATTATATAGAATGTAGATATAGTGCTAATGATACTGTTATGAAAGGTGCATTGATCTGTGGGAACACATCAGTATATTACACTATATCGAATGTAGGTATGGTACTAATGTTATGGTTATTATATGTACATATCTGTGGGAATGAATCAGTATATTACGATATATCGAATGTAGATATAGTGCTAATGATATTGTTATTAAAGGTGCATTTGTCTGTGGGAATGAATCAGTACATTACATTATATCGAATGTAGATATAGTGCTAATGATATTGTTATTAATGGCACATTGATCCGTGGGAATGAATTAGTATATTACATTATATCTAATGTAGATATAGTACTAATGATATGGTTATTAAAGGTATATTGATCTGTGGGAATGAATCTGTATATGACATTATACCTAATGTAAATATAGTAATAATGATATTGTTATTAAATGTACATTACATATCTAATGTAGACATGGTACTAATGATATGGTTATTAAATGTACATTGGTCTGTGGGAATGAATCAGTATATTACATTATATCGAATGTAGATATAGTGCTAATGATATTGTTATTAATGGCACATTGATCCGTGGGAATGAATTAGTATATTACATTATATCTAATGTAGATATAGTACTAATGATATGGTTATTAAAGGTATATTGATCTGTGGGAATGAATCTGTATATGACATTATACCTAATGTAAATATAGTAATAATGATATTGTTATTAAATGTACATTACATATCTAATGTAGACATGGTACTAATGATATGGTTATTAAATGTACATTGGTCTGTGGGAATGAATCAGTATATTACATTATATCTAATGTAGATATGGTAATAATGATATTGTTATTAATTGTACATTACGTATGTAACGTAGATATACTACTAATGATATTGTTATTAAATGTACATTGATCAGTGGGAATGAGTCTCTATATGAAATTATATCTAATGTAGATATAGTAATAATGATATTGTTATTAAATGTACATTGATCTGTGGGAATGAATCAGTATATTACATTATATCGAATGTAGGTATGGTACTAATGATATGGTTATTATATGTACATATCTGTGGGAATGAATCAGTATATTACGTTATATCGAATGTAGGTATAGTGCTAATGATATTGTTATTAAAGGTGCATTGGTCTGTGGGAATGAATCAGTACATTACATTATATCGAATGTAGATATAGTACTAATGATATGGTTATTAAAGGTATATTGATCTGTGGGAATGAATCAGTATATTACATTATATCGAGTGTAGATATAGTGCTAATGATATTGTTATTAAATGTACATTGATCTTTGGGGATCAATCGGTATATTACATTATATCTAATGTAGATATGGTGATAATAATATTGTTATTAATTGTACATTACGTATGTTATGTAGATATACTACTAATTATGTTGTTATTAAATGTACATTGATCAGTGGGAATGAATCCGTATATGAAATTATATCTAATGTAGATATAGTAATAATGATATTGTTCTTAAATGTACATTGATCTGTGGGAATGAATCAGTATATTACATTATATCGAATGTAGATATAGTGCTAATGATACTGTTATGAAAGGTGCATTGATCTGTGGGAACACATCAGTATATTACACTATATCGAATGTAGGTATGGTACTAATGTTATGGTTATTATATGTACATATCTGTGGGAATGAATCAGTATATTACGATATATCGAATGTAGATATAGTGCTAATGATATTGTTATTAAAGGTGCATTTGTCTGTGGGAATGAATCAGTACATTACATTATATCGAATGTAGATATAGCACTAATGATATGGTTATTAAAGGTATATTGATCTGTGGTAATGAATCAGTATATTACATTATATCGAATGTAGATTTAGTACTAATGATATTGTTATTAAATGTACAATGATCTTTGGGGTCAATCAGTATATTACATTATATCTAATGTAGATATGGTGATAATAATACTGTTATTAATTGTACATTACGTATGTAATGTAGACATACTACTAATGATATTGCTACCTAATGTACATTGATATGTGGGAATGAATCTGTATATGACATTATACCTAATGTAGATATTGTAATAATGATATTGTTATTAAATGTACATCACAGATCTAATGTAGATATGGTACTGATGATATGGTTATTAAATGTACATTGATCTGTGGGAATCCATCGGTATATTACATTATATCGAATGTAGGTATGGTACTAATGATATGGTTATTATATGTACATATCTGTGGGAATGAATCAGTATATTACGTTATATCGAATGTAGATGTAGTGCTAATGATATTGTTATTAAAGGTGCATTGGTCTGTGGGAATGAATCAGTACAATACATTATATCGAATGTAGATATAGTGCTAATGATATTGTTATTAAAGGTGCATTGGTCTGTGGGAATGAATCAGTACAATACATTATATCGAATGTAGATATAGTACTAATGATATGGTTATTAAAGGTATATTGATCTGTGGGAATGAATCAGTATATTACATTATATCGAATGTAGATATAGTACTACTGATATGGTTATTAAATATATTGATCTGTGGGAATGAATCAGTATATTACATTATATCGAATGTAGATTTAGTACTAATGATATTGTTAATAAATGTACATTGATCTGTGGGAGTGAATCAGTATATTACATTATACCGAATGTAGATATAGTGCTAATGATATTGTTATTAAAGGCACATTGATCTGTGGGAATGAATCAGTATATTACATTATATCGAATGTAGATATAGTGCTAATGATATTGTTATGAAAGGTGCATTGATCTGTGGGAATCCATCAGTATATTACATTATATCGAATGTAGGTATGGTACTAATGATATGGTTATTATATGTACATATCTGTTGGAATGAATCAGTATATTACGTTATATCGAATGTAGATATAGTGCTAATGATATTGTTATGAAAGGTGCATTGATCTGTGGGAATCCAGCAGTATATTACATTATATCGAATGTAGGTATGGTAGTAATGATGTGGTTATTATATGTACATATCTGTGGGAATGAATCAGTATATTACGTTATATCGAATGTAGATATAGTGCTAATGATATTGTTATTAAATGTGCATTGGTCTGTGGGAATGAATCAGTACATTACATTATACCGATTGTAGATATAGTACTAATGATATGGTTATTAATTGTACATTACATATGTAATGCAGATATACGACTAATGATATTGCTATTTAATGTACTTTGATCTGTGGGAATGAATCTGTATATGACATTATACCTAATGTAGATATAGTGCTAATGATATTGTTATTAAAGGTGCATTGGTCTGTGGGAATGAATCAGTATATTACATTATATCTAATGTAGATATGGTAATAATGATATTGTTATTAATTGTACATTACGTATGTAACGTAGATATACTACTAATGATATTGTTATTAAAGGTGCATTGGTCTGTGGGAATGAATCAGTATATTACATTATATAGAATGTAGATATAGTGCTAATGATATTGTTATTAAAGGCACATTGATCTGTGGGAATGAATCAGTATATTACATTATACCGAATGTAGATATAGTGCTAATGATATTGTTATTAAAGGCACATTGATCTGTGGGAATGAATCAGTATATTACATTATATCGAATGTAGATATAGTGCTAATGATATTGTTATGAAAGGTGCATTGATCTGTGGGAATCCATCAGTATATTACATTATATCGAATGTAGGTATGGTACTAATGATATGGTTATTATATGTACATATCTGTTGGAATGAATCAGTATATTACGTTATATCGAATGTAGATATAGTGCTAATGATATTGTTATGAAAGGTGCATTGATCTGTGGGAATCCGGCAGTATATTACATTATATCGAATGTAGGTATGGTACTAATGATATGGTTATTATATGTACATTTCTGTGGGAATGAATCAGTATATTACGTTATATCGAATGTAGATATAGTGCTAATGATATTGTTATTAAATGTGCATTGGTCTGTGGGAATGAATCAGTACATTACATTATATCGATTGTAGATATAGTACTAATGATATGGTTATTAATTGTACATTACATATGTAATTCAGATATACGACTAATGATATTGCTATTTAATGTACTTTGATCTGTGGGAATGAATCTGTATATGACATTATACCTAATGTAGATATAGTGCTAATGATATTGTTATTAAAGGTGCATTGGTCTGTGGGAATGAATCAGTATATTACATTATATCTAATGTAGATATGGTAATAATGATATTGTTATTAATTGTACATTACGTATGTAACGTAGATATACTACTAATGATATTGTTATTAAATGTACATTGATCTGTGGGAATGAATCAGTATATTACATTATATCGAATGTAGATATAGTGCTAATGATATTGTTATTAAAGGTGCATTGGTCTGTGCGAATGAATCAGTATATTACATTATATAGAATGTAGATATAGTGCTAATGATATTGTTATTAAAGGCACATCGATCTGTGGGAATGAATCATTATATTACATTATATCTAATGTAGATATAGTACTAATGATATGGTTATTAAAGGTATATTGATCTGTGGGAAAGTATCTGTATATGACATTATACCTAATGTAGATATAGTAATAATGATATTGTTATTATATGTACATTACACATCTAATGTGCGTATGGTACTAATGATATGGTTATTAAATGTACATTGATCTTTGGGGATCAACCAGTATATTACATTATATCTAATGTAGATATGGTAATAATGATATTGTTATTAATTGTACATTACATATGTAATGTAGATATACTACTAATGATATTGCTATTAAATGTACATTGATCTGTGGGAATGAATCAGTATATTACATTATATCGAATGTAGATATAGTGCTAATGATATTGTTATTAAAGGTACATTGATCTCTGGGTAATAATCAGGATATTACATTATATCTAATGTAGATATGGTGATAATAATATTGTTATTAATTGTACATTACGTATGTAATGTAGATATACTACTAATGATGTTGTTATTAAATGTACATTGATCAGTGGGAATGAATCTGTATATGAAATTATATCTAATGTAGATATAGTAATAATGACATTGTTATTAAATGTACATTGATCTGTGGGAATGAATCAGTATATTACATTATATCGAATGTAGATATAATGCTAATGATATTGTTATGAAAGGTGCATTGATCTGTGGAAACACATCAGTATATTACATTATATCGAATGTAGGTATGGTACTAATGATATGGTTATTATATGTACATATCTGTGGGAATGAATCAGTATATTACGTTATATCGAATGTAGATATAGTGCTAATGATATTGTTATTAAAGGTGCATTTGTCTGTGGGAATGAATCAGTACATTACATTATATCGAATGTAGATATAGTACTAATGATATGGTTATTAAAGGTATATTGATCTGTGGGAATGAATCAGTATATTACATTATATCGAATGTAGATTTAGTACTAATGATATTGTTATTAAATGTACATTGATCTTTGGGGATCAATCAGTATATTACATTATATCTGATGTAGATATGGTGATAATAATATTGTTATTAATTGTACATTACGTATGTAATGTAGATATACTACTAACGATGTTGTTATTAAATGTACATTGATCAGTGGGAATGAATCTGTATATGAAATTATATCTAATGTAGATATAGTAACAATGATATTGTTATTAAATGTACATTGATCAGTGGGAATGAATCAGTATATTACGTTATATCGAATGTAGATATAGTGCTAATGATATTGTTATTAAAGGTGCATCGGTCTGTGGGAATGAATCAGTATATTACATTATATAGAATGTAGATATAGTGCTAATGATATTGATATTAAAGGCACATTGATCTGTGGGAATGAATCAGTATATTACATTATATCTACTGTAGATATGGTAATAATGATATTGTTATTAATTGTACATTACGTATGTAACGTAGATATACCACTAATGATATTGTTATTAAATGTACATTCATCAGTGGGAATGAATCTCTATATGAAATTATATCTAATGTAGATATAGTAATAATGATATTGTTATTAAATGTACATTGTTCTGTGGGAATGAACCAGTATATTACATTCCATCGAATGTAGATATAGTGCTAATGATATTGTTATTAAAGGTGCATTGGTCTGTGGGAATGAATCAGTATATTACATTATATCGAATGTAGATATAGTGCTAATGATATTGTTATTAAAGGTGCATTGGTCTGTGGGAATGAATCAGTATATTACATTATATCGAATGTAGATATAGTACTAATGATATGGTTATTAAAGGTACATTGATCTGTGGGAATGAATCAGTATATTACATTATATCGGATGTAGATATAGTACTAATGATATTGTCATTAAATGTACATTGATCTTTGGGGATCAATCAGTATATTACATTGTATCTAATGTAGATATGGCAATAATGATACTGTTATTAATTGTACATTACATATGTAATGTAGATATACTACTAATGATATTGCTATTAAATGTACATTGATCTGGGCGAATGAATCCGTATATGACAGTATACCTAATGTAGATATAGTAATAATGATATGGTTATTAAATGTACTATACATATCTATTGTAGATATGGTACTAATGATATGGTTATGAAATGTACATTGATCTGTGGGAATGAATCAGTATATTACGTTATATCTAATGTAGATATGCCAATTATGATATTGTTATCAAATGTACATTGATCTGTGGGGATCTATCAGTATATTACATTATATCTAATGTAGATATAGTACTAATGATATGGTTATTAAAGGTTTATTGATCTGTGGGAACGAATCTGTATATGACATTATACCTAATGTAAATATAGTAATAATGATATTGTTATTAAATGTACATTACATATCTAATGTAGACATGGTACTAATGATATGGTTATTAAATGTACATTGGTCTGTGGGAATGAATCAGTATATTACATTATATCTAATGTAGATATGGTGATAATAATATTGTTATTAATTGTACATTACGTATGTAATGTAGATATACTACTAATGATGTTGTTATTAAATGTACATTGATCAGTGGGAATCAATCTGTATATGAAATTATATCTAATGTAGATATAGAAATAATGATATTGTTATTAAATGTACATTGATCAGTGGGAATGAATCTGTATATGACATTATACCTAATGTAGATATAGTGCTAATGATATTGTTATTAAAGGTGCATTGGTCTGTGGGAATGAATCAGTATATTACATTATATGTAATGTAGATATGGTAATAATGATATTGTTATTAATTGTACATTACGTATGTAACGTAGATATACTACTAATGATATTGTTATTAAATGTACATTGATCTGTGGGAATGAATCAGTATATTACATTATATCGAATGTAGATATAGTGCTAATGATATTGTTATTAAAGGTGCATTGGTCTGTGGGAATGAATCAGTATATTACATTATATAGAATGTAGATATAGTGCTAATGATATTGTTATTAAAGGCACATCGATCTGTGGGAATGAATCAGTATATTACATTATATCTAATGTAGATATAGTACTAATGATATGGTTATTAAAGGTATATTGATCTGTGGGAATGTATCTGTATATGACATTATACCTAATGTAGATATAGTAATAATGATATTGTTATTATATGTACATTACACATCTAATGTGCGTATGGTACTAATGATATGGTTATTAAATGTACATTAATCTGTGGGAATGAATCAGTATATTACATTATATCGAATGTAGATATAGTGCTAATGATATTGTTATTAAAGGTGCATTGGTCTGTGGGAATGAATCAGTATATTACATTATATCGAATGTAAATATCGTACTACTGATATGGTTATTAAATATATTGATCTGTGGGAATGAATCAGTATATTACATTATATCGAATGTAGATATAGTGCTAATGATATTGTTATTAAAGGTACATTGATCTCTGGGTAATAATCAGGATATTACATTATATCTAATGTAGAATTGGTAATAATGATATTGTTATTAATTGGACATTACATATGTAATGTAGATATACTACTAATGATATTGTTATTAAATGTACATTGATCTGTGGGAATGAATCAGTATATTACATTATATCGATTGTAGATATAGTACTAATGATATGGTTATTAATTGTACATTACATATGTAATGCAGATATACGACTAATGATATTGCTATTTAATGTACTTTGATCTGTGGGAATGAATCTGTATATGACATTATACCTAATGTAGATATAGTGCTAATGATATTGTTATTAAAGGTGCATTGGTCTGTGGGAATGAATCAGTATATTACATTATATAGAATGTAGATATAGTGCTAATGATATTGTTATTAAAGGCACATTGATCTGTGGGAATGAATCTGTATATGACATTATACCTAATGTAGATATAGTAATAATGATATTGTTATTAAATGTACATTGATCTGTGGGAATCCATCAGTGTATTACATTATATCGAATGTAGGTATGGTACTAATGATATGGTTATTATATGTACATATCTGTGGGAATGAATCAGCATATTACGTTATATCGAATGTAGATATAGTGCTAATGATATTGTTATTAAAGGTGCATTGGTCTGTGGGAATGAATCAGTATATTACATTATAGCTAATGTAGATATGGTAATAATGATATTGTTATTAATTGTACATTACGTATGTAACGTAGATATACTACTAATGATATTGTTATTAAATGTACATTGATCTGTGGGAATGAATCAGTATATTACATTATATCGAATGTAGATATAGTGCTAATGATATTGTTATTAAAGGTGCATTGGTCTGTGGGAATGAATCAGTATATTACATTATATAGAATGTAGATATAGTGCTAATGATATTGTTATTAAAGGCACATTGATCTGTGGGAATGAATCAGTATATTACATTATATCTAATGTAGATATAGTACAAATGATATGGTTATTAAAGGTATATTGATCTGTGGGAATGTATCTGTATATGACATTATACCTAATGTAGATATAGTAATAATGATATTGTTATTAAATGTACATTACACATCTAATGTACGTATGGTACTAATGATATGGTTATTAAATGTACATTAATCTGTGGGAATGAATCAGTATATTACGTTATATCGAATGTAGATATAGTGCTAATGATATTGTTATTAAGTGTGCATTGGTCTGTGGGAATGAATCAGTACATTACATTATATCGAATGTAGATATAGTACTAATGATATGGTTCTTAAAGGTATATTGATCTGTGGGAATGAATCAGTATATTACATTATATCTACTGTAGATATGGTAATAATGATATTGTTATTAATTGTACATTACGTATGTAACGTAGATATACTACTAATGATATTGTTATTAAATGTACATTGATCAGTGGGAATGAATCAGTATATTACGTTATATCGAATGTAGATATAGTGCTAATGATATTGTTATTAAAGGTGCATCGGTCTGTGGGAATGAATCAGTATATTACATTATATAGAATGTAGATATAGTGCTAATGATATTGATATTAAAGGCACATTGATCTGTGGGAATGAATCAGTATATTACATTATATCTAATGTAGATATGGTACTAATGATATGGTTATTAAATGTACGTTGATCTGTGGGAATGAATCAGTATATTACATTATATCTAATGTAGATATGGTAATAATGATATTGTTATTAATTGTACATTACGTATGTAACGTAGATATACCACTAATGATATTGTTATTAAATGTACATTGATCAGTGGGAATGAATCTGTATATGAAATTATATCTGATGTAGATATAGTAATAATGATATTGTTATTAAATGTACATTGATCTGTGGGAATGAATCAGTATATTACATTATATAGAATGTAGATATAGTACTAATGATATGGTTATTAAAGGTATATTGATCTGTGGGAATGAATCAGTATATTACATTATATCGAATGTAGATTTAGTACTAATGATATTGTTATTAAATGTACATTGATCTTTGGGGATCAATCAGTATATTACATTATATCTGATGTAGATATGGTGATAATAATATTGTTATTAATTGTACATTACGTATGTAATGTAGATATACTACTAATGATGTTGTTATTAAATGTACATTGATCAGTGGGAATGAATCTGTATATGAAATTATATCTAATGTAGATATAGTAACAATGATATTGTTATTAAATGTACATTGATCTGTGGGAATGAATCAGTATATTACATTATATCGAATGTAGATATAGTGCTAATGATATTGTTATTAATGGCACATTGATCCGTGGGAATGAATTAGTATATTACATTATATCTAATGTAGATATAGTACTAATGATATGGTTATTAAAGGTATATTGATCTGTGGGAATGAATCTGTATATGACATTATACCTAATGTAAATATAGTAATAATGATATTGTTATTAAATGTACATTACATATCTAATGTAGACATGGTACTAATGATATGGTTATTAAATGTACATTGATCTGTGGGAATGAATCAGTATATTACATTATATCGAATGTAGGTATGGTACTAATGATATTGTTATTAATTGTACATTACGTATGTAACGTAGATATACCACTAATGATATTGTTATTAAATGTACATTCATCAGTGGGAATGAATCTGTATATGAAATTATATCTAATGTAGATATAGTAATAATGATATTGTTATTAAATGTACATTGCTCTGTGGGAATGAACCAGTATATTACATTCCATCGAATGTAGATATAGTGCTAATGATATTGTTATTAAAGGTGCATTGGTCTGTGGGAATGAATCAGTATATTACATTATATCGAATGTAGATATAGTGCTAATGATATTGTTATTAAAGGTGCATTGGTCTGTGGGAATGAATCAGTATATTACATTATATCGAATGTAGATATAGTACTAATGATATGGTTATTAAAGGTATATTGATCTGTGGGAATGAATCAGTATATTACATTATATCGAATGTAGATTTAGTACTAATGATATTGTTATTAAATGTACATTGATCTTTGGGGATCAATCAGTATATTACATTGTATCTAATGTAGATATGGCAATAATGACATGGTTATTATATGTACATATCTGTGGGAATGAATCAGTACATTACGTTATATCGAATGTAGATATAGTGCTAATGATTTTGTTATTAAAGGTGCATTGGTCTGTGGGAATGAATCAGTATATTACATTATATCGAATGTAGATATAGTACTAATGATATGGTTATTAAATGTACATTTATCTGTGGGAATGAATCAGTATATTACATTATATCTAATGTAGATATAGTAATAATGATATTGTTATTAAATGTACATTACACATCTAATGTACGTATGGTACTAATGATATGGTTATTAAATGTACATTAATCTGTGGGAATGAATCAGTATATTACGTTATATCGAATGTAGATATAGTGCTAATGATATTGTTATTAAATGTGCATTGGTCTGTGGGAATGAATCAGTACATTACATTATATCGAATGTAGATATAGTACTAATGATATGGTTATTAAAGGTATATTGATCTGTGGGAATGAATCAGTATATTACATTATATCGAATGTAGATTTAGTAATAATGATATTGTTATTAATTGCACATTACATATGTAATGCAGATATACGACTAATGATATTGCTATTTAATGTACATTGATCTGTGGGAATGAATCTGTATATGACATTATACCTAATGTAGATATAGTAATAATGATATTGTTATTAAATGTACATTACACATCTAATGTAGATATGGTACTAATGATATGGTTATTAAATGTACATTGATCTGTGGGAATGAATCAGTATATTACATTATATCGAATGTAGATATAGTGCTAATGATATTGTTATTAAAGGCACATTGATCTGTGGGAATGAATCAGTATATTACATTATATCGAATGTAGATATAGTACTACTGATATGGTTATTAAATATATTAATCTGTGGGAATGAATCAGAATATTACATTATATCGAGTGTAGATATAGTGCTAATGATATTGTTATTAAATGTACATTGATCTTTGGGGATCAATCAGTATATTACATTATATCTAATGTAGATATGGTGATAATAATATTGTTATTAATTGTACATTACGTATGTTATGTAGATATACTACTAATTATGTTGTTATTAAATGTACATTGATCAGTGGGAATGAATCCGTATATGAAATTATATCTAATGTAGATATAGTAATAATGATATTGTTCTTAAATGTACATTGATCTGTGGGAATGAATCAGTATATTACATTATATCGAATGTAGATATAGTGCTAATGATATTGTTATTAAAGGCACATTGATCTGTGGGAATGAATCAGTATATTACATTATATCGAATGTAGATATAGTACTAATGATATTGTCATTATATGTACATTGATCTGTGGGGATCAACCAGTATATTACATTATATCTAATGTAGATATGGCAATAATGATATTGTTATTAATTGTACATTACATATGTAATGTAGATATACTACTAATGATATTGTTATTAAATGTACATTGATCAGTGGGAATGAGTCTCTATATGAAATTATATCTAATGTAGATATAGTAATAATGATATTGTTATTAAATGTACATTGATCTGTGGGAATGAATCAGTATATTACATTATATCGAATGTAGGTATGGTACTAATGATATTGTTATTAATTGTACATTACGTATGTAACGTAGATATACCACTAATGATATTGTTATTAAATGTACATTCATCAGTGGGAATGAATCTGTATATGAAATTATATCTAATGTAGATATAGTAATAATGATATTGTTATTAAATGTACATTGCTCTGTGGGAATGAACCAGTATATTACATTCCATCGAATGTAGATATAGTGCTAATGATATTGTTATTAAAGGTGCATTGATCTTTGGGGATCAATCAGTATATTACATTGTATCTAATGTAGATATGGCAATAATGATACTGTTATTAATTGTACATTACATATGTAATTTAGATATACTACTAATGATATTGCTATTAAATGTACATTGATCTGGGCGAATGAATCTGTATATGACAGTATACCTAATGTAGATATAGTAATAATGATATGGTTATTAAATGTACTATACATATCTATTGTAGATATGGTACTAATGATATGGTTATGAAATGTACATTGATCTGTGGGAATGAATCAGTATATTACATTATATCGAATGTAGATATACTGCTAATGATATTGTTATGAAAGGTGCATTGGTCTGTGGGAATCCAGCAGTATATTACATTATATCGGATGTAGGTATGGTACTAATGATATGGTTATTATATGTACATATCTGTGGGAATGAATCAGTATATTACGTTATATCGAATGTAGATATAGTGCTAATGATATTGTTATTAAAGGTGCATTGGTCTGTGGGAATGAATCAGAACATTACATTATATCGAATGTAGATATAGTACTAATGATATGGTTATTAAAGGTATATTGATCTGTGGGAATGAATCAGTATATTACATTATGTCAAATGTAGATATAGTACTACTGATATGGTTATTAAATATATTGATCTGTGGGAATGAATCAGTATATTACATTATATCGAATGTAGATTTAGTACTAATGATATTGTTATTAAATGTACATTGATCTTTGGGGATCAATCAGTATATTACATTATATCTAATGTAGATATGGTGATAATAATATTGTTATTAATTGTACATTACGTATGTAATGTAGATATACTACTAATGATGTTGTTATTGAATGTACATTGATCTGTGGGAATGAATCAGTATAATACATTATATCGAATGAAGATATAGAGCTAATGATATTGTTATTAAAGGTACATTGATCTCTGGGTAATAATCAGGATATTACATTATATCTAATGTGGAATTGGTAATAATGATATTGTTGTTAATTGTACATTACATATGTAATGTAGATATACTACTAATGATGTTGCTATTAAATGTACATTGATCAGTGGGAATGAATCTGTATATGAAATTATATCTAATGTAGAAATAGTAATAATGATATTGTTATTAAATGTACATTGATCTGTGGAAATGAATCAGTATATTACATTATATCGAATGTAGATATAGTACTAATGATATGGTTATTAAATGTACATTGATCTATGGGAATGAATCAGTATATTACATTATATCTAATGTAGATATGGTGATAATAATATTGTTATTAATTGTACATTACGTATGTAATGTAGATATACTACTAATGATGTTGTTATTGAATGTACATTGATCTGTGGGAATGAATCAGTATAATACATTATATCGAATGAAGATATAGAGCTAATGATATTGTTATTAAAGGTACATTGATCTCTGGGTAATAATCAGGATATTACATTATATCTAATGTGGAATTGGTAATAATGATATTGTTGTTAATTGTACATTACATATGTAATGTAGATACACTACTAATGATGTTGCTATTAAATGTACATTGATCAGTGGGAATGAATCTGTATATGAAATTATATCTAATGTAGAAATAGTAATAATGATATTGTTATTAAATGTACATTGATCTGTGGAAATGAATCAGTATATTACATTATATCGAATGTAGATATAGTACTAATGATATGGTTATTAAATGTACATTGATCTATGGGAATGAATCAGTATATTACATTATATCTAATGTAGATATGCCAATTATGATATTGTTATCAAATGTACATTGATCTGTGGGGATCTATCAGTATATTACATTATATCTAATGTAGATATAGTACTAATGATATGGTTATTAAAGGTATATTGATCTGTGGGAACGAATCTGTATATGACATTATACCTAATGTAAATATAGTAATAATGATATTGTTATTAAATGTACATTACATATCTAATGTAGACATGGTACTAATGATATGGTTATTAAATGTACATTGGTCTGTGGGAATGAATCAGTATATTACATTATATCGGATGTAGATATAGTACTAATGATATTGTCATTAAATGTACATTGATCTTTGGGGATCAATCAGTATATTACATTGTATCTAATGTAGATATGGTAATAATGATATTGTTATTAATTGTACATTACATATGTAATGTAGTCATACTACTAATGATATTGCTACCTAATGTACATTGATATGTGGGAATGAATCTGTATATGACATTATACCTAATGTAGATATTGTAATAATGATATTGTTATTAAATGTACATCACAGATCTAATGTAGATATGGTACTGATGATATGGTTATTAAATGTACATTGATCTGTGGGAATCCATCGGTATATTACATTATATCGAATGTAGGTATGGTACTAATGATATGGTTATTATATGTACATATCTGTGGGAATGAATCAGTATATTACGTTATATCGAATGTAGATGTAGTGCTAATGATATTGTTATTAACGGTGCATTGGTCTGTGGGAATGAATCACTATATTACATTATATCGAATGTAGATATAGTGCTAATGATATTGTTATTAAAGGCACATTGATCTGTGGGAATGAATCATTATATCACAATATATCGAATGTAGATATAGTACTAATGATGTGGTTATTAAAGGTATATTGATCTGTGGGAATGAATCAGTATATTACATTATATCGAATGTAGATATAGTGCTAATGATATTGTTATGAAAGGTGCATTGATCTGTGGGAATCCATCAGTATATTACGTTATATCGAATGTAGGTATGGCACTAATGACATGGTTATTATATGTACATATCTGTGGGAATGAATCAGTACATTACGTTATATCGAATGTAGATATAGTGCTAATGATTTTGTTATTAAAGGTGCATTGGTCTGTGGGAATGAATCAGTATATTACATTATATCGAATGTAGATGTAGTACTAATGATATGGTTATTAAATGTACATTTATCTGTGGGAATGAATCAGTATATTACATTATATCTAATGTAGATATAGTAATAATGATATTGTTATTAAATGTACATTACACATCTAATGTACGTATGGTACTAATGATATGGTTATTAAATGTACATTAATCTGTGGGAATGAATCAGTATATTACGTTATATCGAATGTAGATATAGTGCTAATGATATTGTTATTAAATGTGCATTGGTCTGTGGGAATGAATCAGTACATTACATTATATCGAATGTAGATATAGTACTAATGATATGGTTATTAAAGGTATATTGATCTGTGGGAATGAATCAGTATATTACATTATATCGAATGTAGATTTAGTAATAATGATATTGTTATTAATTGCACATTACATATGTAATGCAGATATACGACTAATGATATTGCTATTTAATGTACATTGATCTGTGGGAATGAATCTGTATATGACATTATACCTAATGTAGATATAGTAATAATGATATTGTTATTAAATGTACATTACACATCTAATGTAGATATGGTACTAATGATATGGTTATTAAATGTACATTGATCTGTGGGAATGAATCAGTATATTACATTATATCGAATGTAGATATAGTGCTAATGATATTGTTATTAAAGGCACATTGATCTGTGGGAATGAATCAGTATATTACATTATATCGAATGTAGATATAGTACTACTGATATGGTTATTAAATATATTAATCTGTGGGAATGAATCAGAATATTACATTATATCGAGTGTAGATATAGTGCTAATGATATTGTTATTAAATGTACATTGATCTTTGGGGATCAATCAGTATATTACATTATATCTAATGTAGATATGGTGATAATAATATTGTTATTAATTGTACATTACGTATGTTATGTAGATATACTACTAATTATGTTGTTATTAAATGTACATTGATCAGTGGGAATGAATCCGTATATGAAATTATATCTAATGTAGATATAGTAATAATGATATTGTTCTTAAATGTACATTGATCTGTGGGAATGAATCAGTATATTACATTATATCGAATGTAGATATAGTGCTAATGATATTGTTATTAAAGGCACATTGATCTGTGGGAATGAATCAGTATATTACATTATATCGAATGTAGATATAGTACTAATGATATTGTCATTAAATGTACATTGATCTGTGGGGATCAACCAGTATATTACATTATATCTAATGTAGATATGGCAATAATGATATTGTTATTAATTGTACATTACATATGTAATGTAGATATACTACTAATGATATTGCTATTAAATGTACATTGATCTGTGGGAATGAATCTGTATATGACAGTATACCTAATGTAGCTATAGTAATAATGGTATTGTTATTAAATGTACATTACATATCTAATGTAGATATGGTACTAATAATATGGTTATGAAATGTACATAGATCTGTGGGAATGAATCAGTATATTACATTATATCGAATGTAGATATAGTGCTAATGATATTGTTATGAAAGGTGCATTGATCTGTGGGAATCCATCAGTATATTACATTATATCGAATGTAGATATAGTACTAATGATATGGTTATTAAATGTACATTGATCTATGGGAATGTATCAGTATATTACATTATATCTAATGTAGATGTGCTAATAATGATATTGTTATTAAATGTACAGTACATATCTATTGTAGGTATGGTACTAATGATATGGTTATGACATGTACATTGATCTGTGGGAATGAATCAGTGTATTACACTATATCGAATGTAGATATAGTGCTAATGATATTGTTATTAAAGGCACATTGATCTGTGGGAAGGAATCTGTATACTACATTATATCGAATGTAGATATAGTGCTAATGATATTGTTATTAAAGGCACATTGATCTCTGGGTAATAATCAGGATATTACATTATATCTAATGTAGAATTGGTAATAATGTTATTGTTATTAATTGTACATTACATATGTAATGTAGATATACTACTAATGATATTGCTATTTAATGTACATTGATCGGTGGGAATGAATCTGTATATGACATTATACCTAATGTAGATATTGTAATAATGATATTGTTATTAAATGTACATTGATCTGTGGGAATGAATCAGTATATTACATTATATCGAATGTAGATATAGTGCTAATGATATTGTTATTAATGGCACATTGATCCGTGGGAATGAATTAGTATATTACATTATATCTAATGTAGATATAGTACTAATGATATGGTTATTAAAGGTATATTGATCTGTGGGAATGAATCTGTATATGACATTATACCTAATGTAAATATAGTAATAATGATATTGTTATTAAATGTACATTACATATCTAATGTAGACATGGTACTAATGATATGGTTATTAAATGTACATTGGTCTGTGGGAATGAATCAGTATATTACATTATATCTAATGTAGATATGGTAATAATGATATTGTTATTAATTGTACATTACGTATGTAACGTAGATATACTACTAATGATATTGTTATTAAATGTACATTGATCAGTGGGAATGAGTCTCTATATGAAATTATATCTAATGTAGATATAGTAATAATGATATTGTTATTAAATGTACATTGATCTGTGGGAATGAATCAGTATATTACATTATATCGAATGTAGGTATGGTACTAATGATATGGTTATTATATGTACATATCTGTGGGAATGAATCAGTATATTACGTTATATCGAATGTAGGTATAGTGCTAATGATATTGTTATTAAAGGTGCATTGGTCTGTGGGAATGAATCAGTACATTACATTATATCGAATGTAGATATAGTACTAATGATATGGTTATTAAAGGTATATTGATCTGTGGGAATGAATCAGTATATTACATTATATCGAGTGTAGATATAGTGCTAATGATATTGTTATTAAATGTACATTGATCTTTGGGGATCAATCGGTATATTACATTATATCTAATGTAGATATGGTGATAATAATATTGTTATTAATTGTACATTACGTATGTTATGTAGATATACTACTAATTATGTTGTTATTAAATGTACATTGATCAGTGGGAATGAATCCGTATATGAAATTATATCTAATGTAGATATAGTAATAATGATATTGTTCTTAAATGTACATTGATCTGTGGGAATGAATCAGTATATTACATTATATCGAATGTAGATATAGTGCTAATGATATTGTTATTAAAGGCACATTGATCTGTGGGAATGAATCAGTATATTACATTATATCGAATGTAGATATAGTACTAACGATATTGTCATTAAATGTACATTGATCTGTGGGGATCAACCAGTATATTACATTATATCGAATGTAGATATAGTACTACTGATATGGTTATTAAATGTACATTGATCAGTGGGAATGAATCTGTATATGAAATTATATCTAATGTAGATATAGTAATAATGACATTGTTATTAAATGTACATTGATCAGTGGGAATGAATCAGTATATTACATTATATCGAATGTAGATATAGTGCTAATGATATTGTTATGAAAGGTGCATTGATCTGTGGAAACACATCAGTATATTACATTATATCGAATGTAGGTATGGTACTAATGATATGGTTATTATATGTACATATCTGTGGGAATGAATCAGTATATTACGTTATATCGAATGTAGATATAGTGCTAATGATATTGTTATTAAAGGTGAATTTGTCTGTGGGAATGAATCAGTACATTACATTATATCGAATGTAGATATAATACTAATGATATGGTTATTAAAGGTATATTGATCTGTGGGAATGAATCTGTATATGACATTATACCTAATGTAAATATAGTAATAATGATATTGTTATTAAATGTACATTACATATCTAATGTAGACATGGTACTAATGATATGGTTATTAAATGTACATTGGTCTGTGGGAATGAATCAGTATATTACATTATATCTAATGTAGATATGGTAATAATGATATTGTTATTAATTGTACATTACGTATGTAACGTAGATATACCACTAATGATATTGTTATTAAATGTACATTGATCAGTGGGAATGAATCAGTATATTACATTATATCGAATGTAGATATAGTGCTAATGATATTGTTATGAAAGGTGCATTGATCTGTGGGAATCCATCAGTATATTACATTATATCGAATGTAGGTATGGTACTAATGATATGGTTAGTATATGTACATATCTGTGGGAATGAATCAGTATATTACGTTATATCGAATGTAGATATAGTGCTAATGATATTGTTATTAAAGGTGCATTGGACTGTGGGAATGAATCAGTACATTACATTATATCGAATGTAGATATAGTACTAATGATATGGTTATTAAATATATTGATATGTGGGAATGAATCAGTATATTACATTATATCGAATGTAGAATTAGTAATAATGATATTGTTATTAATTGTACATTACATATGTAATGCAGATATACTACTAATGATATTGCTATTTAATGTACATTGATCTGTGGGAATGAATCGGTATATGACATTATACCTAATGTAGATATAGTAATAATGATATTGTTATTAAATGTACATTACACATCTAATGTAGATATAGTACTAATGATATGGTTATTAAAGGTATATTGATCTGTGGGAATGAATCAGTATATTACATTATATCGAATGTAGATATAGTGCTAATGATATTGTTATTAATGGCACATTGATCCGTGGGAATGAATTAGTATATTACATTATATCTAATGTAGATATAGTACTAATGATATGGGTATTAAAGGTATATTGATCTGTGGGAATGAATCTGTATATGACATTATACCTAATGTAAATATAGTAATAATGATATTGTTATTAAATGTACATTACATATCTAATGTAGACATGGTACTAATGATATGGTTATTAAATGTACATTGGTCTGTGGGAATGAATCAGTATATCACATTATATCTAATGTAGATATGGTAATAATGATATTGTTATTAATTGTACATTACGTATGTAACGTAGATATACTACTAATGATATTGTTATTAAATGTACATTGATCAGTGGGAATGAGTCTCTATATGAAATTATATCTAATGTAGATATAGTAATAATGATATTGTTATTAAATGTACATTAATCTGTGGGAATGAATCAGTATATTACATTATATCGAATGTAGGTATGGTACTAATTATATGGTTATTATATGTACATATCTGTGGGAATGAATCAGTATATTACGTTATATCGAATGTAGATATAGTGCTAATGATATTGTTATTAAAGGTGCATTTGTCTGTGGGAATGAATCAGTACATTACATTATATCGAATGTAGATATAGTACTAATGATATGGTTATTAAAGGTATATTGATCTGTGGGAATGAATCTGTATATGACATTATACCTAATGTAAATATAGTAATAATGATATTGTTATTAAATGTACATTACATATCTAATGTAGACATGGTACTAATGATATGGTTATTAAATGTACATTGGTCTGTGGGAATGAATCAGTATATTACATTATATCTAATGTAGATATGGTAATAATGATATTGTTATTAATTGTACATTACGTATGTAACGTAGATATACCACTAATGATATTGTTATTAAATGTACATTGATCAGTGGGAATGAATCAGTATATTACATTATATCGAATGTAGATATAGTGCTAATGATATTGTTATGAAAGGTGCATTGATCTGTGGGAATCCATCAGTATATTACATTATATCGAATGTAGGTATGGTACTAATGATATGGTTAGTATATGTACATATCTGTGGGAATGAATCAGTATATTACGTTATATCGAATGTAGATATAGTGCTAATGATATTGTTATTAAAGGTGCATTGGACTGTGGGAATGAATCAGTACATTACATTATATCGAATGTAGATATAGTACTAATGATATGGTTATTAAATATATTGATATGTGGGAATGAATCAGTATATTACGATATATCGAATGTAGATATAGTGCTAATGATATTGTTATTAAAGGTGCATTTGTCTGTGGGAATGAATCAGTACATTACATTATATCGAATGTAGATATAGTACTAATGATATGGTTATTAAAGGTATATTGATCTGTGGGAATGAATCAGTATATTACATTATATCGAATGTAGATTTAGTACTAATGATATTGTTATTAAATGTACATTGATCTTTGGGGATCAATCAGTATATTACATTATATCTGATGTAGATATGGTGTTAATAATATTGTTATTAATTGTACATTACGTATGTAATGTAGATATACTACTAATGATGTTGTTATTAAATGTACATTGATCAGTGGGAATGAATCAGTATATTACATTATATCTACTGTAGATATGGTAATAATGATATTGTTATTAATTGTACATTACGTATGTAACGTAGATATACTACTAATGAAATTGTTATTAAATGTACATTGATCAGTGGGAATGAATCAGTATATTACGTTATATCGAATGTAGATATAGTGTTAATGATATTGTTATGAAAGGTGCATTGATCTGTGGGAACCCATCAGTATATTACATTATATCGAATGTAGGTATGGTACTAATGATATGGTTATTATATGTACATATCTGTGGGAGTGAATCAGTATATTACGTTATATCGAATGTAGATATAGTGCTAATGATATTGTTATTAAAGGTGCATTGGACTGTGGGAATGAATCAGTACATTACATTATATCGAATGTAGATATAGTACTAATGATATGGTTATTAAAGGTATATTGATCTGTGGGAATGAATCAGTATATTACATTATATCGAATGTAGATATAGTACTAATGATATGGTTATTAAAGGTATATTGATCTGTGGGAATCCATCAGTATATTAAATTATATCGAATGTAGATATAATACTAATGATATGGTTCTTAAAGGTATATTGACCTGTGGGAATGAATCAGTATATTACATTATATCTACTGTAGATATGGTAATAATGATATTGTTATTAATTGTACATTACGTATGTATAGTAGATATACTACTAATGAAATTGTTATTAAATGTACATTGATCAGTGGGAATGAATCAGTATATTACGTTATATCGAATGTAGATATAGTGCTAATGATATTGTTATTAAAGGTGCATTGGTCTGTGGGCATGAATCAGTATATTACATTATATAGAATGTAGATATAGTGCTAATGATATTGATATTAAACGCACATTGATCTGTGGGAATCCAGCAGTATATTACATTATATCCAATGTAGGTATGGTACTAATGATATGGTTATTATATGTACATATCTGTGGGAATGAATCAGTATATTACATTATATCGAATGTACATATAGTACTACTGATATGGTTATTAAATATATTGATCTGTGGGAATGAATCAGTATATTACATTATATCGAATGTAGATACAGTGCTAATGATATTGTTATTAAAGGTACATTGATCTCTGCGTAATAATCAGGATATTACATCATATCTAATGTAGAATTGGTAATAATGATATTGTTATTAAATGTACATTACATATCTAATGTAGATATGGTACTAATGATATGGTTATTAAATGTACATTGATCTGTGGGTATCCATCAGTATATTACATTATATCGAATGTGTGTATGGTACTAATGATATGGTTATTATATTTACATATCTGTGGGAATGAATCAGTATATTACGTTATATCGAATGTAGATATAGTGCTAATGATATTGTTATTAAAGGTGCATTGGTCTGTGGGAATGAATCAGTATATTACAATATATCGAATGTAGATATAGTGCTAATGATATTGTTATTAAAGGCACATTGATCTGAGGGAATGAATCAGTATATTACAATATATCGAATGTAGATATAATACTAATGATATGGTTCTTAAAGGTATATTGACCTGTGGGAATGAATCAGTATATTACATTATATCTACTGTAGATATGGTAATAATGATATTGTTATTAATTGTACATTACGTATGTAACGTAGATATACTACTAATGAAATTGTTATTAAATGTACATTGATCAGTGGGAATGAATCAGTATATTACGTTATATCGAATGTAGATATAGTGCTAATGATATTGTTATTAAAGGTGCATTGGTCTGTGGGAATGAATCAGTATATTACATTATATAGAATGTAGATATAGTGCTAATGATATTGTTATTAAAGGTGCATTGGACTGTGGGAATGAATCAGTACATTACATTATATCGAATGTAGATATAGTACTAATGATATTGTCATTTAATGTACATTGATCTTTGGGAATGAATCAGTATATTACATTATATCGAATGTACATATAGTACTACTGATATGGTTATTAAATATATTGATCTGTGGGAATGAATCAGTATTATACATTATATCGAATGTAGATACAGTGCTAATGATATTGTTATTAAAGGCACATTGATCTGTGGGAATGAATCAGTATATTACATTATATCGAATGTAGATATAGTACTAATGATATTGTCATTTAATGTGCATTGATCTTTGGGGATCATCCAGTATATTACATTATATCTAATGTAGATATAGTAATAATGATATTGTTATTAAATGTACATTGATCTGTGGGAATGAATCAGTGTATTACGTTATATCGAATGTAGATATAGTACTAATGATATGGTTATTAAATGTACATTGATCTATGGGAATGAATCAGTATATTACATTATATCGAATGTAGATATAGTGCTAATGATATTGTTATTAAAGGTACATTGATCTCTGCGTAATAATCAGGATATTACATCATATCTAATGTAGAATTGGTAATAATGATATTGTTATTAAATGTACATTACATATCTAATGTAGATATGGTACTAATGATATGGTTATTAAATGTACATTGATCTGTGGGTATCCATCAGTATATTACATTATATCGAATGTGTGTATGGTACTAATGATATGGTTATTATATGTACATATCTGTGGGAATGAATCAGTATATTACGTTATATCGAATGTAGATATAGTGCTAATGATATTGTTATTAAAGGTGCATTGGTCTGTGGGAATGAATCAGTATATTACAATATATCGAATGTAGATATAGTGCTAATGATATTGTTATTAAAGGCACATTGATCTGAGGGAATGAATCAGTATATTACAATATATCGAATGTAGATATAATACTAATGATATAGTTCTTAAAGGTATATTGACCTGTGGGAATGAATCAGTATATTACATTATATCTACTGTAGATATGGTAATAATGATATTGTTATTAATTGTACATTACGTATGTAACGTAGATATACTACTAATGAAATTGTTATTAAATGTACATTGATCAGTGGGAATGAATCAGTATATTACGTTATATCGAATGTAGATATAGTGCTAATGATATTGTTATTAAAGGTGCATTGTTCTGTGGGAATGAATCAGTATATTACATTATATAGAATGTAGATATAGTGCTAATGATATTGATATTAAAGGCACATTGATCTGTGGGAATCCAGCAGTATATTACATTATATCCAATGTAGGTATGGTACTAATGATATGGTTATTATATGTACATATCTGTGGGAATGAATCAGTATATTACGTTATATCGAATGTAGATATAGTGCTAATGATATTGTTATTAAAGGTGCATTGGACTGTGGGAATGAATCAGTACATTACATTATATCGAATGTAGATATAGTACTAATGATATTGTCATTTCATGTACATTGATCTTTGGGAATGAATCAGTATATTACATTATATCGAATGTACATATAGTACTACTGATATGGTTATTAAATATATTGATCTGTGGGAATGAATCAGTATATTACATTATATCGAATGTAGATACAGTGCTAATGATATTGTTATTAAAGGCACATTGATCTGTGGGAATGAATCAGTATATTACATTATATCGAATGTAGATATAGTACTAATGATATTGTCATTTAATGTACATTGATCTTTGGGGATCATCCAGTATATTACATTATATCTAATGTATATATAGTAATAATGATATTGTTATTAAATGTACATTGATCTGTGGGAATGAATCAGTGTATTACGTTATATCGAATGTAGATATAGTACTAATGATATGGTTATTAAATGTACATTGATCTATGGGAATGAATCAGTATATTACATTATATCGAATGTAGATATAGTGCTAATGATATTGTTATTAAACGTACATTGATCTCTGCGTAATAATCAGGATATTACATCATATCTAATGTAGAATTGGTAATAATGATATTGTTATTATATGTACATTACATATCTAATGTAGATATGGTACTAATGATATGGTTATTAAATGTACATTGATCTGTGGGTATCCATCAGTATATTACATTATATCGAATGTGTGTATGGTACTAATGATATGGTTATTATATGTACATATCTGTGGGAATGAATCAGTATATTACGTTATATCGAATGTAGATATAGTGCTAATGATATTGTTATTAAAGGTGCATTGGTCTGTGGGAATGAATCAGTATATTACAATGTATCGAATGTAGATATAGTGCTAATGATATTGTTATTAAAGGCACATTGATCTGAGGGAATGAATCAGTATATTACAATATATCGAATGTAGATATAATACTAATGATATAGTTCTTAAAGGTATATTGACCTGTGGGAATGAATCAGTATATTACATTATATCTACTGTAGATATGGTAATAATGATATTGTTATTAATTGTACATTACGTATGTAACGTAGATATACTACTAATGAAATTGTTATTAAATGTACATTGATCAGTGGGAATGTATCAGTATATTACGTTATATCGAATGTAGATATAGTGCTAATGATATTGTTATTAAAGGTGCATTGGTCTGTGGGAATGAATCAGTATATTACATTATATAGAATGTAGATATAGTGCTAATGATATTGATATTAAAGGCACATTGATCTGTGGGAATCCAGCAGTATATTACATTATATCCAATGTAGGTATGGTACTAATGATATGGTTATTATATTTACATATCTGTGGGAATGAATCAGTATATTACGTTATATCGAATGTAGATATAGTGCTAATGATATTGTTATTAAAGGTGCATTGGTCTGTGGGAATGAATCAGTATATTACAATATATCGAATGTAGATATAGTGCTAATGATATTGTTATTAAAGGCACATTGATCTGAGGGAATGAATCAGTATATTACAATATATCGAATGTAGATATAATACTAACGATATGGTTCTTAAAGGTATATTGACCTGTGGGAATGAATCAGTATATTACATTATATCTACTGTAGATATGGTAATAATGATATTGTTATTAATTGTACATTACGTATGTAACGTAGATATACTACTAATGAAATTGTTATTAAATGTACATTGATCAGTGGGAATGAATCAGTATATTACGTTATATCGAATGTAGATATAGTGCTAATGATATTGTTATTAAAGGTGCATTGGTCTGTGGGAATGAATCAGTATATTACATTATATAGAATGTAGATATAGTGCTAATGATATTGTTAATAAAGGTGCATTGGACTGTGGGAATGAATCAGTACATTACATTATATCGAATGTAGATATAGTACTAATGATATTGTCATTTAATGTACATTGATCTTTGGGAATGAATCAGTATATTACATTATATCGAATGTACATATAGTACTACTGATATGGTTATTAAATATATTGATCTGTGGGAATGAATCAGTATATTACATTATATCGAATGTAGATACAGTGCTAATGATATTGTTATTAAAGGCACATTGATCTGTGGGAATGAATCAGTATATTACATTATATCGAATGTAGATATAGTACTAATGATATTGTCATTTAATGTACATTGATCTTTGGGGATCATCCAGTATATTACATTATATCTAATGTAGATATAGTAATAATGATATTGTTATTAAATGTACATTGATCTGTGGGAATGAATCAGTGTATTACGTTATATCGAATGTAGATATAGTACTAATGATATGGTTGTTAAATGTACATTGATCTATGGGAATGAATCAGTATATTACATTATATCGAATGTAGATATAGAGCTAATGATATTGTTATTAAACGTACATTGATCTCTGCGTAATAATCAGGATATTACATCATATCTAATGTAGAATTGGTAATAATGATATTGTTATTATATGTACATTACATATCTAATGTAGATATGGTACTAATGATATGGTTATTAAATGTACATTGATCTGTGGGTATCCATCAGTATATTACATTATATCGAATGTGTGTATGGTACTAATGATATGGTTATTATATGTACATATCTGTGGGAATGAATCAGTATATTACGTTATATCGAATGTAGATATAGTGCTAATGATATTGTTATTAAAGGTGCATTGGTCTGTGGGAATGAATCAGTATATTACAATATATCGAATGTAGATATAGTGCTAATGATATTGTTATTAAAGGCACATTGATCTGAGGGAATGAATCAGTATATTACAATATATCGAATGTAGATATAATACTAATGATATAGTTCTTAAAGGTATATTGACCTGTGGGAATGAATCAGTATATTACATTATATCTACTGTAGATATGGTAATAATGATATTGTTATTAATTGTACATTACGTATGTAACGTAGATATACTACTAATGAAATTGTTATTAAATGTACATTGATCAGTGGGAATGAATCAGTATATTACGTTATATCGAATGTAGATATAGTGCTAATGATATTGTTATTAAAGGTGCATTGGTCTGTGGGAATGAATCAGTATATTACATTATATAGAATGTAGATATAGTGCTAATGATATTGATATTAAAGGCACATTGATCTGTGGGAATCCAGCAGTATATTACATTATATCCAATGTAGGTATGGTACTAATGATATGGTTATTATATTTACATATCTGTGGGAATGAATCAGTATATTACGTTATATCGAATGTAGATATAGTGCTAATGATATTGTTATTAAAGGTGCATTTGTCTGTGGGAATGAATCAGTATATTACAATATATCGAATGTAGATATAGTGCTAATGATATTGTTATTAAAGGCACATTGATCTGAGGGAATGAATCAGTATATTACAATATATCGAATGTAGATATAATACTAATGATATGGTTCTTAAAGGTATATTGACCTGTGGGAATGAATCAGTATATTACATTATATCTACTGTAGATATGGTAATAATGATATTGTTATTAATTGTACATTACGTATGTAACGTAGATATACTACTAATGAAATTGTTATTAAATGTACATTGATCAGTGGGAATGAATCAGTATATTACGTTATATCGAATGTAGATATAGTGTTAATGATATTGTTATGAAAGGTGCATTGATCTGTGGGAACCCATCAGTATATTACATTATATCGAATGTAGGTATGGTACTAATGATATGGTTATTATATGTACATATCTGTGGGAGTGAATCAGTATATTACGTTATATCGAATGTAGATATAGTGCTAATGATATTGTTATTAAAGGTGCATTGGACTGTGGGAATGAATCAGTACATTACATTATATCGAATGTAGATATAGTACTAATGATATGGTTATTAAAGGTATATTGATCTGTGGGAATGAATCAGTATATTACATTATATCGAATGTAGATTTAGTACTAATGATATTGTTATCAAATGTACATTGATCTTTGGGGATCAATCAGTATATTACATTATATCTGATGTAGATATGGTGATAATAATATTGTTATTAATTGTACATTACGTATGTAATGTAGATATACTACTAATGATGTTGTTATTAAATGTACATTGATCAGTGGGAATGAATCTGTATATGAAATTATATCTAATGTAGATATAGTAACAATGATATTGTTATTAAATGTACATTGATCTGTGGGAATGAATCAGTATATTACATTATATCGAATGTAGATATAGTGCTAATGATATTGTTATTAATGGCACATTGATCCGTGGGAATGAATTAGTATATTACATTATATCTAATGTAGACATGGTACTAATGATATGGTTATTAAATGTACATTGGTCTGTGGGAATGAATCAGTATATTACATTATATCTAATGTAGATATGGTAATAATGATATTGTTATTAATTGTACATTACGTATGTAACGTAGATATGCTACTAATGATATTGTTATTAAATGTACATTGATCAGTGGGAATGAGTCTCTATATGAAATTATATCTAATGTAGATATAGTAATAATGATATTGTTATTAAATGTACATTGATCTGTGGGAATGAATCAGTATATTACATTATATCGAATGTAGGTATGGTACTAATGATATGGTTATTATATGTACATATCTGTGGGAATGAATCAGTATATTACGTTATATCGAATGTAGGTATAGTGCTAATGATGTTGTTATTAAAGGTGCATTGGTCTGTGGGAATGAATCAGTACATTACATTATATCGAATGTAGATATAGTACTAATGATATGGTTATTAAAGGTATATTGATCTGTGGGTATGAATCAGTATATTACATTATATCGAGTGTAGATATAGTGCTAATGATATTGTTATTAAATGTACATTGATCTTTGGGGATCAATCGGTATATTACATTATATCTAATGTAGATATGGTGATAATAATATTGTTATTAATTGTACATTACGTATGTTATGTAGATATACTACTAATTATGTTGTTATTAAATGTACATTGATCAGTGGGAATGAATCCGTATATGAAATTATATCTAATGTAGATATAGTAATAATGATATTGTTCTTAAATGTACATTGATCTGTGGGAATGAATCAGTATATTACATTATATCGAATGTAGATATAGTGCTAATGATATTGTTATTAAAGGCACATTGATCTGTGGGAATGAATCAGTATATTACATTATATCGAATGTAGATATAGTACTAACGATATTGTCATTAAATGTACATTGATCTGTGGGGATCAACCAGTATATTACATTATATCGAATGTAGATATAGTACTACTGATATGGTTATTAAATGTACATTGATCAGTGGGAATGAATCTGTATATGAAATTATATCTAATGTAGATATAGTAATAATGACATTGTTATTAAATGTACATTGATCAGTGGGAATGAATCAGTATATTACATTATATCGAATGTAGATATAGTGCTAATGATATTGTTATGAAAGGTGCATTGATCTGTGGAAACACATCAGTATATTACATTATATCGAATGTAGGTATGGTACTAATGATATGGTTATTATATGTACATATCTGTGGGAATGAATCAGTATATTACGTTATATCGAATGTAGATATAGTGCTAATGATATTGTTATGAAAGGTGCATTGATCTGTGGGAAGCCATCAGTATATTACATTATATCGAATGTAGGTATGGTACTAATGATATGGTTAGTATATGTACATATCTGTGGGAATGAATCAGTATATTACGTTATATCGAATGTAGATATAGTGCTAATGATATTGTTATTAAAGGTGCATTGGACTGTGGGAATGAATCAGTACATTACATTATATCGAATGTAGATATAGTACTAATGATATGGTTATTAAATATATTGATATGTGGGAATGAATCAGTATATTACATTATATCGAATGTAGAATTAGTAATAATGATATTGTTATTAATTGTACATTACATATGTAATGCAGATATACTACTAATGATATTGCTATTTAATGTACATTGATCTGTGGGAATGAATCGGTATATGACATTATACCTAATGTAGATATAGTAATAATGATATTGTTATTAAATGTACATTACACATCTAATGTAGATATGGTACTAATGATATGGTTATTAAATGTACATTGATCTGTGGGTATCCATCAGTATATTACATTATATCGAATGTGGGTATGGTACTAATGATATGGTTATTATATGTACATATCTGTGGGAATGAATCAGTATATTACGTTATATCGAATGTAGGTATAGTGCTAATGATATTGTTATTAAAGGTGCATTGGTCTGGGGGAATGAATCAGTATATTACAATATATCGAATGTAGATATAGTGCTAATGATATTGTTATTAAAGGCACATTGATCTGAGGGAATGAATCAGTATATTACGTTATATCGAATGTAGATATAGTGCTAATGATATTGTTGTTAAAGGTGCATTGGTCTGTGGGAATGAATCAGTATATTACAATATATCGAATGTAGATATAGTGCTAATGATATTGTTATTAAAGGCACATTGATCTGAGGGAATGAATCAGTATATTACAATATATCGAATGTAGATATAGTACTAATGATATGGTTCTTAAAGGTATATTGATCTGTGGGAATGAATCAGTATATTACATTATATCTACTGTAGATATGGTAATAATGATATTGTTATTAATTGTACATTACGTGTGTAACGTAGATATACTACTAATGATATTGTTATTAAATGTACATTGATCAGTGGGAATGAATCAGTATATTACGTTATATCGAATGTAGATATAGTGCTAATGATATTGTTATTAAAGGTGCATCGGTCTGTGGGAATGAATCAGTATATTACATTATATAGAATGTAGATATAGTGCTAATGATATTGATATTAAAGGCACATTGATCTGTGGGAATGAATCAGTATATTACATTATATCTAATGTAGATATGGTACTAATGATATGGTTATTAAATGTACGTTGATCTGTGGGAATGAATCAGTATATTACATTATATCTAATGTACATATGGTAATAATGATATTGTTATTAATTGTACATTACGTATGTAACGTAGATATACCACTAATGATATTGTTATTAAATGTACATTGATCAGTGGGAATGAATCTGTATATGAAATTATATCTAATGTAGATATAGTAATAATGATATTGTTATTAAATGTACATTGATCTGTGGGAATGAATCAGTATATTACATTATATAGAATGTAGATATAGTACTAATGATATGGTTATTAAAGGTATATTGATCTGTGGGAATGAATCAGTATATTACATTATATCGAATGTAGATTTAGTACTAATGATACTGTTATTAAATGTACATTGATCTTTGGGGATCAATCAGTATATTACATTATATCTGATGTAGATATGGTGTTAATAATATTGTTATTAATTGTACATTACGTATGTAATGTAGATATACTACTAATGATGTTGTTATTAAATGTACATTGATCAGTGGGAATGAATCTGTATATGAAATTATATCTAATGTAGATATAGTAACAATGATATTGTTATTAAATGTACATTGATCTGTGGGAATGAATCAGTATATTACATTATATCGAATGTAGATATAGTGCTAATGATATTGTTATTAATGGCACATTGATCCGTGGGAATGAATTAGTATATTACATTATATCTAATGTAGATATAGTACTAATGATATGGTTATTAAAGGTATATTGATCTGTGGGAATGAATCTGTATATGACATTATACCTAATGTAAATATAGTAATAATGATATTGTTATTAAATGTACATTACATATCTAATGTAGACATGGCACTAATGATATGGTTATTAAATGTACATTGGTCTGTGGGAATGAATCAGTATATTACATTATATCTAATGTAGATATGGTAATAATGATATTGTTATTAATTGTACATTACGTATGTAACGTAGATATACCACTAATGATATTGTTATTAAATGTACATTGATCAGTGGGAATGAATCTGTATATGAAATTATATCTAATGTAGATATAGTAATAATGATATTGTTATTAAATGTACATTGATCTGTGGGAATGAATCAGTATATTACATTATATCGAATGTAGATATAGTGCTAATGATACTGTTATGAAAGGTGCATTGATCTGTGGGAACACATCAGTATATTACACTATATCGAATGTAGGTATGGTACTAATGTTATGGTTATTATATGTACATATCTGTGGGAATGAATCAGTATATTACGATATATCGAATGTAGATATAGTGCTAATGATATTGTTATTAAAGGTGCATTTGTCTGTGGGAATGAATCAGTACATTACATTATATCGAATGTAGATATAGTACTAATGATATGGTTATTAAAGGTATATTGATCTGTGGGAATGAATCAGTATATTACATTATATCGAATGTAGATTTAGTACTAATGATATTGTTATTAAATGTACATTGATCTTTGGGGATCAATCAGTATATTACATTATATCTGATGTAGATATGGTGTTAATAATATTGTTATTAATTGTACATTACGTATGTAATGTAGATATACTACTAATGATGTTGTTATTAAATGTACATTGATCAGTGGGAATGAATCAGTATATTACATTATATCTACTGTAGATATGGTAATAATGATATTGTTATTAATTGTACATTACGTATGTAACGTAGATATACTACTAATGAAATTGTTATTAAATGTACATTGATCAGTGGGAATGAATCAGTATATTACGTTATATCGAATGTAGATATAGTGTTAATGATATTGTTATGAAAGGTGCATTGATCTGTGGGAACCCATCAGTATATTACATTATATCGAATGTAGGTATGGTACTAATGATATGGTTATTATATGTACATATCTGTGGGAGTGAATCAGTATATTACGTTATATCGAATGTAGATATAGTGCTAATGATATTGTTATTAAAGGTGCATTGGACTGTGGGAATGAATCAGTACATTACATTATATCGAATGTAGATATAGTACTAATGATATGGTTATTAAAGGTATATTGATCTGTGGGAATGAATCAGTATATTACATTATATCGAATGTAGATATAGTACTAATGATATGGTTATTAAAGGTATATTGATCTGTGGGAATCCATCAGTATATTAAATTATATCGAATGTAGATATAATACTAATGATATGGTTCTTAAAGGTATATTGACCTGTGGGAATGAATCAGTATATTACATTAT
The DNA here is from genome assembly GCF_051020975.1 of Osmia lignaria lignaria. Taxonomy (NCBI): domain Eukaryota; kingdom Metazoa; phylum Arthropoda; class Insecta; order Hymenoptera; family Megachilidae; genus Osmia; species Osmia lignaria. The sequence goes on along the minus strand of NC_135038.1, from coordinate 394,807 downwards.
ATCTACTGTAGATATGGTAATAATGATATTGTTATTAATTGTACATTACGTATGTATAGTAGATATACTACTAATGAAATTGTTATTAAATGTACATTGATCAGTGGGAATGAATCAGTATATTACGTTATATCGAATGTAGATATAGTGCTAATGATATTGTTATTAAAGGTGCATTGGTCTGTGGGAATGAATCAGTATATTACATTATATAGAATGTAGATATAGTGCTAATGATATTGATATTAAAGGCACATTGATCTGTGGGAATCCAGCAGTATATTACATTATATCCAATGTAGGTATGGTACTAATGATATGGTTATTATATTTACATATCTGTGGGAATGAATCAGTATATTACGTTATATCGAATGTAGATATAGTGCTAATGATATTGTTATTAAAGGTGCATTGGTCTGTGGGAATGAATCAGTATATTACAATATATCGAATGTAGATATAGTGCTAATGATATTGTTATTAAAGGCACATTGATCTGAGGGAATGAATCAGTATATTACAATATATCGAATGTAGATATAATACTAACGATATGGTTCTTAAAGGTATATTGACCTGTGGGAATGAATCAGTATATTACATTATATCTACTGTAGATATGGTAATAATGATATTGTTATTAATTGTACATTACGTATGTAACGTAGATATACTACTAATGAAATTGTTATTAAATGTACATTGATCAGTGGGAATGAATCAGTATATTACGTTATATCGAATGTAGATATAGTGCTAATGATATTGTTATTAAAGGTGCATTGGTCTGTGGGAATGAATCAGTATATTACATTATATAGAATGTAGATATAGTGCTAATGATATTGTTAATAAAGGTGCATTGGACTGTGGGAATGAATCAGTACATTACATTATATCGAATGTAGATATAGTACTAATGATATTGTCATTTAATGTACATTGATCTTTGGGAATGAATCAGTATATTACATTATATCGAATGTACATATAGTACTACTGATATGGTTATTAAATATATTGATCTGTGGGAATGAATCAGTATATTACATTATATCGAATGTAGATACAGTGCTAATGATATTGTTATTAAAGGCACATTGATCTGTGGGAATGAATCAGTATATTACATTATATCGAATGTAGATATAGTACTAATGATATTGTCATTTAATGTACATTGATCTTTGGGGATCATCCAGTATATTACATTATATCTAATGTAGATATAGTAATAATGATATTGTTATTAAATGTACATTGATCTGTGGGAATGAATCAGTGTATTACGTTATATCGAATGTAGATATAGTACTAATGATATGGTTGTTAAATGTACATTGATCTATGGGAATGAATCAGTATATTACATTATATCGAATGTAGATATAGAGCTAATGATATTGTTATTAAACGTACATTGATCTCTGCGTAATAATCAGGATATTACATCATATCTAATGTAGAATTGGTAATAATGATATTGTTATTATATGTACATTACATATCTAATGTAGATATGGTACTAATGATATGGTTATTAAATGTACATTGATCTGTGGGTATCCATCAGTATATTACATTATATCGAATGTGTGTATGGTACTAATGATATGGTTATTATATGTACATATCTGTGGGAATGAATCAGTATATTACGTTATATCGAATGTAGATATAGTGCTAATGATATTGTTATTAAAGGTGCATTGGTCTGTGGGAATGAATCAGTATATTACAATATATCGAATGTAGATATAGTGCTAATGATATTGTTATTAAAGGCACATTGATCTGAGGGAATGAATCAGTATATTACAATATATCGAATGTAGATATAATACTAATGATATAGTTCTTAAAGGTATATTGACCTGTGGGAATGAATCAGTATATTACATTATATCTACTGTAGATATGGTAATAATGATATTGTTATTAATTGTACATTACGTATGTAACGTAGATATACTACTAATGAAATTGTTATTAAATGTACATTGATCAGTGGGAATGAATCAGTATATTACGTTATATCGAATGTAGATATAGTGCTAATGATATTGTTATTAAAGGTGCATTGGTCTGTGGGAATGAATCAGTATATTACATTATATAGAATGTAGATATAGTGCTAATGATATTGATATTAAAGGCACATTGATCTGTGGGAATCCAGCAGTATATTACATTATATCCAATGTAGGTATGGTACTAATGATATGGTTATTATATTTACATATCTGTGGGAATGAATCAGTATATTACGTTATATCGAATGTAGATATAGTGCTAATGATATTGTTATTAAAGGTGCATTGGTCTGTGGGAATGAATCAGTATATTACAATATATCGAATGTAGATATAGTGCTAATGATATTGTTATTAAAGGCACATTGATCTGAGGGAATGAATCAGTATATTACAATATATCGAATGTAGATATAATACTAATGATATGGTTCTTAAAGGTATATTGACCTGTGGGAATGAATCAGTATATTACATTATATCTACTGTAGATATGGTAATAATGATATTGTTATTAATTGTACATTACGTATGTAACGTAGATATACTACTAATGAAATTGTTATTAAATGTACATTGATCAGTGGGAATGAATCAGTATATTACGTTATATCGAATGTAGATATAGTGTTAATGATATTGTTATGAAAGGTGCATTGATCTGTGGGAACCCATCAGTATATTACATTATATCGAATGTAGGTATGGTACTAATGATATGGTTATTATATGTACATATCTGTGGGAGTGAATCAGTATATTACGTTATATCGAATGTAGATATAGTGCTAATGATATTGTTATTAAAGGTGCATTGGACTGTGGGAATGAATCAGTACATTACATTATATCGAATGTAGATATAGTACTAATGATATGGTTATTAAAGGTATATTGATCTGTGGGAATGAATCAGTATATTACATTATATCGAATGTAGATTTAGTACTAATGATATTGTTATCAAATGTACATTGATCTTTGGGGATCAATCAGTATATTACATTATATCTGATGTAGATATGGTGATAATAATATTGTTATTAATTGTACATTACGTATGTAATGTAGATATACTACTAATGATGTTGTTATTAAATGTACATTGATCAGTGGGAATGAATCTGTATATGAAATTATATCTAATGTAGATATAGTAACAATGATATTGTTATTAAATGTACATTGATCTGTGGGAATGAATCAGTATATTACATTATATCGAATGTAGATATAGTGCTAATGATATTGTTATTAATGGCACATTGATCCGTGGGAATGAATTAGTATATTACATTATATCTAATGTAGATATAGTACTAATGATATGGTTATTAAAGGTATATTGATCTGTGGGAATGAATCTGTATATGACATTATACCTAATGTAAATATAGTAATAATGATATTGTTATTAAATGTACATTACATATCTAATGTAGACATGGTACTAATGATATGGTTATTAAATGTACATTGGTCTGTGGGAATGAATCAGTATATTACATTATATCTAATGTAGATATGGTAATAATGATATTGTTATTAATTGTACATTACGTATGTAACGTAGATATGCTACTAATGATATTGTTATTAAATGTACATTGATCAGTGGGAATGAGTCTCTATATGAAATTATATCTAATGTAGATATAGTAATAATGATATTGTTATTAAATGTACATTGATCTGTGGGAATGAATCAGTATATTACATTATATCGAATGTAGGTATGGTACTAATGATATGGTTATTATATGTACATATCTGTGGGAATGAATCAGTATATTACGTTATATCGAATGTAGGTATAGTGCTAATGATGTTGTTATTAAAGGTGCATTGGTCTGTGGGAATGAATCAGTACATTACATTATATCGAATGTAGATATAGTACTAATGATATGGTTATTAAAGGTATATTGATCTGTGGGTATGAATCAGTATATTACATTATATCGAGTGTAGATATAGTGCTAATGATATTGTTATTAAATGTACATTGATCTTTGGGGATCAATCGGTATATTACATTATATCTAATGTAGATATGGTGATAATAATATTGTTATTAATTGTACATTACGTATGTTATGTAGATATACTACTAATTATGTTGTTATTAAATGTACATTGATCAGTGGGAATGAATCCGTATATGAAATTATATCTAATGTAGATATAGTAATAATGATATTGTTCTTAAATGTACATTGATCTGTGGGAATGAATCAGTATATTACATTATATCGAATGTAGATATAGTGCTAATGATATTGTTATTAAAGGCACATTGATCTGTGGGAATGAATCAGTATATTACATTATATCGAATGTAGATATAGTACTAACGATATTGTCATTAAATGTACATTGATCTGTGGGGATCAACCAGTATATTACATTATATCGAATGTAGATATAGTACTACTGATATGGTTATTAAATGTACATTGATCAGTGGGAATGAATCTGTATATGAAATTATATCTAATGTAGATATAGTAATAATGACATTGTTATTAAATGTACATTGATCAGTGGGAATGAATCAGTATATTACATTATATCGAATGTAGATATAGTGCTAATGATATTGTTATGAAAGGTGCATTGATCTGTGGAAACACATCAGTATATTACATTATATCGAATGTAGGTATGGTACTAATGATATGGTTATTATATGTACATATCTGTGGGAATGAATCAGTATATTACGTTATATCGAATGTAGATATAGTGCTAATGATATTGTTATGAAAGGTGCATTGATCTGTGGGAAGCCATCAGTATATTACATTATATCGAATGTAGGTATGGTACTAATGATATGGTTAGTATATGTACATATCTGTGGGAATGAATCAGTATATTACGTTATATCGAATGTAGATATAGTGCTAATGATATTGTTATTAAAGGTGCATTGGACTGTGGGAATGAATCAGTACATTACATTATATCGAATGTAGATATAGTACTAATGATATGGTTATTAAATATATTGATATGTGGGAATGAATCAGTATATTACATTATATCGAATGTAGAATTAGTAATAATGATATTGTTATTAATTGTACATTACATATGTAATGCAGATATACTACTAATGATATTGCTATTTAATGTACATTGATCTGTGGGAATGAATCGGTATATGACATTATACCTAATGTAGATATAGTAATAATGATATTGTTATTAAATGTACATTACACATCTAATGTAGATATGGTACTAATGATATGGTTATTAAATGTACATTGATCTGTGGGTATCCATCAGTATATTACATTATATCGAATGTGGGTATGGTACTAATGATATGGTTATTATATGTACATATCTGTGGGAATGAATCAGTATATTACGTTATATCGAATGTAGGTATAGTGCTAATGATATTGTTATTAAAGGTGCATTGGTCTGGGGGAATGAATCAGTATATTACAATATATCGAATGTAGATATAGTGCTAATGATATTGTTATTAAAGGCACATTGATCTGAGGGAATGAATCAGTATATTACGTTATATCGAATGTAGATATAGTGCTAATGATATTGTTGTTAAAGGTGCATTGGTCTGTGGGAATGAATCAGTATATTACAATATATCGAATGTAGATATAGTGCTAATGATATTGTTATTAAAGGCACATTGATCTGAGGGAATGAATCAGTATATTACAATATATCGAATGTAGATATAGTACTAATGATATGGTTCTTAAAGGTATATTGATCTGTGGGAATGAATCAGTATATTACATTATATCTACTGTAGATATGGTAATAATGATATTGTTATTAATTGTACATTACGTGTGTAACGTAGATATACTACTAATGATATTGTTATTAAATGTACATTGATCAGTGGGAATGAATCAGTATATTACGTTATATCGAATGTAGATATAGTGCTAATGATATTGTTATTAAAGGTGCATCGGTCTGTGGGAATGAATCAGTATATTACATTATATAGAATGTAGATATAGTGCTAATGATATTGATATTAAAGGCACATTGATCTGTGGGAATGAATCAGTATATTACATTATATCTAATGTAGATATGGTACTAATGATATGGTTATTAAATGTACGTTGATCTGTGGGAATGAATCAGTATATTACATTATATCTAATGTACATATGGTAATAATGATATTGTTATTAATTGTACATTACGTATGTAACGTAGATATACCACTAATGATATTGTTATTAAATGTACATTGATCAGTGGGAATGAATCTGTATATGAAATTATATCTAATGTAGATATAGTAATAATGATATTGTTATTAAATGTACATTGATCTGTGGGAATGAATCAGTATATTACATTATATAGAATGTAGATATAGTACTAATGATATGGTTATTAAAGGTATATTGATCTGTGGGAATGAATCAGTATATTACATTATATCGAATGTAGATTTAGTACTAATGATATTGTTATTAAATGTACATTGATCTTTGGGGATCAATCAGTATATTACATTATATCTGATGTAGATATGGTGTTAATAATATTGTTATTAATTGTACATTACGTATGTAATGTAGATATACTACTAATGATGTTGTTATTAAATGTACATTGATCAGTGGGAATGAATCTGTATATGAAATTATATCTAATGTAGATATAGTAACAATGATATTGTTATTAAATGTACATTGATCTGTGGGAATGAATCAGTATATTACATTATATCGAATGTAGATATAGTGCTAATGATATTGTTATTAATGGCACATTGATCCGTGGGAATGAATTAGTATATTACATTATATCTAATGTAGATATAGTACTAATGATATGGTTATTAAAGGTATATTGATCTGTGGGAATGAATCTGTATATGACATTATACCTAATGTAAATATAGTAATAATGATATTGTTATTAAATGTACATTACATATCTAATGTAGACATGGCACTAATGATATGGTTATTAAATGTACATTGGTCTGTGGGAATGAATCAGTATATTACATTATATCTAATGTAGATATGGTAATAATGATATTGTTATTAATTGTACATTACGTATGTAACGTAGATATACCACTAATGATATTGTTATTAAATGTACATTGATCAGTGGGAATGAATCTGTATATGAAATTATATCTAATGTAGATATAGTAATAATGATATTGTTATTAAATGTACATTGATCTGTGGGAATGAATCAGTATATTACATTATATCGAATGTAGATATAGTGCTAATGATACTGTTATGAAAGGTGCATTGATCTGTGGGAACACATCAGTATATTACACTATATCGAATGTAGGTATGGTACTAATGTTATGGTTATTATATGTACATATCTGTGGGAATGAATCAGTATATTACGATATATCGAATGTAGATATAGTGCTAATGATATTGTTATTAAAGGTGCATTTGTCTGTGGGAATGAATCAGTACATTACATTATATCGAATGTAGATATAGTACTAATGATATGGTTATTAAAGGTATATTGATCTGTGGGAATGAATCAGTATATTACATTATATCGAATGTAGATTTAGTACTAATGATATTGTTATTAAATGTACATTGATCTTTGGGGATCAATCAGTATATTACATTATATCTGATGTAGATATGGTGTTAATAATATTGTTATTAATTGTACATTACGTATGTAATGTAGATATACTACTAATGATGTTGTTATTAAATGTACATTGATCAGTGGGAATGAATCAGTATATTACATTATATCTACTGTAGATATGGTAATAATGATATTGTTATTAATTGTACATTACGTATGTAACGTAGATATACTACTAATGAAATTGTTATTAAATGTACATTGATCAGTGGGAATGAATCAGTATATTACGTTATATCGAATGTAGATATAGTGTTAATGATATTGTTATGAAAGGTGCATTGATCTGTGGGAACCCATCAGTATATTACATTATATCGAATGTAGGTATGGTACTAATGATATGGTTATTATATGTACATATCTGTGGGAGTGAATCAGTATATTACGTTATATCGAATGTAGATATAGTGCTAATGATATTGTTATTAAAGGTGCATTGGACTGTGGGAATGAATCAGTACATTACATTATATCGAATGTAGATATAGTACTAATGATATGGTTATTAAAGGTATATTGATCTGTGGGAATGAATCAGTATATTACATTATATCGAATGTAGATATAGTACTAATGATATGGTTATTAAAGGTATATTGATCTGTGGGAATCCATCAGTATATTAAATTATATCGAATGTAGATATAATACTAATGATATGGTTCTTAAAGGTATATTGACCTGTGGGAATGAATCAGTATATTACATTATATCTACTGTAGATATGGTAATAATGATATTGTTATTAATTGTACATTACGTATGTATAGTAGATATACTACTAATGAAATTGTTATTAAATGTACATTGATCAGTGGGAATGAATCAGTATATTACGTTATATCGAATGTAGATATAGTGCTAATGATATTGTTATTAAAGGTGCATTGGTCTGTGGGCATGAATCAGTATATTACATTATATAGAATGTAGATATAGTGCTAATGATATTGATATTAAAGGCACATTGATCTGTGGGAATCCAGCAGTATATTACATTATATCCAATGTAGGTATGGTACTAATGATATGGTTATTATATGTACATATCTGTGGGAATGAATCAGTATATTACGTTATATCGAATGTAGATATAGTGCTAATGATATTGTTATTAAAGGTGCATTGGACTGTGGGAATGAATCACTACATTACATTATATCGAATGTAGATATAGTACTAATGATATTGTCATTTAATGTACATTGATCTTTGGGAATGAATCAGTATATTACATTATATCGAATGTACATATAGTACTACTGATATGGTTATTAAATATATTGATCTGTGGGAATGAATCAGTATATTACATTATATCGAATGTAGATACAGTGCTAATGATATTGTTATTAAAGGCACATTGATCTGTGGGAATGAATCAGTATATTACATTATATCGAATGTAGATATAGTACTAATGATATTGTCATTTAATGTACATTGATCTTTGGGGATCATCCAGTATATTACATTATATCTAATGTAGATATAGTAATAATGATATTGTTATTAAATGTACATTGATCTGTGGGAATGAATCAGTGTATTACGTTATATCGAATGTAGATATAGTACTAATGATATGGTTATTAAATGTACATTGATCTATGGGAATGAATCAGTATATTACATTATATCGAATGTAGATATAGTGCTAATGATATTGTTATTAAAGGTACATTGATCTCTGCGTAATAATCAGGATATTACATCATATCTAATGTAGAATTGGTAATAATGATATTGTTATTAAATGTACATTACATATCTAATGTAGATATGGTACTAATGATATGGTTATTAAATGTACATTGATCTGTGGGTATCCATCAGTATATTACATTATATCGAATGTGTGTATGGTACTAATGATATGGTTATTATATTTACATATCTGTGGGAATGAATCAGTATATTACGTTATATCGAATGTAGATATAGTGCTAATGATATTGTTATTAAAGGTGCATTGGTCTGTGGGAATGAATCAGTATATTACAATATATCGAATGTAGATATAGTGCTAATGATATTGTTATTAAAGGCACATTGATCTGAGGGAATGAATCAGTATATTACAATATATCGAATGTAGATATAATACTAATGATATGGTTCTTAAAGGTATATTGACCTGTGGGAATGAATCAGTATATTACATTATATCTACTGTAGATATGGTAATAATGATATTGTTATTAATTGTACATTACGTATGTAACGTAGATATACTACTAATGAAATTGTTATTAAATGTACATTGATCAGTGGGAATGAATCAGTATATTACGTTATATCGAATGTAGATATAGTGCTAATGATATTGTTATTAAAGGTGCATTGGTCTGTGGGAATGAATCAGTATATTACATTATATAGAATGTAGATATAGTGCTAATGATATTGTTATTAAAGGTGCATTGGACTGTGGGAATGAATCAGTACATTACATTATATCGAATGTAGATATAGTACTAATGATATTGTCATTTAATGTACATTGATCTTTGGGAATGAATCAGTATATTACATTATATCGAATGTACATATAGTACTACTGATATGGTTATTAAATATATTGATCTGTGGGAATGAATCAGTATTATACATTATATCGAATGTAGATACAGTGCTAATGATATTGTTATTAAAGGCACATTGATCTGTGGGAATGAATCAGTATATTACATTATATCGAATGTAGATATAGTACTAATGATATTGTCATTTAATGTGCATTGATCTTTGGGGATCATCCAGTATATTACATTATATCTAATGTAGATATAGTAATAATGATATTGTTATTAAATGTACATTGATCTGTGGGAATGAATCAGTGTATTACGTTATATCGAATGTAGATATAGTACTAATGATATGGTTATTAAATGTACATTGATCTATGGGAATGAATCAGTATATTACATTATATCGAATGTAGATATAGTGCTAATGATATTGTTATTAAAGGTACATTGATCTCTGCGTAATAATCAGGATATTACATCATATCTAATGTAGAATTGGTAATAATGATATTGTTATTAAATGTACATTACATATCTAATGTAGATATGGTACTAATGATATGGTTATTAAATGTACATTGATCTGTGGGTATCCATCAGTATATTACATTATATCGAATGTGTGTATGGTACTAATGATATGGTTATTATATGTACATATCTGTGGGAATGAATCAGTATATTACGTTATATCGAATGTAGATATAGTGCTAATGATATTGTTATTAAAGGTGCATTGGTCTGTGGGAATGAATCAGTATATTACAATATATCGAATGTAGATATAGTGCTAATGATATTGTTATTAAAGGCACATTGATCTGAGGGAATGAATCAGTATATTACAATATATCGAATGTAGATATAATACTAATGATATAGTTCTTAAAGGTATATTGACCTGTGGGAATGAATCAGTATATTACATTATATCTACTGTAGATATGGTAATAATGATATTGTTATTAATTGTACATTACGTATGTAACGTAGATATACTACTAATGAAATTGTTATTAAATGTACATTGATCAGTGGGAATGAATCAGTATATTACGTTATATCGAATGTAGATATAGTGCTAATGATATTGTTATTAAAGGTGCATTGTTCTGTGGGAATGAATCAGTATATTACATTATATAGAATGTAGATATAGTGCTAATGATATTGATATTAAAGGCACATTGATCTGTGGGAATCCAGCAGTATATTACATTATATCCAATGTAGGTATGGTACTAATGATATGGTTATTATATGTACATATCTGTGGGAATGAATCAGTATATTACGTTATATCGAATGTAGATATAGTGCTAATGATATTGTTATTAAAGGTGCATTGGACTGTGGGAATGAATCAGTACATTACATTATATCGAATGTAGATATAGTACTAATGATATTGTCATTTCATGTACATTGATCTTTGGGAATGAATCAGTATATTACATTATATCGAATGTACATATAGTACTACTGATATGGTTATTAAATATATTGATCTGTGGGAATGAATCAGTATATTACATTATATCGAATGTAGATACAGTGCTAATGATATTGTTATTAAAGGCACATTGATCTGTGGGAATGAATCAGTATATTACATTATATCGAATGTAGATATAGTACTAATGATATTGTCATTTAATGTACATTGATCTTTGGGGATCATCCAGTATATTACATTATATCTAATGTATATATAGTAATAATGATATTGTTATTAAATGTACATTGATCTGTGGGAATGAATCAGTGTATTACGTTATATCGAATGTAGATATAGTACTAATGATATGGTTATTAAATGTACATTGATCTATGGGAATGAATCAGTATATTACATTATATCGAATGTAGATATAGTGCTAATGATATTGTTATTAAACGTACATTGATCTCTGCGTAATAATCAGGATATTACATCATATCTAATGTAGAATTGGTAATAATGATATTGTTATTATATGTACATTACATATCTAATGTAGATATGGTACTAATGATATGGTTATTAAATGTACATTGATCTGTGGGTATCCATCAGTATATTACATTATATCGAATGTGTGTATGGTACTAATGATATGGTTATTATATGTACATATCTGTGGGAATGAATCAGTATATTACGTTATATCGAATGTAGATATAGTGCTAATGATATTGTTATTAAAGGTGCATTGGTCTGTGGGAATGAATCAGTATATTACAATGTATCGAATGTAGATATAGTGCTAATGATATTGTTATTAAAGGCACATTGATCTGAGGGAATGAATCAGTATATTACAATATATCGAATGTAGATATAATACTAATGATATAGTTCTTAAAGGTATATTGACCTGTGGGAATGAATCAGTATATTACATTATATCTACTGTAGATATGGTAATAATGATATTGTTATTAATTGTACATTACGTATGTAACGTAGATATACTACTAATGAAATTGTTATTAAATGTACATTGATCAGTGGGAATGTATCAGTATATTACGTTATATCGAATGTAGATATAGTGCTAATGATATTGTTATTAAAGGTGCATTGGTCTGTGGGAATGAATCAGTATATTACATTATATAGAATGTAGATATAGTGCTAATGATATTGATATTAAAGGCACATTGATCTGTGGGAATCCAGCAGTATATTACATTATATCCAATGTAGGTATGGTACTAATGATATGGTTATTATATTTACATATCTGTGGGAATGAATCAGTATATTACGTTATATCGAATGTAGATATAGTGCTAATGATATTGTTATTAAAGGTGCATTGGTCTGTGGGAATGAATCAGTATATTACAATATATCGAATGTAGATATAGTGCTAATGATATTGTTATTAAAGGCACATTGATCTGAGGGAATGAATCAGTATATTACAATATATCGAATGTAGATATAATACTAACGATATGGTTCTTAAAGGTATATTGACCTGTGGGAATGAATCAGTATATTACATTATATCTACTGTAGATATGGTAATAATGATATTGTTATTAATTGTACATTACGTATGTAACGTAGATATACTACTAATGAAATTGTTATTAAATGTACATTGATCAGTGGGAATGAATCAGTATATTACGTTATATCGAATGTAGATATAGTGCTAATGATATTGTTATTAAAGGTGCATTGGTCTGTGGGAATGAATCAGTATATTACATTATATAGAATGTAGATATAGTGCTAATGATATTGTTAATAAAGGTGCATTGGACTGTGGGAATGAATCAGTACATTACATTATATCGAATGTAGATATAGTACTAATGATATTGTCATTTAATGTACATTGATCTTTGGGAATGAATCAGTATATTACATTATATCGAATGTACATATAGTACTACTGATATGGTTATTAAATATATTGATCTGTGGGAATGAATCAGTATATTACATTATATCGAATGTAGATACAGTGCTAATGATATTGTTATTAAAGGCACATTGATCTGTGGGAATGAATCAGTATATTACATTATATCGAATGTAGATATAGTACTAATGATATTGTCATTTAATGTACATTGATCTTTGGGGATCATCCAGTATATTACATTATATCTAATGTAGATATAGTAATAATGATATTGTTATTAAATGTACATTGATCTGTGGGAATGAATCAGTGTATTACGTTATATCGAATGTAGATATAGTACTAATGATATGGTTGTTAAATGTACATTGATCTATGGGAATGAATCAGTATATTACATTATATCGAATGTAGATATAGAGCTAATGATATTGTTATTAAACGTACATTGATCTCTGCGTAATAATCAGGATATTACATCATATCTAATGTAGAATTGGTAATAATGATATTGTTATTATATGTACATTACATATCTAATGTAGATATGGTACTGATGATATGGTTATTAAATGTACATTGATCTGTGGGTATCCATCAGTATATTACATTATATCGAATGTGTGTATGGTACTAATGATATGGTTATTATATGTACATATCTGTGGGAATGAATCAGTATATTACGTTATATCGAATGTAGATATAGTGCTAATGATATTGTTATTAAAGGTGCATTGGTCTGTGGGAATGAATCAGTATATTACAATATATCGAATGTAGATATAGTGCTAATGATATTGTTATTAAAGGCACATTGATCTGAGGGAATGAATCAGTATATTACAATATATCGAATGTAGATATAATACTAATGATATAGTTCTTAAAGGTATATTGACCTGTGGGAATGAATCAGTATATTACATTATATCTACTGTAGATATGGTAATAATGATATTGTTATTAATTGTACATTACGTATGTAACGTAGATATACTACTAATGAAATTGTTATTAAATGTACATTGATCAGTGGGAATGAATCAGTATATTACGTTATATCGAATGTAGATATAGTGCTAATGATATTGTTATTAAAGGTGCATTGGTCTGTGGGAATGAATCAGTATATTACATTATATAGAATGTAGATATAGTGCTAATGATATTGATATTAAAGGCACATTGATCTGTGGGAATCCAGCAGTATATTACATTATATCCAATGTAGGTATGGTACTAATGATATGGTTATTATATTTACATATCTGTGGGAATGAATCAGTATATTACGTTATATCGAATGTAGATATAGTGCTAATGATATTGTTATTAAAGGTGCATTGGTCTGTGGGAATGAATCAGTATATTACAATATATCGAATGTAGATATAGTGCTAATGATATTGTTATTAAAGGCACATTGATCTGAGGGAATGAATCAGTATATTACAATATATCGAATGTAGATATAATACTAATGATATGGTTCTTAAAGGTATATTGACCTGTGGGAATGAATCAGTATATTACATTATATCTACTGTAGATATGGTAATAATGATATTGTTATTAATTGTACATTACGTATGTAACGTAGATATACTACTAATGAAATTGTTATTAAATGTACATTGATCAGTGGGAATGAATCAGTATATTACGTTATATCGAATGTAGATATAGTGTTAATGATATTGTTATGAAAGGTGCATTGATCTGTGGGAACCCATCAGTATATTACATTATATCGAATGTAGGTATGGTACTAATGATATGGTTATTATATGTACATATCTGTGGGAGTGAATCAGTATATTACGTTATATCGAATGTAGATATAGTGCTAATGATATTGTTATTAAAGGTGCATTGGACTGTGGGAATGAATCAGTACATTACATTATATCGAATGTAGATATAGTACTAATGATATGGTTATTAAAGGTATATTGATCTGTGGGAATGAATCAGTATATTACATTATATCGAATGTACATATAGTACTACTGATATGGTTATTAAATATATTGATCTGTGGGAATGAATCAGTATATTACATTATATCTAATGTAGATATGGTGATAATAATATTGTTATTAATTGTACATTACGTATGTAGTGTAGATATACTACTAATGATGTTGTTATTAAATGTACATTGATCAGTGGGAATGAATCTGTATATGAAATTATATCTGATGTAGATATAGAAATAATGATATTGTTATTAAATGTACATTGATCTGTGGGAATGAATCAGTATATTACGTTATATCGAATGTAGATATAGTGCTAATGATATTGCTATTAAAGGTGCATTGGTCTGTGGGAATGAATCAGTATATTACATTATATCGAATGTAGATATAGTACTAATGATATGGTTATTAAAGGTATATTGATCTGTGGGAATCCATCAGTATATTAAATTATATCGAATGTAGATATAATACTAATGATATGGTTCTTAAAGGTATATTGACCTGTGGGAATGAATCAGTATATTACATTATATCTACTGTAGATATGGTAATAATGATATTGTTATTAATTGTACATTACGTATGTATAGTAGATATACTACTAATGAAATTGTTATTAAATGTACATTGATCAGTGGGAATGAATCAGTATATTACGTTATATCGAATGTAGATATAGTGCTAATGATATTGTTATTAAAGGTGCATTGGTCTGTGGGCATGAATCAGTATATTACATTATATAGAATGTAGATATAGTGCTAATGATATTGATATTAAAGGCACATTGATCTGTGGGAATCCAGCAGTATATTACATTATATCCAATGTAGGTATGGTACTAATGATATGGTTATTATATGTACATATCTGTGGGAATGAATCAGTATATTACGTTATATCGAATGTAGATATAGTGCTAATGATATTGTTATTAAAGGTGCATTGGACTGTGGGAATGAATCACTACATTACATTATATCGAATGTAGATATAGTACTAATGATATTGTCATTTAATGTACATTGATCATTGGGAATGAATCAGTATATTACATTATATCGAATGTACATATAGTACTACTGATATGGTTATTAAATATATTGATCTGTGGGAATGAATCAGTATATTACATTATATCGAATGTAGATACAGTGCTAATGATATTGTTATTAAAGGCACATTGATCTGTGGGAATGAATCAGTATATTACATTATATCGAATGTAGATATAGTACTAATGATATTGTCATTTAATGTACATTGATCTTTGGGGATCATCCAGTATATTACATTATATCTAATGTAGATATAGTAATAATGATATTGTTATTAAATGTACATTGATCTGTGGGAATGAATCAGTGTATTACGTTATATCGAATGTAGATATAGTACTAATGATATGGTTATTAAATGTACATTGATCTATGGGAATGAATCAGTATATTACATTATATCGAATGTAGATATAGTGCTAATGATATTGTTATTAAACGTACATTGATCTCTGCGTAATAATCAGGATATTACATCATATCTAATGTAGAATTGGTAATAATGATATTGTTATTATATGTACATTACATATCTAATGTAGATATGGTACTAATGATATGGTTATTAAATGTACATTGATCTGTGGGTATCCATCAGTATATTACATTATATCGAATGTGTGTATGGTACTAATGATATGGTTATTATATGTACATATCTGTGGGAATGAATCAGTATATTACGTTATATCGAATGTAGATATAATACTAATGATATAGTTCTTAAAGGTATATTGACCTGTGGGAATGAATCAGTATATTACATTATATCTACTGTAGATATGGTAATAATGATATTGTTATTAATTGTACATTACGTATGTAACGTAGATATACTACTAATGAAATTGTTATTAAATGTACATTGATCAGTGGGAATGTATCAGTATATTACGTTATATCGAATGTAGATATAGTGCTAATGATATTGTTATTAAAGGTGCATTGGTCTGTGGGAATGAATCAGTATATTACATTATATAGAATGTAGATATAGTGCTAATGATATTGATATTAAAGGCACATTGATCTGTGGGAATCCAGCAGTATATTACATTATATCCAATGTAGGTATGGTACTAATGATATGGTTATTATATTTACATATCTGTGGGAATGAATCAGTATATTACGTTATATCGAATGTAGATATAGTGCTAATGATATTGTTATTAAAGGTGCATTGGTCTGTGGGAATGAATCAGTATATTACAATATATCGAATGTAGATATAGTGCTAATGATATTGTTATTAAAGGCACATTGATCTGAGGGAATGAATCAGTATATTACAATATATCGAATGTAGATATAATACTAACGATATGGTTCTTAAAGGTATATTGACCTGTGGGAATGAATCAGTATATTACATTATATCTACTGTAGATATGGTAATAATGATATTGTTATTAATTGTACATTACGTATGTAACGTAGATATACTACTAATGAAATTGTTATTAAATGTACATTGATCAGTGGGAATGAATCAGTATATTACGTTATATCGAATGTAGATATAGTGCTAATGATATTGTTATTAAAGGTGCATTGGTCTGTGGGAATGAATCAGTATATTACATTATATAGAATGTAGATATAGTGCTAATGATATTGTTAATAAAGGTGCATTGGACTGTGGGAATGAATCAGTACATTACATTATATCGAATGTAGATATAGTACTAATGATATTGTCATTTAATGTACATTGATCTTTGGGAATGAATCAGTATATTACATTATATCGAATGTACATATAGTACTACTGATATGGTTATTAAATATATTGATCTGTGGGAATGAATCAGTATATTACATTATATCGAATGTAGATACAGTGCTAATGATATTGTTATTAAAGGCACATTGATCTGTGGGAATGAATCAGTATATTACATTATATCGAATGTAGATATAGTACTAATGATATTGTCATTTAATGTACATTGATCTTTGGGGATCATCCAGTATATTACATTATATCTAATGTAGATATAGTAATAATGATATTGTTATTAAATGTACATTGATCTGTGGGAATGAATCAGTGTATTACGTTATATCGAATGTAGATATAGTACTAATGATATGGTTGTTAAATGTACATTGATCTATGGGAATGAATCAGTATATTACATTATATCGAATGTAGATATAGAGCTAATGATATTGTTATTAAACGTACATTGATCTCTGCGTAATAATCAGGATATTACATCATATCTAATGTAGAATTGGTAATAATGATATTGTTATTATATGTACATTACATATCTAATGTAGATATGGTACTAATGATATGGTTATTAAATGTACATTGATCTGTGGGTATCCATCAGTATATTACATTATATCGAATGTGTGTATGGTACTAATGATATGGTTATTATATGTACATATCTGTGGGAATGAATCAGTATATTACGTTATATCGAATGTAGATATAGTGCTAATGATATTGTTATTAAAGGTGCATTGGTCTGTGGGAATGAATCAGTATATTACAATATATCGAATGTAGATATAGTGCTAATGATATTGTTATTAAAGGCACATTGATCTGAGGGAATGAATCAGTATATTACAATATATCGAATGTAGATATAATACTAATGATATAGTTCTTAAAGGTATATTGACCTGTGGGAATGAATCAGTATATTACATTATATCTACTGTAGATATGGTAATAATGATATTGTTATTAATTGTACATTACGTATGTAACGTAGATATACTACTAATGAAATTGTTATTAAATGTACATTGATCAGTGGGAATGAATCAGTATATTACGTTATATCGAATGTAGATATAGTGCTAATGATATTGTTATTAAAGGTGCATTGGTCTGTGGGAATGAATCAGTATATTACATTATATAGAATGTAGATATAGTGCTAATGATATTGATATTAAAGGCACATTGATCTGTGGGAATCCAGCAGTATATTACATTATATCCAATGTAGGTATGGTACTAATGATATGGTTATTATATTTACATATCTGTGGGAATGAATCAGTATATTACGTTATATCGAATGTAGATATAGTGCTAATGATATTGTTATTAAAGGTGCATTGGTCTGTGGGAATGAATCAGTATATTACAATATATCGAATGTAGATATAGTGCTAATGATATTGTTATTAAAGGCACATTGATCTGAGGGAATGAATCAGTATATTACAATATATCGAATGTAGATATAATACTAATGATATGGTTCTTAAAGGTATATTGACCTGTGGGAATGAATCAGTATATTACATTATATCTACTGTAGATATGGTAATAATGATATTGTTATTAATTGTACATTACGTATGTAACGTAGATATACTACTAATGAAATTGTTATTAAATGTACATTGATCAGTGGGAATGAATCAGTATATTACGTTATATCGAATGTAGATATAGTGTTAATGATATTGTTATGAAAGGTGCATTGATCTGTGGGAACCCATCAGTATATTACATTATATCGAATGTAGGTATGGTACTAATGATATGGTTATTATATGTACATATCTGTGGGAGTGAATCAGTATATTACGTTATATCGAATGTAGATATAGTGCTAATGATATTGTTATTAAAGGTGCATTGGACTGTGGGAATGAATCAGTACATTACATTATATCGAATGTAGATATAGTACTAATGATATGGTTATTAAAGGTATATTGATCTGTGGGAATGAATCAGTATATTACATTATATCGAATGTACATATAGTACTACTGATATGGTTATTAAATATATTGATCTGTGGGAATGAATCAGTATATTACATTATATCTAATGTAGATATGGTGATAATAATATTGTTATTAATTGTACATTACGTATGTAGTGTAGATATACTACTAATGATGTTGTTATTAAATGTACATTGATCAGTGGGAATGAATCTGTATATGAAATTATATCTGATGTAGATATAGAAATAATGATATTGTTATTAAATGTACATTGATCTGTGGGAATGAATCAGTATATTACGTTATATCGAATGTAGATATAGTGCTAATGATATTGCTATTAAAGGTGCATTGGTCTGTGGGAATGAATCAGTATATTACATTATATCGAATGTAGATATAGTACTAATGATATGGTTATTAAAGGTATATTGATCTGTGGGAATCCATCAGTATATTAAATTATATCGAATGTAGATATAATACTAATGATATGGTTCTTAAAGGTATATTGACCTGTGGGAATGAATCAGTATATTACATTATATCTACTGTAGATATGGTAATAATGATATTGTTATTAATTGTACATTACGTATGTATAGTAGATATACTACTAATGAAATTGTTATTAAATGTACATTGATCAGTGGGAATGAATCAGTATATTACGTTATATCGAATGTACATATAGTGCTAATGATATTGTTATTAAAGGTGCATTGGTCTGTGGGCATGAATCAGTATATTACATTATATAGAATGTAGATATAGTGCTAATGATATTGATATTAAAGGCACATTGATCTGTGGGAATCCAGCAGTATATTACATTATATCCAATGTAGGTATGGTACTAATGATATGGTTATTATATGTACATATCTGTGGGAATGAATCAGTATATTACGTTATATCGAATGTAGATATAGTGCTAATGATATTGTTATTAAAGGTGCATTGGACTGTGGGAATGAATCACTACATTACATTATATCGAATGTAGATATAGTACTAATGATATTGTCATTTAATGTACATTGATCTTTGGGAATGAATCAGTATATTACATTATATCGAATGTACATATAGTACTACTGATATGGTTATTAAATATATTGATCTGTGGGAATGAATCAGTATATTACATTATATCGAATGTAGATACAGTGCTAATGATATTGTTATTAAAGGCACATTGATCTGTGGGAATGAATCAGTATATTACATTATATCGAATGTAGATATAGTACTAATGATATTGTCATTTAATGTACATTGATCTTTGGGGATCATCCAGTATATTACATTATATCTAATGTAGATATAGTAATAATGATATTGTTATTAAATGTACATTGATCTGTGGGAATGAATCAGTGTATTACGTTATATCGAATGTAGATATAGTACTAATGATATGGTTATTAAATGTACATTGATCTATGGGAATGAATCAGTATATTACATTATATCGAATGTAGATATAGTGCTAATGATATTGTTATGAAAGGTACATTGATCTCTGCGTAATAATCAGGATATTACATCATATCTAATGTAGAATTGGTAATAATGATATTGTTATTAAATGTACATTACATATCTAATGTAGATATGGTACTAATGATATGGTTATTAAATGTACATTGATCTGTGGGTATCCATCAGTATATTACATTATATCGAATGTGTGTATGGTACTAATGATATGGTTATTATATTTACATATCTGTGGGAATGAATCAGTATATTACGTTATATCGAATGTAGATATAGTGCTAATGATATTGTTATTAAAGGTGCATTGGTCTGTGGGAATGAATCAGTATATTACAATATATCGAATGTAGATATAGTGCTAATGATATTGTTATTAAAGGCACATTGATCTGAGGGAATGAATCAGTATATTACAATATATCGAATGTAGATATAATACTAATGATATGGTTCTTAAAGGTATATTGACCTGTGGGAATGAATCAGTATATTACATTATATCTACTGTAGATATGGTAATAATGATATTGTTATTAATTGTACATTACGTATGTAACGTAGATATACTACTAATGAAATTGTTATTAAATGTACATTGATCAGTGGGAATGAATCAGTATATTACGTTATATCGAATGTAGATATAGTGCTAATGATATTGTTATTAAAGGTGCATTGGTCTGTGGGAATGAATCAGTATATTACATTATATAGAATGTAGATATAGTGCTAATGATATTGTTATTAAAGGTGCATTGGACTGTGGGAATGAATCAGTACATTACATTATATCGAATGTAGATATAGTACTAATGATATTGTCATTTAATGTACATTGATCTTTGGGAATGAATCAGTATATTACATTATATCGAATGTACATATAGTACTACTGATATGGTTATTAAATATATTGATCTGTGGGAATGAATCAGTATTATACATTATATCGAATGTAGATACAGTGCTAATGATATTGTTATTAAAGGCACATTGATCTGTGGGAATGAATCAGTATATTACATTATATCGAATGTAGATATAGTACTAATGATATTGTCATTTAATGTGCATTGATCTTTGGGGATCATCCAGTATATTACATTATATCTAATGTAGATATAGTAATAATGATATTGTTATTAAATGTACATTGATCTGTGGGAATGAATCAGTGTATTACGTTATATCGAATGTAGGTATAGTACTAATGATATGGTTATTAAATGTACATTGATCTATGGGAATGAATCAGTATATTACATTATATCGAATGTAGATATAGTGCTAATGATATTGTTATTAAAGGTACATTGATCTCTGCGTAATAATCAGGATATTACATCATATCTAATGTAGAATTGGTAATAATGATATTGTTATTAAATGTACATTACATATCTAATGTAGATATGGTACTAATGATATGGTTATTAAATGTACATTGATCTGTGGGTATCCATCAGTATATTACATTATATCGAATGTGTGTATGGTACTAATGATATGGTTATTATATGTACATATCTGTGGGAATGAATCAGTATATTACGTTATATCGAATGTAGATATAGTGCTAATGATATTGTTATTAAAGGTGCATTGGTCTGTGGGAATGAATCAGTATATTACAATATATCGAATGTAGATATAGTGCTAATGATATTGTTATTAAAGGCACATTGATCTGTGGGAGTGAATCAGTATATTACGTTATATCGAATGTAGATATAGTGCTAATGATATTGTTATTAAAGGTGCATTGGACTGTGGGAATGAATCAGTACATTACATTATATCGAATGTAGATATAGTACTAATGATATGGTTATTAAAGGTATATTGATCTGTGGGAATGAATCAGTATATTACATTATATCGAATGTACATATAGTACTACTGATATGGTTATTAAATATATTGATCTGTGGGAATGAATCAGTATATTACATTATATCTAATGTAGATATGGTGATAATAATATTGTCATTTAATGTACATTGATCTTTGGGGATCATCCAGTATATTACATTATATCTAATGTAGATATAGTAATAATGATATTGTTATTAAATGTACATTACAGATCTATTGTAGATATGGTACTAATGATATGGTTATTAAATGTACATTGATCTGTGGGAATGAATCAGTATATTACATTATATCGAATGTAGATATAGTGCTAATGATATTGTTCTTAAAGGTACATTGATCTCTGGGTAATAATCAGGATATTACATTATATCTAATGTAGAATTAGTAATAATGATATTGTTATTAATTGTACATTACATATGTAATGTAGATATACTACTAATGATATTGCTATGAAATGTACATTGATCTGTGGGAATGAATCTGTATATGACAGTATACCTAATGTAGATATAGTAATAATGATATTGTTACTAAATGTACATTACATATCTACTGTAGATATGATGCTAATGATATTTTTATGAAATGTACATTGATCTGTGGGAATGAATCAGTATATTACATTATATCGAATGTAGATATAGTGCTAATGACATTGTTATTAAAGGCACATTGATCTGTGGGAAGGAATCTGTATACTACATTATATCGTATGTAGATATAGTGCTAATGATACTGTTATTAAAGGTACATTGATCTGTGGGAATGAATCAGTATATTACATTATATCGAATGTAGATTTAGTACTAATGATATTGTTATTAAATGTACATTGATCTTTGGGGATCAATCATTATATTACATTATATCTAATGTAGATATGGTGATAATAATATTGTTATTAATTGTACATTACGTATGTAATGTAGATATACTACTAATGATGTTGTTATTAAATGTACATTGATCAGTGGCAATGAATCAGTATATTACCTTATATCGAATGTAGATATAGTGCTAATGATATTGTTATTAAAGGTACATTGATCTCCGCGTAATAATCAGGATATTACATCATATCTAATGTAGAATTGTTAATAATGATATTGTTATTAAATGTACATTACATATCTAATGTAGATATGGTACTAATGATATGGTTATTAAATGTACATTGATCTGTGGGTATCCATCAGTATATTACATTATATCGAATGTGGGTATGGTACTAATGATATGGTTATTATATGTACATATCTGTGGGAATGAATCTGTATATTACGTTATATCGAATGTAGATATAGTGCTAATGATACTGTTATTAAAGGTGCATTGGTCTGTGGGAATGAATCAGTATATTACAATATATCGAATGTAGATATAGTGCTAATGATATTGTTATTAAAGACACATTGATCTGAGGGAATGAATCAGTATATTACAATATATCGAATGTAGATATAGTACTAATGATATGGTTCTTAAAGGTATATTGATCTGTGGGAATGAATCAGTATATTACATTATATCTAATGTAGATATGGTGATAATAATATTGTTATTAATTGTACATTACGTATGTAATGTAGATATACTACTAATGATGTTGTTATTAAATGTACATTGATCAGTGGGAATGAATCAGTATACGAAATTATATCTAATGTAGATATAGTAACAATGATATTGTTATTAAATGTCCATTACGTATGTAACGTAGATATACTACTAATGATATTGTTATTAAATGTACATTGATCAATGGGAATGAATCAGTATACGAAATTATATCTAATGTAGATATAGTAACAATGATATTGTTATTAAATGTCCATTACGTATGTAACGTAGATATACTACTAATGATATTGTTATTAAATGTACATTGATCAGTGGGAATGAATCAGTATATTACATTATATCAAATGTAGATATAGTGCTAATGATATTGTTATGAAAGGTGCATTTATCTGTGGAAATCCATCAGTATATTACATTATATCGAATGTGGATATAGTAATAATGATATTGTTATTAAATGTACATTGATCTGTGGGAATGAATCAGTATAATACATTATATCGAATGTAGATATAGTGCTAATGATATTGTTATTAAACGTACATTGATCTCTGGGTAATAATCAGGATATTACATTATATCTAATGTGGAATTGGTAATAATGATATTGTTATTAATTGTACATTACATATGTAATGTAGATATACTACTAATGATATTGCTATTTAGTGTACATTGATCTGTGGGAATGAATCTGTATATGACATTATACCTAATGTAGATATGGTAATAATGATATTGTTATTAATTGTACATTGATCTTTGGGGATCAATCAGTATATTACATTATATCTAATGTGGATATGGTGATAATAATATTGTTATTAATTGTACATTGATCTGTGGGAATGAATCACTATATTACATTATATCGAATGTAGATATAGTGCTAATGATATGGTTTTTAAAGGTATATTGACCTGTGAGAATGAATCAGTATATTACATTATATCTAATGTAGATATGGTGCTAATGATATGGTTATTAAAGGTATGTTGGTCTGTGGGAATGAATAAGTACATTACATTATATCGAATGTAGATATACTACTAATGATGTTGTTATTAAATGTACATTGACCAGTGGGAATGAATCAGTATATTACATTATATCGAATGTAGATATAGTACTAATGATATGGTTATTAAAGGTATATTGATATGTGGGAATGAATCAGTATATTACATTATATCGAATGTAGATATAGTACTAAGGATATTGTCATTAAATGTACATTGATCTTTGGGGATCAATCAGTATATTACATTATATCTAATGTAGATATGGTAATAATGATATTGTTATTAATTGTACATTACGTATGTAATGTAGATATGCTACTAATGATGTTGCTATTAAATGTACATTGATCAGTGGGAATGAATCTGTATATGAAATTGCGTCTAATGTAGATATAGTAATAATGATATTGTTATTAAATGTACATTGATCAGTGGGAATGAATCTGTATATGAAATTATATCTAATGTAGATATAGTAATAATGATATTGTTATTAAATGTACATTGATCAGTGGGAATGAATCTGTATATGAAATTATATCTAATGTAGATATAGTAATAATGATATGGTTATGAAATGTACATTGATCTGTGGGAATGAATCAGTATATTACATTATATCGAATGTAGATATAGTGCTAATGATATCGTTATTAAAGGCACATTGATCTGTGGGAAGGAATCTGTGTACTACATTATATCGTATGTAGATATAGTGCTAATGATATTGTTATTAAAGGAACATTGATCTGTGGGAATGAATCAGTATATTACCTTATATCGAATGTAGATATAGTGCTAATGATATGGTTATTAAAGGTATATTGTTCTGTGGGAATGAATCAGTATATTACATTATATCTAATGTTGATATAGTGCTAATGATATTGTTATGAAAGGTGCATTGATCTGTGGGAATCCATCAGTATATTACATTATATCGAATGTTGGTATGGTACTAATGATATGGTTATTATATGTACATATCTGTGGGAATGAATCAGTATATTACGTTATATCGATTGTAGATATAGTGCTAATGATATTGTTATTAAAGGTGCATTGGTCTGTGGGAATGAATCAGTATATTACATTATATGGAATGTAGATGTAGTGCTAATGATATTGATATTAAAGGTG
Organism: Osmia lignaria lignaria; assembly: GCF_051020975.1. Classification (NCBI taxonomy): domain Eukaryota; kingdom Metazoa; phylum Arthropoda; class Insecta; order Hymenoptera; family Megachilidae; genus Osmia; species Osmia lignaria. The sequence goes on along the minus strand of NC_135038.1, from coordinate 367,318 downwards.
CATTGGTCTGTGGGAATGAATCAGTATATTACATTATGTCGAATGTAGATATAGTACTAATGATATGGTTATTAAAGGTATATTGATCTGTGGGAATGAATCAGTATATTACATTATTTCGGATGTAGATATAGTACTAATGATATTGTCATTAAATGTACATTGATCTCTGGGTAATAATCAGGATATCACATTATATCCAATGTAGAATTGGTAATAATGATATTGTTATTAATTGTACATTGCATATGTAATGTAGATATACTACTAATGATATTGCTATTTAATGTACATTGATCTGTGGGAATGAATCTGTATATGACATTATACATAATGTAGATATAGTAATAATGATATTGTTATTAAATGTACATTACATATCTAATGTAGATATGGTACTAATGATATGGCTATTAAATGTACATTGATCTGTGGGAATGAATCAGTATATTCCATTATATCGAATGTAGATATAGTGCTAATGATACTGTTATTAAAGGTGCATTGGTCTGTGGGAATGAATCAGTATATTACAATATATCGAATGTAGATATAGTGCTAATGATATTGTTATTAAAGACACATTGATCTGAGGGAATGAATCAGTATATTACAATATATCGAATGTAGATATAGTACTAATGATATGGTTCTTAAAGGTATATTGATCTGTGGGAATGAATCAGTATATTACATTATATCTAATGTAGATATGGTGATAATAATATTGTTATTAATTGTACATTACGTATGTAATGTAGATATACTACTAATGATGTTGTTATTAAATGTACATTGATCAGTGGGAATGAATCAGTATACGAAATTATATCTAATGTAGATATAGTAACAATGATATTGTTATTAAATGTCCATTACGTATGTAACGTAGATATACTACTAATGATATTGTTATTAAATGTACATTGATCAATGGGAATGAATCAGTATACGAAATTATATCTAATGTAGATATAGTAACAATGATATTGTTATTAAATGTCCATTACGTATGTAACGTAGATATACTACTAATGATATTGTTATTAAATGTACATTGATCAGTGGGAATGAATCAGTATATTACATTATATCAAATGTAGATATAGTGCTAATGATATTGTTATGAAAGGTGCATTTATCTGTGGGAATCCATCAGTATATTACATTATATCGAATGTGGATATAGTAATAATGATATTGTTATTAAATGTACATTGATCTGTGGGAATGAATCAGTATAATACATTATATCGAATGTAGATATAGTGCTAATGATATTGTTATTAAACGTACATTGATCTCTGGGTAATAATCAGGATATTACATTATATCTAATGTGGAATTGGTAATAATGATATTGTTATTAATTGTACATTACATATGTAATGTAGATATACTACTAATGATATTGCTATTTAGTGTACATTGATCTGTGGGAATGAATCTGTATATGACATTATACCTAATGTAGATATGGTAATAATGATATTGTTATTAATTGTACATTGATCTTTGGGGATCAATCAGTATATTACATTATATCTAATGTGGATATGGTGATAATAATATTGTTATTAATTGTACATTGATCTGTGGGAATGAATCACTATATTACATTATATCGAATGTAGATATAGTGCTAATGATATGGTTTTTAAAGGTATATTGACCTGTGAGAATGAATCAGTATATTACATTATATCTAATGTAGATATGGTGCTAATGATATGGTTATTAAAGGTATGTTGGTCTGTGGGAATGAATAAGTACATTACATTATATCGAATGTAGATATACTACTAATGATGTTGTTATTAAATGTACATTGACCAGTGGGAATGAATCAGTATATTACATTATATCGAATGTAGATATAGTACTAATGATATGGTTATTAAAGGTATATTGATATGTGGGAATGAATCAGTATATTACATTATATCGAATGTAGATATAGTACTAAGGATATTGTCATTAAATGTACATTGATCTTTGGGGATCAATCAGTATATTACATTATATCTAATGTAGATATGGTAATAATGATATTGTTATTAATTGTACATTACGTATGTAATGTAGATATGCTACTAATGATGTTGCTATTAAATGTACATTGATCAGTGGGAATGAATGTGTATATGAAATTGCGTCTAATGTAGATATAGTAATAATGATATTGTTATTAAATGTACATTGATCAGTGGGAATGAATCTGTATATGAAATTATATCTAATGTAGATATAGTAATAATGATATTGTTATTAAATGTACATTGATCAGTGGGAATGAATCTGTATATGAAATTATATCTAATGTAGATATAGTAATAATGATATGGTTATGAAATGTACATTGATCTGTGGGAATGAATCAGTATATTACATTATATCGAATGTAGATATAGTGCTAATGATATCGTTATTAAAGGCACATTGATCTGTGGGAAGGAATCTGTGTACTACATTATATCGAATGTAGATATAGTGCTAATGATATTGTTATTAAAGGAACATTGATCTGTGGGAATGAATCAGTATATTACCTTATATCGAATGTAGATATAGTGCTAATGATATGGTTATTAAAGGTATATTGTTCTGTGGGAATGAATCAGTATATTACATTATATCTAATGTTGATATAGTGCTAATGATATTGTTATGAAAGGTGCATTGATCTGTGGGAATCCATCAGTATATTACATTATATCGAATGTTGGTATGGTACTAATGATATGGTTATTATATGTACATATCTGTGGGAATGAATCAGTATATTACGTTATATCGATTGTAGATATAGTGCTAATGATATTGTTATTAAAGGTGCATTGGTCTGTGGGAATGAATCAGTATATTACATTATATGGAATGTAGATGTAGTGCTAATGATATTGATATTAAAGGTGCATTGGTCTGTGGGAATGAATCAGTATATTACATTATGTCGAATGTAGATATAGTACTAATGATATGGTTATTAAAGGTATATTGATCTGTGGGAATGAATCAGTATATTACATTATTTCGGATGTAGATATAGTACTAATGATATTGTCATTAAATGTACATTGATCTCTGGGTAATAATCAGGATATCACATTATATCCAATGTAGAATTGGTAATAATGATATTGTTATTAATTGTACATTGCATATGTAATGTAGATATACTACTAATGATATTGCTATTTAATGTACATTGATCTGTGGGAATGAATCTGTATATGACATTATACATAATGTAGATATAGTAATAATGATATTGTTATTAAATGTACATTACATATCTAATGTAGATATGGTACTAATGATATGGCTATTAAATGTACATTGATCTGTGGGAATGAATCAGTATATTCCATTATATCGAATGTAGATATAGTGCCAATGATATTGTTATTAAAGGTACATTGATCTGTGGGAATGAATCAGTATATCACATTACATATAATGTAGATATGCTAATGATGTTATTGTTATGAAAGGTGCATTGATCTGTGGGAATCCATCAGTATATTACATTATATCTAATGTAGATATGGTGATAATAATATTGTTATTAATTGTACATTACGTATGTAATGTAGATATACTACTAAGGATGTTGTTTTTAAATGTACATTGATCAGTGGGAATGAATCAGTATATTACATTATATCGAATGTAGATATAGTGCTAATGATATTGTTATGAAAGGTGCATTGGTCTGTGGGAATCCATCGCTATATCACATTATATCGAATGTAGGTATGGTACTAATGATATGGTTATTATATGTACATATCTGTGGGAATGGATCAGTATATTACATTATATCGAATGTAGATATAGTACTAATGATATGGTTATTAAAGGTGCATTGGTCTGTGGGAATGAATCAGTACATTACATTATATCGAATGTAGATATACTACTAATGATGTTGTTATTAAATGTACATTGATCAGTGGGAATGAATCTGTATATGAAATTATATCTAATGTAGATATAGTAATAACGATATTGTTATTATATGTCCATTGATCTGTGGGAATGAATCAGTATATTACATTATATCGAATGTAGATATAGTGCTAATGATATGGTTATTAAAGGTATATTGATCTGTGGGAATGAATCAGAATATTACATTATATCTAATGTAGATATAGTGCTAATGATGTTGTTATGAAAGGTGCATTGATCTGTGGGAATCCATCAGTATATTACATTATATCGAATGTCGGTATGGTACTAATGATATGGTTATTGTATGTACATATCTGTGGGAATGAATCAGTTTATTACGTTATGTCGAATGTAGATATAGTGCTAATGATATTGTTATTAAAGGTGCATTGGTCTGTGGGAATGAATCAGTATATTACATTATATCGAATGTAGATATAGTACTAATGATATGGTTATTAAAGGAATATTGATCTGTGGGGATGAATCAGTATATTACATTATATCGGATGTAGATATAGTACTAATGATACTGTCATTAAATGTACATTGATCTGTGGGGATCAATCAGTATATTACATTATATCTAATGTAGATATGGTAATAATGATATGGTTATTAAAGGTATATTGATCTGTGGGAATGAATCAGTATATTACATTATACCGGATGTAGATATAGTACTAATGATATTGTCATTAACTGTACATTGATCTTTGGGGATCAATCAGTATATTACATTATATCTAATGTAGATATGGTGATAATAATATTGTTATTAATTGTACATTACGTATGTAATGTAGATATACTACTAATGATGTTGTTACTAAATGTACATTGATGAGTGGGAATGAATCAGTATATTACATTATATCGAATGTAGATATTGTACTAATGATATGGTTATTAAAGGTATATTGATCTGTGGGAATGAATCGGTATAATACATTATATCGAATGTAGATATAGTACTAATGATATTGTCATTAAATGTACATTGATCTTTGGGGATCAATCAGTATATTACATTATATCTAATGTAGATATGGTAATAATGATATTGTTATTAATTGTACATTACATATGTAATGTAGATATACTACTAATGATATTGCTAGTAAATGTACATTGATCTGTCCGAATGAATCTGTATATGACAGTATACCTAATTGTAGATATAGTAATAATGATATTGTTATTAAATGTACATAACATATCTAATGTAGATATGGACTTATGATATGGTTATGAAATGTACATTGATCTGTGGGAATGAATCAGTATATTACATTATATCGAATGTAGATATAGTGCTAATGATATGGTTATTAAAGGTATATTGATCTGTGGGAATGAATCAGTATATTACATTATATCTAATGTTGATATAGTGCTAATGATATTGTTATGAAAGGTGCATTGATCTGTGGGAATCCATCAGTATATTACATTATATCTAACGTAGATATGGTGATAATAATATTGTTATTAATTGTACATTACGTATGTAATGTAGATATACTACTAAGGATGTTGTTGTTAAATGTACATTGATCAGTGGGAATGAATCAGTATATTACATTATATCGAATGTAGATATAGTGCTAATGATATTGTTATGAAAGGTGCATTGATCTGTGGGAATCCATCGGTATATTACATTATATCGAATGTTGGTATGGTACTAATGATATGGTTATTATATGTACATATCTGTGGGAATGAATCAGTATATTACGTTATATCGATTGTAGATATAGTGCTAATGATATTGTTATTAAAGGTGCATTGGTCTGTGGGCATGAATTAGTATATTACATTATATGGAATGTAGATGTAGTGCTAATGATATTGATATTAAAGGTGCATTGGTCTGTGGGAATGAATCAGTATATTACATTATTTCGGATGTAGATATAGTACTAATGATATTGTCATTAAATGTACATTGATCTTTGGGGATCAATAAGTATATTACATTATATCTAATGTAGATATGGTAATAATGATATTGTTATTAATTGTACATTACATATGTAATGTAGATATACTACTGATGGTATTGCTATTAAATGTACATTGATCTGTGGGAATGAATCAGTATATTACATTATATCTAATGTAGATATAGTGGTAATGATATTGTTATGAAAGGTTCATTGATCTGTGGGAATCCATCAGTATATTACATTATATCGAATGTAGGTATGGTACTAATGATATGGTTATTATATGTAAATATCTGTGGGAATGAATCAGTATATTACGTTATATCGAGTGTAGATAGAGTGCTAATGATATTGTTATAAACGGTGCATTGGTCTGTGGGAATGAATCAGTATATTACATTATATTGAATGTAGATATAGTACTAATGATATGGTTATTAAAGGTATATTGATATGTGGGATTGAATCAGTATATTACATTATATCGAATGTAGATATAGTACTAATGATATTGTCATTAAATGTACATTGATCTTTGGGGAACAATCTGTATATTACATTATATCTAATGTAGATATGGTAATAATGATATTGTTATTAATTGTACATTACGTATGTAATGTAGATATGCTACTAATGATGTTGTTATTAAATGTACATTGATCAGTGGGAATGAATCTGTATATGAAATTGCGTCTAATGTAGATATAGTAATAATGATATTGTTATTAAATGTACATTGATCAGTGGGAATGAATCTGTATATGAAATTATATCTAATGTAGATATAGTAATAATGATATTGTTATTAAATGTACATTGATCTGTGGGAATGAATCAGTATATTACATTATATCGAATGTAGATATAGTGCTAATGATATGGCTATTAAAGGTATATTGATCTGTGGGAATGAATCAGTATATTACATTATATCTAATGTAGATATAGTGCTAATGATACTCTTATGAAAGGTGCATTGATCTGTGGGAATCCATCAGTATATTACATTATATCGAATGTAGGTATGCTACTAATGATATGGTTATTGTATGTAAATATCAGTGGGAATGAATCAGTATATTACGTTATATCGAATGTAGATATAGTGCTAATGATATTGTTATTAAAGGTGCATTGGTCTGTGGGAATGGATCAGTATACTACATTATATCGAATGTAGATATAGTGCTAATGATATTGTTATTAAAGGTACATTGATCTGTGGGAATGAATCAGTATATTACATTATATCGAATGTAGATATAGTGCTAATGATATTGTTATGAAAGGTGCATTGATCTGTGGGAATCCATCAGTATATTGCATTATATCTAATGTAAATATGGTGATAATAATATTGTTATTAATTGTACATTACGTATGTAATGTAGATATACTACTAAGGATGTTGTTTTTAAATGTACATTGATCAGTGGGAATGAATCAGTATATTACATTATATCGAATGTAGATATAGTGCTAATGATATTGTTATGAAAGGTGCATTGATCTGTGGGAATCCATCGGTATATCACATTATATCGAATGTAGGTATGGTACTAATGATATGGTTATTATATGTACATATCTGTGGGAATGGATCAGTATATTACATTATATCGAATGTAGATATAGTACTAATGATATGGTTATTAAAGGTGCATTGGTCTGTGGGAATGAATCAGTACATTACATTATATCGAATGTAGATATACTACTAATGATGTTGTTATTAAATGTACATTGATCAGTGGGAATGAATCTGTATATGAAATTATATCTAATGTAGATATAGTAATAATGATATTGTTATTAAATGTACATTGATCTTTGGGGATCAATCAGTATATTACATTATATCTAATGTAGATATGGTGATAATAATATTGTTATTAATTGTACATTAAGTATGTAATGTAGATATACTACTAATGATGATGTTATTAAATGTACATTGATCAGTGGGATTGAATCAGTATATTCCATTATATCGAATGTATATATCGTGCTAATGATATCGTTATTAAAGGCACATTGATCTGTGGGAATCCATCAGTATATTACATTATATCGAATGTAGGTATGGTACTAATGATATGGTTATTATATGTACATATCTGTGGGAATGAATCAGTATACTACGTTATATCGAATGTAGATATAGTGCTAATGATATTGTTATTAAAGGCACATTGATCTGTGGGAAGGAATCTGTATACTACATTATATCGAATGTAGATATAGTGCTAATGATATGGATATTAAAGGTATACTGATCTGTGGGAATGAACCAGTGTATTACATTATATCGGATGTAGATATAGTACTAATGATGTTGTCATTAAATGTACATTGGTCTTTGGGGATCAATCAGTATATTACATTATATCTAATGTAGATATGGTAATAATGATATTGTTATTAATTGTACATTACATATGTAATGTAGATATACTACTAATGATATTGCTATTAAATGTACATTGATCTGTGGGAATGAATCTGAATATGACAGTACACCTAATGTAGATATAGTAATAATGACATTGTTACTAAATGTACAGTACATATCTAATGTAGATATGGTACTAATGATATGGTTATGAAATGTACATTGATCTGTGGGAATGAATCAGTATATTACATTATATCGAATGTAGATATGGTAATAATGATATTGTTACTAAATGTACATTGCATATATCATGTAGATATAGTACTAGTGATATTATTATTAAATGTATATTGATCTGTGGGAATGAATCAGTATATTACAATATATCTAATGTAGATATGCTAATAATGATATTGTTATTAAATGTACATTACATATATAATGTAGATATAGTACTAGTGATATTATCATTGAATGTATATTGATCTGTGGGAATGAATCACTATATTACATTATATCGACTGTAGATATAGTTCTAATGATATTGTTATTATAGGCACATTGATCTGTGGGATTGAATCAGTATATTCCATTATATCGAATGTAGATATAGTACTAATGATATTGTCACTAAATGTACATTGATCTTTGGGGATCAACCAGTATATTACATTATATCTAATGTAGATATAGTAATAATGATATTGTTATTAAATGTACATTGATCTGCGGGAATGAATCAGTATAATACATTATATCGAATGTAGATATAGTACTAATGATATGGTTATTAAATGTACATTGATCTGTGGGAATGAATCAGTATATTACATTATATCGAATGTAGGTATGGTACTAATCATATGGTTATAATATGTACATATCTGTGGGAATGAATCAGTATATTACATTATATCTAATGTAGATATGGTAATAATGATATTGTTATTAATTGTACATTACATATGTAATGTAGATATACTACTAATCATACTGCTATTAAATGTACATTGATCTGTGGGAATGAATCAGTATATTACATAATATCGAATGTAGATATAGTGCTAATGATATTTTCATTAAAGGTACATTGATCTCTGGGTAATAATCAGGATATTACATTATATCTAATGTAAAATTGGTAATAATGATATTGTTATTAATTGTACATTACATATGTAATGTAGATATACTACTAATGACGTTGTTATTAAATGTACATTGATCAGTGGGAATGAATCTGTATATGAAATTATATCGAATGTAGATGTAGTGCTAATGATATTGTTATTAAAGGCACACTGATCTGTGGGAAGGAATCTGTATCCTACATTATATCGAATGTAGATATAGTGCTAATGATATTGTTATTAAAGGTACATTGATATGTGGGAATGAAACAGTATATTACATTATATCGGATGTAGATATAGTACAAATGATATGGTTATTCAATGTACATTGATCGATGGGAATGAATCAGTATATTACATTATATTGAATGTAGATATAGTGCTAATGATACTGTTATGAAAGGTGAATTGATCTGTTGGAATGAATCAGTATATTACGTTATATCGAATGTAGATATAGTGCTAATGATATTGTTATTAAAGGTGCATTGATCTGTGGCAAGGAATCAGCATATTACATTATATCTAATGTAGATATGGTAATAATGATATTGTTATTAAATGTACATTACATATCTAATGTAGGTATGGTGCTAATGATGTGGTTATGAAATGTACATTGATCTGTGGGAATGAATAAGTATATTACATTATATCGAATGTAGATATTGTGCTAATGATATGGTTATTAAAGGTATATTGATCTGTGGGAATGAATCAGTATATTACATTATATCTAATGTAGATATAGTGCTAATGATATTGTTATGAAAGGTGCATTGATCTGTGGGAATCCATCAGTATATTACATTATATCGAATGTAGGTATGGTACTAATGATATGGTTATTATATGTACATATCTGTGGGAATGAATCAGTGTATTACGTTATATCGAATCTAGATATAGTGCTAATGATATTGTCATTAAAGGTGCAGTGGTCTGTGGGAATGAATCAGTATATTACATTATATCGAATGTAGATATAGTAATAATGATATGGTTATTCAATGTACATTGATCGATGGGAATGAATCAGTATATTACATTATATCGCATGTAGATATAGTGCAAATGATATGGTTATTAAAGGAATATTGATCTGTGGGAATGAAACAGTATATTACATTATATCTAATGTAGATATAGTGGTAATGATATTGTTATGAAAGGTTCATTGATCTGTGGGAATCCATCAGTATATTACATTATATCGAATGTAGGTATGGTACTAATGATATGGTTATTATATGTAAATATCTGTGGGAATGAATCAGTATATTACGTTATATCGAGTGTAGATAGAGTGCTAATGATATTGTTATAAACGGTGCATTGGTCTGTGGGAATGAATCAGTATATTACATTATATTGAATGTAGATATAGTACTAATGATATGGTTATTAAAGGTATATTGATATGTGGGATTGAATCAGTATATTACATTATATCGAATGTAGATATAGTACTAATGATATTGTCATTAAATGTACATTGATCTTTGGGGATCAATCAGTATATTACATTATATCTAATGTAGATATGGTGATAATAATATTGTTATTAATTGTACATTACGTATGTAATGTAGATATACTACTAATGATGTTGTTACTAAATGTACATTGATCAGTGGGAATGAATCAGTATATTACATTATATCGAATGTAGATATTGTACTAATGATATGGTTATTAAAGGTATATTGATCTGTGGGAATGACTCGGTATAATACATTATATCGAATGTAGATATAGTACTAATGATATTGTCATTAAATGTACATTGATCTTTGGGGATCAATCAGTATATTACATTATATCTAATGTAGATATGGTAATAATGATATTGTTATTAATTGTACATTACGTATGTACTGTAGATATACTACTAATGATGATGTTATTAAATGTACATTGATCAGTGGGAATGAATCTGTATATGAAATTATATCTAATGTAGATATAGTAATAATGATATTGTTATTATATGTCCATTGATCTGTGGGAATGAATCAGTATATTACATTATATCGAATGTAGATATAGTGCTAATGATATGGTTATTAAAGGTATATTGATCTGTGGGAATGAATCAGTATATTACATTATATCCAATGTAGATATAGTGCTAATGATATTGTTATGAAAGGTGCATTGATCTGTGGGAATCCATCAGTATATTACATTATATCTAAGGTAGATATGGTGATAATAATATTGTTATTAATTGTACATTACGTATGTAATGTAGATATACTACTAAGGATGTTGTTGTTAAATGTACATTGATCAGTGGGAATGAATCATTATATTACATTATATCGAATGTAGATATAGTGCTAATGATATTGTTATGATAGGTGCATTGATCTGTGGGAATCCATCGGTATATTACATTATATCGAATGTAGATATAGTGCTAATGATATGGTTATTAAAGGTATATTGATCTGTGGGAATGAATCAGTATATTACATTATATCGAATGTAGATATAGTGCTAATGATATGGTTATTAAAGGTATATTGATCTGTGGGAATGAATCAGTATATTACATTATATCCAATGTAGATATAGTGCTAATGATATTGTTATGAAAGGTGCATTGATCTGTGGGAATCCATCAGTATATTACATTATATCTAATGTAGATATGGTGATAATAATATTGTTATTAATTGTACATTACGTATGTAATGTAGATATACTACTAAGGATGTTGTTGTTAGATGTACATTGATCAGTGGGAATGAATCATTATATTACATTATATCTAATGTAGATACAGTAATAATGATATTGTTATTATATGTACATTGATCTGTGGGAATGAATCAGTATATTACATTATATCGAATCTAGATATAGTGCTAATGATATGGTTATTAAAGGTATATTGATCTGTGGGAATGAATCAGTATATTACATTATATCGAATGTAGATATAGTGCTAATGATATTGTTATGATAGGTGCATTGATCTGTGGGAATCCATCGGTATATTACATTATATCGAATGTAGGTATGGTACTAATGATATGGTTATTATATGTACATATCTGTGGGAATGAATCAGTATATTACATTATATCGAATGTAGATATAGTACTAATGATATGGTTATTGAATGTACATTGGTCTGTGGGAATGAATCAGTATATTACATTATATCGAATGTAGATATAGTACTAATGATATGGTTATTGAATGTACATTGGTCTGTGGGAATGAATCAGTATATTACATTATATCGAATGTAGATATAGTACTAATGATATGGTTATTAAAGGTATATTGATCTGTGGGAATGAATCAGTATATTACATTATACCGGATGTAGATATAGTACTAATGATATTGTCATTAACTGTACATTGATCTTTGGGGATCAATCAGTATATTACATTATATCTAATGTAGATATGGTGATAATAATATTGTTATTAATTGTACATTACGTATGTAATGTAGATATACTACTAATGATGTTGTTACTAAATGTACATTGATCAGTGGGAATGAATCAGTATATTACATTATATCGAATGTAGATATTGTACTAATGATATGGTTATTAAAGGTATATTGATCTGTGGGAATGACTCGGTATAATACATTATATCGAATGTAGATATAGTACTAATGATATTGTCATTAAATGTACATTGATCTTTGGGGATCAATCAGTATATTACATTATATCTAATGTAGATATGGTAATAATGATATTGTTATTAATTGTACATTACGTATGTACTGTAGATATACTACTAATGATGATGTTATTAAATGTACATTGATCAGTGGGAATGAATCTGTATATGAAATTATATCTAATGTAGATATAGTAATAATGATATTGTTATTATATGTCCATTGATCTGTGGGAATGAATCAGTATATTACATTATATCGAATGTAGATATAGTGCTAATGATATGGTTATTAAAGGTATATTGATCTGTGGGAATGAATCAGTATATTACATTATATCCAATGTAGATATAGTGCTAATGATATTGTTATGAAAGGTGCATTGATCTGTGGGAATCCATCAGTATATTACATTATATCTAATGTAGATATGGTGATAATAATATTGTTATTAATTGTACATTACGTATGTAATGTAGATATACTACTAAGGATGTTGTTGTTAGATGTACATTGATCAGTGGGAATGAATCATTATATTACATTATATCTAATGTAGATACAGTAATAATGATATTGTTATTATATGTACATTGATCTGTGGGAATGAATCAGTATATTACATTATATCGAATCTAGATATAGTGCTAATGATATGGTTATTAAAGGTATATTGATCTGTGGGAATGAATCAGTATATTACATTATATCGAATGTAGATATAGTGCTAATGATATTGTTATGATAGGTGCATTGATCTGTGGGAATCCATCGGTATATTACATTATATCGAATGTAGGTATGGTACTAATGATATGGTTATTATATGTACATATCTGTGGGAATGAATCAGTATATTACATTATATCGAATGTAGATATAGTACTAATGATATGGTTATTGAATGTACATTGGTCTGTGGGAATGAATCAGTATATTACATTATATCGAATGTAGATATAGTACTAATGATATGGTTATTGAATGTACATTGGTCTGTGGGAATGAATCAGTATATTACATTATATCGAATGTAGATATAGTACTAATGATATGGTTATTAAAGGTATATTGATCTGTGGGAATGAATCAGTATATTACATTATACCGGATGTAGATATAGTACTAATGATATTGTCATTAACTGTACATTGATCTTTGGGGATCAATCAGTATATTACATTATATCTAATGTAGATATGGTGATAATAATATTGTTATTAATTGTACATTACGTATGTAATGTAGATATACTACTAATGATGTTGTTACTAAATGTACATTGATGAGTGGGAATGAATCAGTATATTACATTATATCGAATGTAGATATTGTACTAATGATATGGTTATTAAAGGTATATTGATCTGTGGGAATGAATCGGTATAATACATTATATCGAATGTAGATATAGTACTAATGATATTGTCATTAAATGTACATTGATCTTTGGGGATAATTCAGTATATTACATTATATCTAATGTAGATATGGTAATAATGATATTGTTATTAATTGTACATTACGTATGTACTGTAGATATACTACTAATGATGATGTTATTAAATGTACATTGATCAGTGGGAATGAATCTGTATATGAAATTATATCTAATGTAGATATAGTAATAATGATATTGTTATTATATGTCCATTGATCTGTGGGAATGAATCAGTATATTAGATTATATCGAATGTAGATATAGTGCTAATGATATGGTTATTAAAGGTATATTGATCTGTGGGAATGAATCAGTATATTACATTATATCCAATGTAGATATAGTGCTAATGATATTGTTATGAAAGGTGCATTGATCTGTGGGAATCCATCAGTATATTACATTATATCTAATGTAGATATGGTGATAATAATATTGTTATTAATTGTACATTACGTATGTAATGTAGATATACTACTAAGGATGTTGTTGTAAGATGTACATTGATCAGTGGGAATGAATCATTATATTACATTATATCTAATGTAGATACAGTAATAATGATATTGTTATTATATGTACATTGATATGTGGGAATGAATCAGTATATTACATTATATCGAATGTAGATATAGTGCTAATGATATGGTTATTAAAGGTATATTGATCTGTGGGAATGAATCAGTATATTACATTATATCGAATGTAGATATAGTGCTAATGATATTGTTATGATAGGTGCATTGATCTGTGGGAATCCATCGGTATATTACATTATATCGAATGTAGGTATCGTACTAATGATATGGTTATTATATGTACATATCTGTGGGAATGAATCAGTATATTACATTATATCGAATGTAGATATAGTACTAATGATATGGTTATTGAATGTACATTGGTCTGTGGGAATGAATCAGTATATTACATTATATCGAATGTAGATATAGTACTAATGATATGGTTATTAAAGGTATATTGATCTGTGGGAATGAATCAGTATATTACATTATACCGGATGTAGATATAGTACTAATGATATTGTCATTAACTGTACATTGATCTTTGGGGATCAATCAGTATATTACATTATATCTAATGTAGATATGGTGATAATAATATTGTTATTAATTGTACATTACGTATGTAATGTAGATATACTACTAATGATGTTGTTACTAAATGTACATTGATCAGTGGGAATGAATCAGTATATTACATTATATCGAATGTAGATATTGTACTAATGATATGGTTATTAAAGGTATATTGATCTGTGGGAATGACTCGGTATAATACATTATATCGAATGTAGATATAGTACTAATGATATTGTCATTAAATGTACATTGATCTTTGGGGATCAATCAGTATATTACATTATATCTAATGTAGATATGGTAATAATGATATTGTTATTAATTGTACATTACGTATGTACTGTAGATATACTACTAATGATGATGTTATTAAATGTACATTGATCAGTGGGAATGAATCTGTATATGAAATTATATCTAATGTAGATATAGTAATAATGATATTGTTATTATATGTCCATTGATCTGTGGGAATGAATCAGTATATTACATTATATCGAATGTAGATATAGTGCTAATGATATGGTTATTAAAGGTATATTGATCTGTGGGAATGAATCAGTATATTACATTATATCCAATGTAGATATAGTGCTAATGATATTGTTATGAAAGGTGCATTGATCTGTGGGAATCCATCAGTATATTACATTATATCTAATGTAGATATGGTGATAATAATATTGTTATTAATTGTACATTACGTATGTAATGTAGATATACTACTAAGGATGTTGTTGTTAAATGTACATTGATCAGTGGGAATGAATCATTATATTACATTATATCGAATGTAGATATAGTGCTAATGATATTGTTATGATAGGTGCATTGATCTGTGGGAATCCATCGGTATATTACATTATATCGAATGTAGATATAGTGCTAATGATATGGTTATTAAAGGTATATTGATCTGTGGGAATGAATCAGTATATTACATTATATCGAATGTAGATATAGTGCTAATGATATTGTTATGATAGGTGCATTGATCTGTGGGAATCCATCGGTATATTACATTATATCGAATGTAGGTATGGTACTAATGATATGGTTATTATATGTACATATCTGTGGGAATGAATCAGTATATTACATTATATCGAATGTAGATATAGTACTAATGATATGGTTATTGAATGTACATTGGTCTGTGGGAATGAATCAGTATATTACATTATATCGAATGTAGATATAGTACTAATGATATGGTTATTAAATGTATATTGATCTGTGGGAATGAATCAGTATATTACATTATACCGGATGTAGATATAGTACTAATGATATTGTCATTAACTGTACATTGATCTTTGGGGATCAATCAGTATATTACATTATATCTAATGTAGATATGGTGATAATAATATTGTTATTAATTGTACATTACGTATGTAATGTAGATATACTACTAATGATGTTGTTACTAAATGTACATTGATGAGTGGGAATGAATCAGTATATTACATTATATCGAATGTAGATATTGTACTAATGATATGGTTATTAAAGGTATATTGATCTGTGGGAATGAATCGGTATAATACATTATATCGAATGTAGATATAGTACTAATGATATTGTCATTAAATGTACATTGATCTTTGGGGATCAATCAGTATATTACATTATATCTAATGTAGATATGGTAATAATGATATTGTTATTAATTGTACATTACGTATGTACTGTAGATATACTACTAATGATGATGTTATTAAATGTACATTGATCAGTGGGAATGAATCTGTATATGAAATTATATCTAATGTAGATATAGTAATAATGATATTGTTATTATATGTCCATTGATCTGTGGGAATGAATCAGTATATTACATTATATCGAATGTAGATATAGTGCTAATGATATGGTTATTAAAGGTATATTGATCTGTGGGAATGAATCAGTATATTACATTATATCCAATGTAGATATAGTGCTAATGATATTGTTATGAAAGGTGCATTGATCTGTGGGAATCCATCAGTATATTACATTATATCTAATGTAGATATGGTGATAATAATATTGTTATTAATTGTACATTACGTATGTAATGTAGATATACTACTAAGGATGTTGTTGTTAAATGTACATTGATCAGTGGGAATGAATCATTATATTACATTATATCTAATGTAGATACAGTAATAATGATATTGTTATTATATGTACATTGATCTGTGGGAATGAATCAGTATATTACATTATATCGAATCTAGATATAGTGCTAATGATATGGTTATTAAAGGTATATTGATCTGTGGGAATGAATCAGTATATTACATTATATCGAATGTAGATATAGTGCTAATGATATTGTTATGATAGGTGCATTGATCTGTGGGAATCCATCGGTATATTACATTATATCGAATGTAGGTATGGTACTAATGATATGGTTATTATATGTACATATCTGTGGGAATGAATCAGTATATTACATTATATCGAATGTAGATATAGTACTAATGATATGGTTATTGAATGTACATTGGTCTGTGGGAATGAATCAGTATATTACATTATATCGAATGTAGATATAGTACTAATGATATGGTTATTGAATGTACATTGGTCTGTGGGAATGAATCAGTATATTACATTATATCGAATGTAGATATAGTACTAATGATATGGTTATTAAAGGTATATTGATCTGTGGGAATGAATCAGTATATTACATTATACCGGATGTAGATATAGTACTAATGATATTGTCATTAACTGTACATTGATCTTTGGGGATCAATCAGTATATTACATTATATCTAATGTAGATATGGTGATAATAATATTGTTATTAATTGTACATTACGTATGTAATGTAGATATACTACTAATGATGTTGTTACTAAATGTACATTGATGAGTGGGAATGAATCAGTATATTACATTATATCGAATGTAGATATTGTACTAATGATATGGTTATTAAAGGTATATTGATCTGTGGGAATGAATCGGTATAATACATTATATCGAATGTAGATATAGTACTAATGATATTGTCATTAAATGTACATTGATCTTTGGGGATAATTCAGTATATTACATTATATCTAATGTAGATATGGTAATAATGATATTGTTATTAATTGTACATTACGTATGTACTGTAGATATACTACTAATGATGATGTTATTAAATGTACATTGATCAGTGGGAATGAATCTGTATATGAAATTATATCTAATGTAGATATAGTAATAATGATATTGTTATTATATGTCCATTGATCTGTGGGAATGAATCAGTATATTAGATTATATCGAATGTAGATATAGTGCTAATGATATGGTTATTAAAGGTATATTGATCTGTGGGAATGAATCAGTATATTACATTATATCCAATGTAGATATAGTGCTAATGATATTGTTATGAAAGGTGCATTGATCTGTGGGAATCCATCAGTATATTACATTATATCTAATGTAGATATGGTGATAATAATATTGTTATTAATTGTACATTACGTATGTAATGTAGATATACTACTAAGGATGTTGTTGTAAGATGTACATTGATCAGTGGGAATGAATCATTATATTACATTATATCTAATGTAGATACAGTAATAATGATATTGTTATTATATGTACATTGATATGTGGGAATGAATCAGTATATTACATTATATCGAATGTAGATATAGTGCTAATGATATGGTTATTAAAGGTATATTGATCTGTGGGAATGAATCAGTATATTACATTATATCGAATGTAGATATAGTGCTAATGATATTGTTATGATAGGTGCATTGATCTGTGGGAATCCATCGGTATATTACATTATATCGAATGTAGGTATCGTACTAATGATATGGTTATTATATGTACATATCTGTGGGAATGAATCAGTATATTACATTATATCGAATGTAGATATAGTACTAATGATATGGTTATTGAATGTACATTGGTCTGTGGGAATGAATCAGTATATTACATTATATCGAATGTAGATATAGTACTAATGATATGGTTATTAAAGGTATATTGATCTGTGGGAATGAATCAGTATATTACATTATACCGGATGTAGATATAGTACTAATGATATTGTCATTAACTGTACATTGATCTTTGGGGATCAATCAGTATATTACATTATATCTAATGTAGATATGGTGATAATAATATTGTTATTAATTGTACATTACGTATGTAATGTAGATATACTACTAATGATGTTGTTACTAAATGTACATTGATCAGTGGGAATGAATCAGTATATTACATTATATCGAATGTAGATATTGTACTAATGATATGGTTATTAAAGGTATATTGATCTGTGGGAATGACTCGGTATAATACATTATATCGAATGTAGATATAGTACTAATGATATTGTCATTAAATGTACATTGATCTTTGGGGATCAATCAGTATATTACATTATATCTAATGTAGATATGGTAATAATGATATTGTTATTAATTGTACATTACGTATGTACTGTAGATATACTACTAATGATGATGTTATTAAATGTACATTGATCAGTGGGAATGAATCTGTATATGAAATTATATCTAATGTAGATATAGTAATAATGATATTGTTATTATATGTCCATTGATCTGTGGGAATGAATCAGTATATTACATTATATGGAATGTAGATATAGTGCTAATGATATGGTTATTAAAGGTATATTGATCTGTGGGAATGAATCAGTATATTACTTTATATCCAATGTAGATATAGTGCTAATGATATTGTTATGAAAGGTGCATTGATCTGTGGGAATCCATCAGTATATTACATTATATCTAATGTAGATATGGTGATAATAATATTGTTATTAATTGTACATTACGTATGTAATGTAGATATACTACTAAGGATGTTGTTGTTAAATGTACATTGATCAGTGGGAATGAATCATTATATTACATTATATCGAATGTAGATATAGTGCTAATGATATTGTTATGATAGGTGCATTGATCTGTGGGAATCCATCGGTATATTACATTATATCGAATGTAGATATAGTGCTAATGATATGGTTATTAAAGGTATATTGATCTGTGGGAATGAATCAGTATATTACATTATATCGAATGTAGATATAGTGCTAATGATATTGTTATGATAGGTGCATTGATCTGTGGGAATCCATCGGTATATTACATTATATCGAATGTAGGTATGGTACTAATGATATGGTTATTATATGTACATATCTGTGGGAATGAATCAGTATATTACATTATATCGAATGTAGATATAGTACTAATGATATGGTTATTGAATGTACATTGGTCTGTGGGAATGAATCAGTATATTACATTATATCGAATGTAGATATAGTACTAATGATATGGTTATTAAATGTATATTGATCTGTGGGAATGAATCAGTATATTACATTATACCGGATGTAGATATAGTACTAATGATATTGACATTAACTGTACATTGATCTTTGGGGATCAATCAGTATATTACATTATATCTAATGTAGATATGGTGATAATAATATTGTTATTAATTGTACATTACGTATGTAATGTAGATATACTACTAATGATGTTGTTACTAAATGTACATTGATGAGTGGGAATGAATCAGTATATTACATTATATCGAATGCAGATATTGTACTAATGATATGGTTATTAAAGGTATATTGATCTGTGGGAATGAATCGGTATAATACATTATATCGAATGTAGATATAGTACTAATGATATTGTCATTAAATGTACATTGATCTTTGGGGATCAATCAGTATATTACATTATATCTAATGTAGATATGGTAATAATGATATTGTTATTAATTGTACATTACGTATGTACTGTAGATATACTACTAATGATGATGTTATTAAATGTACATTGATCAGTGGGAATGAATCTGTATATGAAATTATATCTAATGTAGATATAGTAATAATGATATTGTTATTATATGTCCATTGATCTGTGGGAATGAATCAGTATATTACATTATATCGAATGTAGATATAGTGCTAATGATATGGTTATTAAAGGTATATTGATCTGTGGGAATGAATCAGTATATTACATTATATCCAATGTAGATATAGTGCTAATGATATTGTTATGAAAGGTGCATTGATCTGTGGGAATCCATCAGTATATTACATTATATCTAATGTAGATATGGTGATAATAATATTGTTATTAATTGTACATTACGTATGTAATATAGATATACTACTAAGGATGTTGTTGTTAAATGTACATTGATCAGTGGGAATGAATCATTATATTACATTATATCGAATGTTGATATAGTGCTAATGATATTGTTATGAAAGGTGCATTGATCTGTGGGAATCCGTCAGTATATTACATTATATCGAATGTAGATATAGTGCTAATGATATGGTTATTAAAGGTATATTGATCTGTGGGAATGAATCAGTATATTACATTATATCTAATGTAGATATAGTGCTAATGATGTTGTTATGAAAGGTGCATTGATCTGTGGGAATCCATCAGTATATTACATTATATCGAATGTCGGTATGGTACTAATGATATGGTTATTGTATGTACATATCTGTGGGAATGAATCAGTTTATTACGTTATGTCGAATGTAGATATAGTGCTAATGATATTGTTATTAAAGGTGCATTGGTCTGTGGGAATGAATCAGTATATTACATTATATCGAATGTAGATATAGTACTAATGATATGGTTATTAAAGGAATATTGATCTGTGGGGATGAATCAGTATATTACATTATATCGGATGTAGATATAGTACTAATGATACTGTCATTAAATGTACATTGATCTGTGGGGATCAATCAGTATATTACATTATATCTAATGTAGATATGGTAATAATGATATTGTCATTAATTGTACATTACATATGTAATGTAGATATACTACTAATGATATTGCTAGTAAATGTACATTGATCTGTCCGAATGAATCTGTATATGACAGCATACCTAATGTAGATATAGTAATAATGATATTGTTATTAACTGTACATAACATATCTAATGTAGATATGGTACTAATGATATGGTTATGAAATGTACATTGATCTGTGGGAATGAATCAGTATAATACATTATATCGAATGTAGATATAGTGCTAATGATATCGTTATTAAAGGCACATTGATCTGTGGGAATGAATCAGTATATTACATTATATCGAATGTAGATATAGTGCTAATGATATGGTTATTAAGGGTATGTTGATCTGTGGGAATGAATAAGTACATTACATTATATCGAATGTAGATATACTACTAATGATGTTGTTATGAAATGTACATTGATCAGTGGGAATGAATCTGTATATGAAATTATATCTAATGTAGATATAGTAATAATGATATTGTTATTAAATGTACATTGATCTTTGGGGATCAATCAGTATATTACATTATATCTAATGTAGATATGGTGATAATAATATTGTTATTAATTGTACATTAAGTATGTAATGTAGATATACTACTAATGATGATGTTATTAAATGTACACTGATCAGTGGGAATGAATCTGTATATGAAATTATATCTAATGTAGATATAGTAATAATGATATTGTTATTATATGTCCATTGATCTGTGGGAATGAATCAGTATATTACATTATATCGAATGTAGATATAGTGCTAATGATATGGTTATTAAAGGTATATTGATCTGTGGGAATGAATCAGTATATTACATTATATCCAATGTAGATATAGTGCTAATGATATTGTTATGAAAGGTGCATTGATCTGTGGGAATCCATCAGTATATTACATTATATCTAATGTAGATATGGTGATAATAATATTGTTATTAATTGTACATTACGTATGTAATGTAGATATACTACTAAGGATGTTGTTGTTGAATGTACATTGATCAGTGGGAATGAATCATTATATTACATTATATCGAATGTAGATATAGTGCTAATGATATTGTTATGATAGGTGCATTGATCTGTGGGAATCCATCGGTATATTACATTATATCGAATGTAGGTATGGTACTAATGATATGGTTATTATATGTACATATCTGTGGGAATGAATCAGTATATTACATTATATCGAATGTAGATATAGTACTAATGATATGGTTATTGAATGTACATTGATCTGTGGGAATGAATCAGTATATTACATTATACCGGATGTAGATATGGTACTAATGATATGGTTATTAAAGGTATATTGATCTGTGGGAATGAATCAGTATAATACATTATATCGAATGTAGATATAGTACTAATGATATTGTCATTAAATGTTCATTGATCTTTGGGGATCAATCAGTATATTACATTATATCTAATGTAGATATGGTAATAATGATATTGTTATTAATTGTACATTACGTATGTAATGTAGATATACTACTAATGATGATGTTATTAAATGTACATTGATCAGTGGGAATGAATCTGTATATGAAATTATATCTAATGTAGATACAGTAATAATGATATTGTTATTATATGTACATTGATCTGTGGGAATGAATCAGTATATTACATTATATCTAATGTAGATATAGTGCTAATGATATTGTTATTAAAGGTGCATAGGTCTGTGGAAATGAATCAGTATATTACATTATATGGAATGTAGATGTAGTGCTAATGATATTGATATTAAAGGTGCATTGGTCTGTGGGAATGGATCAGTATATTACATTATGTCGAATGTAGATATAGTACTAATGATATGGTTATTAAAGGTATATTGATCTGTGGGAATGAATCAGTATATTACATTATTTCGGATGTAGATATAGTACTAATGATATTGTCATTAAATGTACATTACATATGTAATGTAGATATACTACTGATGATATTGCTATTAAATGTACATTGATCTGTGGGAATGAATCAGTATATTACATCATATCGAATGTAGATATAGTGCTAATGATATGGTTATTAAAGGTATATTGATCTGTGGGAATGAATCAGTATATTACATTATATCTAATGTAGATATAGTGCTAACGATATGGTTATTAAATGTACATTGATCTGTGGGAATGAATCAGTATATTACATTATATCGAATGTAGATATAGTGCTAATGATATTGTTATGAAAGGTGCATTGATCTTGTGGGAATCCATCAGTATATTACATTATATCGAATGTAGATATGCTACTAATGATATTGGTATTAAATGTACATTGATCTTTGGGGATCAATCAGTATATTACATTATATCTAATGTAGATATGGTAATAATGATATTGTTATTAATTGTACATTACGTATGTAATGTAGATATGCTACTAATGATGTTGTTATTAAATGTACATTGATCAGTGGGAATGAATCTGTATATGAAATTGCGTCTAATGTAGATATAGTAATAATGATATTGTTATTAAATGTACATTGATCAGTGGGAATGAATCTGTATATGAAATTATACCTAATGTAGATATAGTAATAATGATATTGTTATTAAATGTACATAACATATCTAATGTAGATATGGTACTAATGATATGGTTATGAAATGTACATTGATCTGTGGGAATGAATCAGTATATTCCATTATATCGAATGTAGATATAGTGCTAATGATATCGTTATTAAAGGCACATTGATCTGTGGGAAGGAATCTGTGTACTACATTATATCGAATGTAGATATAGTGCTAATGATATTGTTATTCAAGGTACATTGATCTGTGGGAATGAACCATTATATTACATTATATCGTATGTAGATATAGTACTATTGATATGGTTATTAAATATATTGATCTGTGGGAATGAATCAGTATATTACATTATATCGA
The DNA here is from genome assembly GCF_051020975.1 of Osmia lignaria lignaria. NCBI lineage: Eukaryota > Metazoa > Arthropoda > Insecta > Hymenoptera > Megachilidae > Osmia > Osmia lignaria. The sequence goes on along the minus strand of NC_135038.1, from coordinate 341,879 downwards.
ATGTAGATATAGTGCTAATGATATCGTTATTAAAGGCACATTGATCTGTGGGAAGGAATCTGTATACTACATTATATCGAATGTAGATATAGTGCTAATGATATTGTTATTAAAGGTACATTGATCTGTGGGAATGAATCAGTATATTACATTATATCGAATGTAGATATAGCACTAACGATATCGTTATTAAATGTACATTGATCTGTGGGAATGAATCAGTATATTACATTATATTGAATGTAGATATAGTGCTAATGATATTGTTATGAAAGGTGCATTGATCTTGTGGGAATCCATCAGTATATTACATTATATCGAATGTAGATATGCTACTAATGATATTGGTATTAAATGTACATTGATCTGTGGGGATCAATCAGTGTATTACATTATATCTAATGTAGATATGGTAATAATGATATTGTTATTAATTGTACATTACATATGTAATGTAGATATACTACTAATGATATTGCTAGTAAATGTACATTGATCTGTCCGAATGAATCTGTATATGACAGTATACCTAATTGTAGATATAGTAATAATGATATTGTTATTAAATGTACATAACATATCTAATGTAGATATGGTACTAATGATATGGTTATGAAATGTACATTGATCTGTGGGAATGAATCAGTATATTACATTATATCGAATGTAGATATAGTGCTAATGATATCGTTATTAAAGGCACATTGATCTGTGGGAAGGAATCTGTGTACTACATTATATCGAATGTAGATATAGTGCTAATGATATTGTTATTAAAGGTACATTGATCTGTGGGAATGAATCAGTATATTACATTATATCGAATGTAGATATAGTGCTAATGATATGGTTATTAAAGGTATATTGATCTGTGGGAATGAATCAGTATATTACATTATATCTAATGTTGATATAGTGCTAATGATATTGTTATGAAAGGTGCATTGATCTGTGGGAATCCATCAGTATATTACATTATATCGAATGTTGGTATGGTACTAATGATATGGTTATTATATGTACATATCTGTGGGAATGAATCAGTATATTACGTTATATCGATTGTAGATATAGTGCTAATGATATTGTTATTAAAGGTGCATTGGTCTGTGGGAATGAATCAGTATATTACATTATATGGAATGCAGATGTGGTGCTAATGATATTGATATTAAAGGTGCATTGGTCTGTGGGAATGAATCAGTATATTACATTATGTCGAATGTAGATATAGTACTAATGATATGGTTATTAAAGGTATATTGATCTGTGGGAATGAATCAGTATATTACATTATTTCGGATGTAGATATAGTACTAATGATATTGTCATTAAATGTACATTGATCTTTGGGGATCAATCAGTATATTACATTATATCTAATGTAGATATGGTAATAATGATATGGTTATTCAATGTACATTGATCGATGGGAATGAATCAGTATATTACATTATATCGAATGTAGATATAGTAATAATGATATGGTTATTCAATGTACATTGATCGATGGGAATGAATCAGTATATTACATTATATCGAATTTAGATATAGTACTAATGATATGGTTATTAAAGGTATATTGATATGTGGGAATGAATCGGTATATTACATTATATCGAATGTAGATATAGTAATAATGATATTGTTATTAAATGTACATAACATATCTAATGTAGATATGGTACTAATGATATGGTTATGAAATGTACATTGATCTGTGGGAATGAATCAGTATATTCCATTATATCGAATGTAGATATAGTGCTAATGATATCGTTATTAAAGGCACATTGATCTGTGGGAAGGAATCTGTGTACTACATTATATCGAATGTAGATATAGTGCTAATGATATTGTTATTCAAGGTACATTGATCTGTGGGAATGAACCATTATATTACATTATATCGTATGTAGATATAGTACTATTGATATGGTTATTAAATATATTGATCTGTGGGAATGAATCAGTATATTACATTATATCGAATGTAGATATAGTGCTAATGATATCGTTATTAAAGGCACATTGATCTGTGGGAAGGAATCTGTATACTACATTATATCGAGTGTAGATATAGTGCTAATGATATTGTTATGAAAGGTGCATTGATCTGTGGGAATCCATCAGTATATTACATTATATCGAATGTAGGTATGGTACTAATGATATGGTTATTATATGTACATATCTGTGGGAATGAATCAGTATATTACGTTATATCGAATGTAGATATAGTGCTAATGATATTGTTATTAAAGGTGCATTGGTCTGTGGGAATGAATCAGTATATTACACTATATCGAATTTAGATATAGTACTAATGATATGGTTATTAAAGGTATATTGATATGTGGGAATGAATCGGTATATTACATTATATCGAATGTAGATATAGTAATAATGATATTGTTATTAAATGTACATAACATATCTAATGTAGATATGGTACTAATGATATGGTTATGAAATGTACATTGATCTGTGGGAATGAATCAGTATATTCCATTATATCGAATGTAGACATAGTGCTAATGATATCGTTATTAAAGGCACATTGATCTGTGGGAAGGAATCTGTGTACTACATTATATCGAATGTAGATATAGTGCTAATGATATTGTTATTCAAGGTACATTGATCTGTGGGAATGAACCATTATATTACATTATATCGTATGTAGATATAGTACTATTGATATGGTTATTAAATATATTGATCTGTGGGAATGAATCAGTATATTACATTATATCGAATGTAGATATAGTGCTAATGATATCGTTATTAAAGGCACATTGATCTGTGGGAAGGAATCTGTATATTACATTATATCGAATGTAGATATAGTGCTAATGATATTGTTATGAAAGGTGCATTGATCTGTGGGAATCCATCAGTATATTACATTATATCGAATGTAGATATAGTACTAATGATATGGTTATTAAAGGTATATTGATCTGTGGGAATGAATCAGTATAATACATTATATCTAATGTAGATATAGTAATAATGATATTGTTATTAAATGTACATTGATCTTTGGGGATCAATCAGTATATTACATTATATCTAATGTGGATATGGTGATAATAATATTGTTATTAAAGGTACATTGATCTGTGGGAATGAGTCAGTATATTACATTACATATAATGTAGATATGCTAATAATGATATTGTTATTAAATGTACATTGATCTTTGGGGATCAATCAGTATATTACATTATATCGAATGTAGATATAGTGCTAACGATATGGTTATTAAAGGTATATTGATCTGTGGGAATGAATCAGTATATTACATTATATCGGATGTCGATATAGTACTAATGATATTGTCATTAAATGTACATTGATCTTTGGGGATCAATCAGTATATTACATTATATCTAATGTAGATATGGTGATAATAATATTGTTATTAATTGTACATTAGGTAAGTAATGTAGATATACTACTAATGATGTTGTTATTAAATGTACATTGACCAGTGGGAATGAATCTGTATATGAAATTGCGTCTAATGTAGATATAGTAATAATGATATTGTTATTAAATGTACATTGATCAGTGGGAATGAATCTGTATATGAAATTATACCTAATGTAGATATAGTAATAATGATATTGTTATTAAATGTACATTGATCAGTGGGAATGAATCTGCATATGAAATTATATCTAATGTAGATATAGTAATAATGATATTGTTATTAAAGGTGCATTGGTCTGTGGGAATGAATCAGTATATTACACTATATCGAATTTAGATATAGTACTAATGATATGGTTATTAAAGGTATATTGATATGTGGGAATGAATCGGTATATTACATTATATCGAATGTAGATATAGTAATAATGATATTGTTATTAAATGTACATAACATATCTAATGTAGATATGGTACTAATGATATGGTTATGAAATGTACATTGATCTGTGGGAATGAATCAGTATATTCCATTATATCGAATGTAGACATAGTGCTAATGATATCGTTATTAAAGGCACATTGATCTGTGGGAAGGAATCTGTGTACTACATTATATCGAATGTAGATATAGTGCTAATGATATTGTTATTCAAGGTACATTGATCTGTGGGAATGAACCATTATATTACATTATATCGTATGTAGATATAGTACTATTGATATGGTTATTAAATATATTGATCTGTGGGAATGAATCAGTATATTACATTATATCGAATGTAGATATAGTGCTAATGATATCGTTATTAAAGGCACATTGATCTGTGGGAAGGAATCTGTATATTACATTATATCGAATGTAGATATAGTGCTAATGATATTGTTATGAAAGGTGCATTGATCTGTGGGAATCCATCAGTATATTACATTATATCGAATGTAGATATAGTACTAATGATATGGTTATTAAAGGTATATTGATCTGTGGGAATGAATCAGTATAATACATTATATCTAATGTAGATATAGTAATAATGATATTGTTATTAAATGTACATTGATCTTTGGGGATCAATCAGTATATTACATTATATCTAATGTGGATATGGTGATAATAATATTGTTATTAAAGGTACATTGATCTGTGGGAATGAGTCAGTATATTACATTACATATAATGTAGATATGCTAATAATGATATTGTTATTAAATGTACATTGATCTTTGGGGATCAATCAGTATATTACATTATATCGAATGTAGATATAGTGCTAACGATATGGTTATTAAAGGTATATTGATCTGTGGGAATGAATCAGTATATTACATTATATCGGATGTCGATATAGTACTAATGATATTGTCATTAAATGTACATTGATCTTTGGGGATCAATCAGTATATTACATTATATCTAATGTAGATATGGTGATAATAATATTGTTATTAATTGTACATTAGGTAAGTAATGTAGATATACTACTAATGATGTTGTTATTAAATGTACATTGACCAGTGGGAATGAATCTGTATATGAAATTGCGTCTAATGTAGATATAGTAATAATGATATTGTTATTAAATGTACATTGATCAGTGGGAATGAATCTGTATATGAAATTATACCTAATGTAGATATAGTAATAATGATATTGTTATTAAATGTACATTGATCAGTGGGAATGAATCTGCATATGAAATTATATCTAATGTAGATATAGTAATAATGATATTGTTATTAAATGTACATTGATCTGTGGGAATGAATCAGTATATTACATTATATCGAATGAAGATGTAGTGCTAATGATATGGCTATTAAAGGTATATTGATCTGTGGGAATGAATCAGTATATTACATTATATCTAATGTAGATATAGTGCTAATGATACTGTTATGAACGGTGCATTGATCTGTGCGAATCCATCAGTATATTACATAATATCGAACGTAGATATGCTACTAATGATATTGGAATTAAATGTACATTGATCTGTGGGGATCAATCAGTGTATTACATTATATCTAATGTAGATATGGTAATAATGATATTGTTATTAATTGTACATTACATATGTAATGTAGATATACTACTAATGATATTGCTAGTAAATGTACATTGATCTGTCCGAATGAATCTGTATATGACAGTATACCTAATGTAGATATAGTAATAATGATATTGTTATTAAATGTACATAACATATCTAATGTAGATATGGTACTAATGATATGGTTATGAAATGTACATTGATCTGTGGGAATGAATCAGTATATTACATTATATCGAATGTAGATATAGTGCTAATGATATCGTTATTAAAGGCACATTGATCTGTGGGAAGGAATCTGTGTACTACATTATATCGAATGTAGATATAGTGCTAATGATATTGTTATTAAAGGTACATTGATCTGTGGGAATGAATCAGTATATTACATTATATCGAATGTAGATATAGCACTAACGATATGGTTATTAAATGTACATTGATCTGTGGGAATGAATCAGTATATTACATTATATCGAATGTAGATATAGTGCTAATGATATTGTTATGAAAGGTGCATTGATCTTGTGGGAATCCATCAGTATATTACATTATATCGAATGTAGATATGCTACTAATGATATTGGTATTAAATGTACATTGATCTGTGGGGATCAATCAGTGTATTACATTATATCTAATGTAGATATGGTAATAATGATATTGTTATTAATTGTACACTACATATGTAATGTAGATATACTACTAATGATATTGCTAGTAAATGTACATTGATCTGTCCGAATGAATCTGTATATGACAGTATACCTAATTGTAGATATAGTAATAATGATATTGTTATTAAATGTACATAACATATCTAATGTAGATATGGTACTAATGATATGGTTATGAAATGTACATTGATCTGTGGGAATGAATCAGTATATTACATTATATCGAATGTAGATATAGTGCTAATGATATCGTTATTAAAGGCACATTGATCTGTGGGAAGGAATCTGTGTACTACATTATATCGAATGTAGATATAGTGCTAATGATATTGTTATTAAAGGTACATTGATCTGTGGGAATGAATCAGTATATTACATTATATCGAATGTAGATATAGTGCTAATGATATGGTTATTAAAGGTATATTGATCTGTGGGAATGAATCAGTATATTACATTATATCTAATGTTGATATAGTGCTAATGATATTGTTATGAAAGGTGCATTGATCTGTGGGAATCCATCAGTATATTACATTATATCGAATGTAGTTTTAGTAATAATGATATGGTTATTCAATGTACATTGATCGATGGGAATGAATCAGTATATTACATTATATCGAATGTAGATATAGTAATAATGATATGGTTATTCAATGTACATTGATCGATGGGAATGAATCAGTATATTACATTATATCGAATTTAGATATAGTACTAATGATATGGTTATTAAAGGTATATTGATCTGTGGGAATGAATCAGTATATTACATATTTCGCATGTAGATATAGTACTAATGATATTGTCATTAAATGTACATTGATCTTTGGGGATCAATCAGTATATTACATTATATCTAATGTAGATATGGTAATAATGATATTGTTATTAAATGTACATTACATATGTAATGTAGATATACTACTGATGATATTGCTATTAAATGTACATTGATCTGTGGGAATGAATCAGTATATTACATTATATCGAATGTAGATATAGTGCTAATGATATTGTTATTAAAGGTACATTGATCTGTGGGAATGAATCAGTATATTACATTATATCGAATGTAGTTATGGTAATAATGATATGGTTATTCAATGTACATTGATCGATGGGAATGAATCAGTATATTACATTATATCGAATGTAGATATAGTAATAATGATATGGTTATTCAATGTACATTGATCGATGGGAATGAATCAGTATATTACATTATATCGAATGTAGTTTTAGTAATAATGATATGGTTATTCAATGTACATTGATCGATGGGAATGAATCAGTATATTACATTATATCGAATGTAGATATAGTAATAATGATATGGTTATTCAATGTACATTGATCGATGGGAATGAATCAGTATATTACATTATATCGAATTTAGATATAGTACTAATGATATGGTTATTAAAGGTATATTGATATGTGGGAATGAATCGGTATATTACATTATATCGAATGTAGATATAGTAATAATGATATTGTTATTAAATGTACATAACATATCTAATGTAGATATGGTACTAATGATATGGTTATGAAATGTACATTGATCTGTGGGAATGAATCAGTATATTCCATTATATCGAATGTAGATATAGTGCTAATGATATCGTTATTAAAGGCACATTGATCTGTGGGAAGGAATCTGTGTACTACATTATATCGAATGTAGATATAGTGCTAATGATATTGTTATTCAAGGTACATTGATCTGTGGGAATGAACCATTATATTACATTATATCGTATGTAGATATAGTACTATTGATATGGTTATTAAATATATTGATCTGTGGGAATGAATCAGTATATTACATTATATCGAATGTAGATATAGTGCTAATGATATCGTTATTAAAGGCACATTGATCTGTGGGAAGGAATCTGTATACTACATTATATCGAATGTAGATATAGTGCTAATGATATTGTTATGAAAGGTGCATTGATCTGTGGGAATCCATCAGTATATTACATTATATCGAATGTAGGTATGGTACTAATGATATGGTTATTATATGTACATATCTGTGGGAATGAATCAGTATATTACGTTATATCGAATGTAGATATAGTGCTAATGATATTGTTATTAAAGGTGCATTGGTCTGTGGGAATGAATCAGTATATTACATTATATCGAATTTAGATATAGTACTAATGATATGGTTATTAAAGGTATATTGATATGTGGGAATGAATCGGTATATTACATTATATCGAATGTAGATATAGTAATAATGATATTGTTATTAAATGTACATTGATCAGTGGGAATGAATCTGTATATGAAATTACACCTAATGTAGATATAGTAATAATGATATTGTTATTAAATGTACATTGATCAGTGGGAATGAATCTGCATATGAAATTATATCTAATGTAGATATAGTAATAATGATATTGTTATTAAATGTACATTGATCTGTGGGAATGAATCAGTATATTACATTATATCGAATGAAGATGTAGTGCTAATGATATGGCTATTAAAGGTATATTGATCTGTGGGAATGAATCAGTATATTACATTATATCTAATGTAGATATAGTGCTAATGATACTGTTATGAAAGGTGCATTGATCTGTGCGAATCCATCAGTATATTACATAATATCGAACGTAGATATGCTACTAATGATATTGGAATTAAATGTACATTGATCTGTGGGGATCAACCAGTGTATTACATTATATCTAATGTAGATATGGTAATAATGATATTGTTATTAATTGTACATTACATATGTAATGTAGATATACTACTAATGATATTGCTAGTAAATGTACATTGATCTGTCCGAATGAATCTGTATATGACAGTATACCTAATGTAGATATAGTAATAATGATATTGTTATTAAATGTACATAACATATCTAATGTAGATATGGTACTAATGATATGGTTATGAAATGTACATTGATCTGTGGGAATGAATCAGTATATTACATTATATCGAATGTAGATATAGTGCTAATGATATCGTTATTAAAGGCACATTGATCTGTGGGAAGGAATCTGTGTACTACATTATATCAAATGTAGACATAGTGCTAATGATATTGTTATTAAAGGTACATTGATCTGTGGGAATGAATCAGTATATTACATTATATCGTATGTAGATATAGTACTATTGATATGGTTATTAAATATATTAATCTCTGGGAATGAATCAGTATATTATATTATATCGAATGTAGATATAGTGCTAATGATATGGTTATTAAAGGTATATTAATCTGTGGGAATGAATCAGTATATTACATTATATCTAATGTAGATATAGTGCTAATGACATTGTTATGAAAGGTGCACTGATCTGTGGGAATCCATCAGTATATTACATTATATCTAACGTAGATATGGTGATAATAATATTGTTATTAATTGAACATTACGTATGTAATGTAGATATACTACTAAGGATGTTGTTGTTAAATGTACATTGATCAGTGGGAATGAATCAGTATATTACATTATATCGAATGTAGATATAGTGCTAATGATATTGTTATGAAAGGTGCATTTATCTGTGGGAATCCATCGGTATATTACATTATATCGAATGTAGGTATGGTACTAATGATATGGTTATTATATGTACATATCTGTGGGAGTGAATCAGTATATTACATTATATCGAATGTAGATATAGTACTAATGATATGGTTATTGAATGTACATTGATCTGTGGGAATGAATCAGTATATTACATTATATCGGATGTAGATATAGTACTAATGATACTGTCATTAAATGTACACTGATCTTTGGGGATCAATCAGTATATTACATTATATCTAATGTAGATATGGTGATAATAATATTGTTATTAATTGTACATTACATATGTAATGTAGATATGCTACTGATGATATTGCTATTAAATGTACATTGATCTGTGGGAATGAATCAGTATATTACATTATATCGAATGTAGATATAGTGCTAATGATATTGTTATTAAAGGTACATTGATCTCTGGGTAATAATCAGGATATCACATTATATCCAATGTAGAATTGGTAATAATGATATTGTTATTAATTGTACATTGCATATGTAATGTAGATATACTACTAATGATATTGCTATTTAATGTACATTGATCTGTGGGAATGAATCTGTATATGATATTATACCTAATGTAGATATAGTAATAATGATATTGTTATTAAATGTACATTACATATCTAATGTAGATATGGTACTAATGATATGGCTATTAAATGTGCATTGATCTGTGGGAATGAATCAGTATATTCCATTATATCGAATGTAGATATAGTGCTAATGATATCGTTATTAAAGGCACATTGATCTGTGGGAAGGAATCTGTGTACTACATTATATCGAATGTAGATATAGTGCTAATGATATTGTTATTCAAGGTACATTGATCTGTGGGAATGAACCATTATATTACATTATATCGTATGTAGATATAGTACTATTGATATGGTTATTAAATATATTGATCTGTGGGAATGAATCAGTATATTACATTATATCGAATGTAGATATAGTGCTAATGATATCGTTATTAAAGGCACATTGATCTGTGGGAAGGAATCTGTATACTACATTATATCGAATGTAGATATAGTGCTAATGATATTGTTATGAAAGGTGCATTGATCTGTGGGAATCCATCAGTATATTACATTATATCGAATGTAGGTATGGTACTAATGATATGGTTATTATATGTACATATCTGTGGGAATGAATCAGTATATTACGTTATATCGAATGTAGATATAGTGCTAATGATATTGTTATTAAAGGTGCATTGGTCTGTGGGAATGAATCAGTATATTACATTATATCGAATTTAGATATAGTACTAATGATATGGTTATTAAAGGTATATTGATATGTGGGAATGAATCGGTATATTACATTATATCGAATGTAGATATAGTAATAATGATATTGTTATTAAATGTACATTGATCAGTGGGAATGAATCTGTATATGAAATTACACCTAATGTAGATATAGTAATAATGATATTGTTATTAAATGTACATTGATCAGTGGGAATGAATCTGCATATGAAATTATATCTAATGTAGATATAGTAATAATGATATTGTTATTAAATGTACATTGATCTGTGGGAATGAATCAGTATATTACATTATATCGAATGAAGATGTAGTGCTAATGATATGGCTATTAAAGGTATATTGATCTGTGGGAATGAATCAGTATATTACATTATATCTAATGTAGATATAGTGCTAATGATACTGTTATGAAAGGTGCATTGATCTGTGCGAATCCATCAGTATATTACATAATATCGAACGTAGATATGCTACTAATGATATTGGAATTAAATGTACATTGATCTGTGGGGATCAACCAGTGTATTACATTATATCTAATGTAGATATGGTAATAATGATATTGTTATTAATTGTACATTACATATGTAATGTAGATATACTACTAATGATATTGCTAGTAAATGTACATTGATCTGTCCGAATGAATCTGTATATGACAGTATACCTAATGTAGATATAGTAATAATGATATTGTTATTAAATGTACATAACATATCTAATGTAGATATGGTACTAATGATATGGTTATGAAATGTACATTGATCTGTGGGAATGAATCAGTATATTACATTATATCGAATGTAGATATAGTGCTAATGATATCGTTATTAAAGGCACATTGATCTGTGGGAAGGAATCTGTGTACTACATTATATCAAATGTAGACATAGTGCTAATGATATTGTTATTAAAGGTACATTGATCTGTGGGAATGAATCAGTATATTACATTATATCGTATGTAGATATAGTACTATTGATATGGTTATTAAATATATTAATCTCTGGGAATGAATCAGTATATTATATTATATCGAATGTAGATATAGTGCTAATGATATGGTTATTAAAGGTATATTAATCTGTGGGAATGAATCAGTATATTACATTATATCTAATGTAGATATAGTGCTAATGACATTGTTATGAAAGGTGCACTGATCTGTGGGAATCCATCAGTATATTACATTATATCTAACGTAGATATGGTGATAATAATATTGTTATTAATTGAACATTACGTATGTAATGTAGATATACTACTAAGGATGTTGTTGTTAAATGTACATTGATCAGTGGGAATGAATCAGTATATTACATTATATCGAATGTAGATATAGTGCTAATGATATTGTTATGAAAGGTGCATTTATCTGTGGGAATCCATCGGTATATTACATTATATCGAATGTAGGTATGGTACTAATGATATGGTTATTATATGTACATATCTGTGGGAGTGAATCAGTATATTACATTATATCGAATGTAGATATAGTACTAATGATATGGTTATTGAATGTACATTGATCTGTGGGAATGAATCAGTATATTACATTATATCGGATGTAGATATAGTACTAATGATACTGTCATTAAATGTACACTGATCTTTGGGGATCAATCAGTATATTACATTATATCTAATGTAGATATGGTGATAATAATATTGTTATTAATTGTACATTACATATGTAATGTAGATATGCTACTGATGATATTGCTATTAAATGTACATTGATCTGTGGGAATGAATCAGTATATTACATTATATCGAATGTAGATATAGTGCTAATGATATTGTTATTAAAGGTACATTGATCTCTGGGTAATAATCAGGATATCACATTATATCCAATGTAGAATTGGTAATAATGATATTGTTATTAATTGTACATTGCATATGTAATGTAGATATACTACTAATGATATTGCTATTTAATGTACATTGATCTGTGGGAATGAATCTGTATATGATATTATACCTAATGTAGATATAGTAATAATGATATTGTTATTAAATGTACATTACATATCTAATGTAGATATGGTACTAATGATATGGCTATTAAATGTGCATTGATCTGTGGGAATGAATCAGTATATTCCATTATATCGAATGTAGATATAGTGCTAATGATATTGTTATTGAAGGTACATTGATCTGTGGGAATGAATCAGTATATTACATTACATATAATGTAGATATGCTAATAATGATATTGTTATTAAATGTACATTGATCTTTGGGGATCAATCAGTATATTACATTATATCTAATGTGGATATGGTGATAATAATATTGTTATTAATTGTACATTGATCTGTGGGAATGAATCACTATATTACATTATATCGAATGTAGATATAGTGCTAATGATATGGTTTTTAAAGGTATATTGACCTGTGGGAATGAATCAGTATATTACATTATATCTAATGTAGATATGGTGCTAGTGATATGGTTATTAAAGGTATGTTGGTCTGTGGGAATGAATAAGTACATTACATTATATCGAATGTAGATATACTACTAATGATGTTGTTATTAAATGTACATTGATCAGTGGGAATGAATCTGTATATGAAATTATATCTAATGTAGATATAGTAATAATGATATTGTTATTAAATGTACATTGATCGATGGGAATGAATCAGTATATTACATTATATCGAATGTAGATATAGTGCTAATGATATTGTTATTAAAGGTACATTGATCTCTGGGTAATAATCAGGATATCACATTATATCCAATGTAGAATTGGTAATAATGATATTGTTATTAATTGTACATTGCATATGTAATGTAGATATACTACTAATGATATTGCTATTTAATGTACATTGATCTGTGGGAATGAATCTGTATATGACATTATACCTAATGTAGATATAGTAATAATGATATTGTTATTAAATGTACATTACATATCTAATGTAGATATGGTACTAATGATATGGCTATTAAATGTACATTGATCTGTGGAAATGAATCAGTATATTACATTATATCGAATGTAGATATAGTGCTAATGATATGGTTATTAAAGGAATATTGATCCGTGGGAATGAATCAGTATATTACATTATATCTAATGTAGATATAGTGGTAATGATATTGTTATGAAAGGTTCATTGATCTGTGGGAATCCATCAGTATATTACATTATATCGAATGTAGGTATCGTACTAATGATATGGTTGTTATATGTACATATCTGTGGGAATGAATCAGTATATTACGTTATATCGAGTGTAGATATAGTGCTAATGATATCGTTATTAAAGGTGCATTGGTCTGTGGGAATGAATCAGTATATTACATTATATCTAATGTTGATATAGTGCTAATGATATTGTTATGAAAGGTGCATTGATCTGTGGGAATCCATCAGTATATTACATTATATCGAATGTTGGTATGGTACTAATGATATGGTTATTATATGTACATATCTGTGGGAATGAATCAGTATATTACGTTATATCGATTGTAGATATAGTGCTAATGATATTGTTATTAAAGGTGCATTGGTCTGTGGGAATGAATCAGTATATTACATTATATGGAATGCAGATGTGGTGCTAATGATATTGATATTAAAGGTGCATTGGTCTGTGGGAATGAATCAGTATATTACATTATGTCGAATGTAGATATAGTACTAATGATATGGTTATTAAAGGTATATTGATCTGTGGGAATGAATCTGTATATTACATTATTTCGGATGTAGATATAGTACTAATGATATTGTCATTAAATGTACATTGATCTTTGGGGATCAATCAGTATATTACATTATATCTAATGTAGATATGGTAATAATGATATTGTTATTAAATGTACATTACATATGTAATGTAGATATACTACTGATGATATTGCTATTAAATGTACATTGATCTGTGGGAATGAATCAGTATATTACATTATATCGAATGTAGATATAGTGCTAATGATATTGTTATTAAAGGTACATTGATCTGTGGGAATGAATCAGTATATTACATTATATCGAATGTAGTTATGGTAATAATGATATGGTTATTCAATGTACATTGATCGATGGGAATGAATCAGTATATTACATTATATCGAATGTAGATATAGTAATAATGATATGGTTATTCAATGTACATTGATCAATGGGAATGAATCAGTATATTACATTATATCGAATGTAGTTTTAGTAATAATGATATGGTTATTCAATGTACATTGATCGATGGGAATGAATCAGTATATTACATTATATCGAATGTAGATATAGTAATAATGATATGGTTATTCAATGTACATTGATCGATGGGAATGAATCAGTATATTACATTATATCGAATTTAGATATAGTACTAATGATATGGTTATTAAAGGTATATTGATATGTGGGAATGAATCGGTATATTACATTATATCGAATGTAGATATAGTAATAATGATATTGTTATTAAATGTACATAACATATCTAATGTAGATATGGTACTAATGATATGGTTATGAAATGTACATTGATCTGTGGGAATGAATCAGTATATTCCATTATATCGAATGTAGATATAGTGCTAATGATATCGTTATTAAAGGCACATTGATCTGTGGGAAGGAATCTGTGTACTACATTATATCGAATGTAGATATAGTGCTAATGATATTGTTATTCAAGGTACATTGATCTGTGGGAATGAACCATTATATTACATTATATCGTATGTAGATATAGTACTATTGATATGGTTATTAAATATATTGATCTGTGGGAATGAATCAGTATATTACATTATATCGAATGTAGATATAGTGCTAATGATATCGTTATTAAAGGCACATTGATCTGTGGGAAGGAATCTGTATACTACATTATATCGAATGTAGATATAGTGCTAATGATATTGTTATGAAAGGTGCATTGATCTGTGGGAATCCATCAGTATATTACATTATATCGAATGTAGGTATGGTACTAATGATATGGTTATTATATGTACATATCTGTGGGAATGAATCAGTATATTACGTTATATCGAATGTAGATATAGTGCTAATGATATTGTTATTAAAGGTGCATTGGTCTGTGGGAATGAATCAGTATATTACATTATATCGAATTTAGATATAGTACTAATGATATGGTTATTAAAGGTATATTGATATGTGGGAATGAATCGGTATATTACATTATATCGAATGTAGATATAGTAATAATGATATTGTTATTAAATGTACATAACATATCTAATGTAGATATGGTACTAATGATATGGTTATGAAATGTACATTGATCTGTGGGAATGAATCAGTATATTCCATTATATCGAATGTAGATATAGTGCTAATGATATCGTTATTAAATGCACATTGATCTGTGGGAAGGAATCTGTGTACTACATTATATCGAATGTAGATATAGTGCTAATGATATTGTTATTCAAGGTACATTGATCTGTGGGAATGAACCATTATATTACATTATATCGTATGTAGATATAGTACTATTGATATGGTTATTAAATATATTGATCTGTGGGAATGAATCAGTATAATACATTATATCGAATGTAGATATAGTACTAATGATATTGTCATTAAATGTACATTGATCTTTGGGGATCAATCAGTATATTACATTATATCTAATGTAGATATGGTAATAATGATATTGTTATTAATTGTACATTACGTATGTAATGTAGATATACTACTAATGATGATGTTATTAAATGTACATTGATCAGTGGGAATGAATCTGTATATGAAATTATATCTAATGTAGATATAGTAATAATGATATTGTTATTAAATGTACATTGATCTTTGGGGATCAATCAGTATATTACATTATATCTAATGTGGATATGGTGATAATAATATTGTTATTAATTGTACATTGATCTGTGGGAATGAATCACTATATTACATTATATCGAATGTAGATATAGTGCTAATGATATGGTTTTTAAAGGTATATTGACCTGTGGGAATGAATCAGTATATTACATTATATCTAATGTAGATATGGTGCTAATGATAAGGTTATTAAAGGTATGTTGGTCTGTGGGAATGAATAAGTACATTACATTATATCGAATGTAGATATACTACTAATGATGTTGTTATTAAATGTACATTGACCAGTGGGAATGAATCAGTATATTACATTATATCGAATGTAGATATAGTACTAATGATATGGTTATTAAAGGTATATTGATATGTGGGAATGAATCAGTATATTACATTATATCGAATGTAGATATAGTACTAATGATATTGTCATTAAATGTACATTGATCTTTGGGGATCAATCAGTATATTACATTATATCTAATGTAGATATGGTAATAATAATATTGTTATTAATTGTACATTACGTATGTAATGTAGATATGCTACTAATGATGTTGTTATTAAATGTACATTGATCAGTGGGAATGAATCTGTATATGAAATTGCGTCTAATGTAGATATAGTAATAATGATATTGTTATTAAATGTACATTGATCAGTGGGAATGAATCTGTATATGAAATTATATCTAATGTAGATATAGTAATAATGATATTCTTATTAAATGTACATTGATCAGTGGGAATGAATCTGTATATGAAATTATATCTAATGTAGATATAGTAATAATGATATTGTTATTAAATGTACATTGATCTGTGGGAATAAATCAGTATATTACATTATATCGAATGAAGATGTAGTGCTAATGATATGGCTATTAAAGGTATACTGATCTGTGGGAATGAATCAGTATATTACATTATATCTAATGTAGATATAGTGCTAATGATACTGTTATGAAAGGTGCATTGATCTGTGGGAATGAATCAGTATATTCCATTATATCGAATGTAGATATAGTGCTAATGATATCGTTATTAAAGGCACATTGATCTGTGGGTAGGAATCTGTGTACTACATTATATCGAATGTAGATATAGTGCTAATGATATTGTTATTCAAGGTACATTGATCTGTGGGAATGAACCATTATATTACATTATATCGTATGTAGATATAGTACTATTGATATGGTTATTAAAGGTACATTGATCTGTGGGAATGAATCAGTATATTACATTATATCGAATGTAGATATAGCACTAACGATATGGTTATTAAATGTACATTGATCTGTGGGAATGAATCAGTATATTACATTATATCGAATGTAGATATAGTGCTAATGATATTGTTATGAAAGGTGCATTGATCTGTGGGAATCCATCAGTATATTACATTATATCGAATGTAGATATGCTACTAATGATATTGGTATTAAATGTACATTGATCTGTGGGGATCAATCAGTGTATTACATTATATCTAATGTAGATATAGTACTAATGATATTGTCATTAAATGTACATTGATCTTTGGGGATCAATCAGTATATTACATTATATCTAATGTAGATATGGTAATAATGATATTGTTATTAATTGTACATTACGTATGTAATGTAGATATACTACTAATGATGATGTTATTAAATGTACATTGATCAGTGGGAACGAATCTGTATATGAAATTATATCTAATGTAGATATAGTAATAATGATATTGTTATTAAATGTACATTGATCTTTGGGGATCAATCAGTATATTACATTATATCTAATGTGGATATGGTGATAATAATATTGTTATTAATTGTACATTGATCTGTGGGAATGAATCACTATATTACATTATATCGAATGTAGATATAGTGCTAATGATATGGTTTTTAAAGGTATATTGACCTGTGGGAATGAATCAGTATATTACATTATATCTAATGTAGATATGGTGCTAATGATATGGTTATTAAAGGTATGTTGGTCTGTGGGAATGAATAAGTACATTACATTATATCGAATGTAGATATACTACTAATGATGTTGTTATTAAATGTACATTGACCAGTGGGAATGAATCAGTATATTACATTATATCGAATGTAGATATAGTACTAATGATATGGTTATTAAAGGTATATTGATATGTGGGAATGAATCAGTATATTACATTATATCGAATGTAGATATAGTACTAATGATATTGTCATTAAATGTACATTGATCTTTGGGGATCAATCAGTATATTACATTATATCTAATGTAGATATGGTAATAATAATATTGTTATTAATTGTACATTACGTATGTAATGTAGATATGCTACTAATGATGTTGTTATTAAATGTACATTGATCAGTGGGAATGAATCTGTATATGAAATTGCGTCTAATGTAGATATAGTAATAATGATATTGTTATTAAATGTACATTGATCAGTGGGAATGAATCTGTATATGAAATTATATCTAATGTAGATATAGTAATAATGATATTCTTATTAAATGTACATTGATCAGTGGGAATGAATCTGTATATGAAATTATATCTAATGTAGATATAGTAATAATGATATTGTTATTAAATGTACATTGATCTGTGGGAATGAATCAGTATATTACATTATATCGAATGAAGATGTAGTGCTAATGATATGGCTATTAAAGGTATACTGATCTGTGGGAATGAATCAGTATATTACATTATATCTAATGTAGATATAGTGCTAATGATACTGTTATGAAAGGTGCATTGATCTGTGGGAATGAATCAGTATATTCCATTATATCGAATGTAGATATAGTGCTAATGATATCGTTATTAAAGGCACATTGATCTGTGGGAAGGAATCTGTGTACTACATTATATCGAATGTAGATATAGTGCTAATGATATTGTTATTCAAGGTACATTGATCTGTGGGAATGAACCATTATATTACATTATATCGTATGTAGATATAGTACTATTGATATGGTTATTAAAGGTACATTGATCTGTGGGAATGAATCAGTATATTACATTATATCGAATGTAGATATAGCACTAACGATATGGTTATTAAATGTACATTGATCTGTGGGAATGAATCAGTATATTACATTATATCGAATGTAGATATAGTACTAATGATATTGTCATTAAATGTACATTGATCTTTGGGGATCAATCAGTATATTACATTATATCTAATGTAGATATGGTAATAATGATATTGTTATTAAATGTACATTACATATGTAATGTAGATATACTACTGATGATATTGCTATTAAATGTACATTGATCTGTGGGAATGAATCAGTATATTACATTATATCGAATGTAGATATAGTGCTAATGATATTGTTATTAAAGGTACATTGATCTGTGGGAATGAATCAGTATATTACATTATATCGAATGTAGTTATGGTAATAATGATATGGTTATTCAATGTACATTGATCGATGGGAATGAATCAGTATATTACATTATATCGAATGTAGATATAGTAATAATGATATGGTTATTCAATGTACATTGATCGATGGGAATGAATCAGTATATTACATTATATCGAATGTAGTTTTAGTAATAATGATATGGTTATTCAATGTACATTGATCGATGGGAATGAATCAGTATATTACATTATATCGAATGTAGATATAGTAATAATGATATGGTTATTCAATGTACATTGATCGATGGGAATGAATCAGTATATTACATTATATCGAATTTAGATATAGTACTAATGATATGGTTATTAAAGGTATATTGATATGTGGGAATGAATCGGTATATTACATTATATCGAATGTAGATATAGTAATAATGATATTGTTATTAAATGTACATAACATATCTAATGTAGATATGGTACTAATGATATGGTTATGAAATGTACTTTGATCTGTGGGAATGAATCAGTATATTCCATTATATCGAATGTAGATATAGTGCTAATGATATCGTTATTAAAGGCACATTGATCTGTGGGAAGGAATCTGTGTACTACATTATATCGAATGTAGATATAGTGCTAATGATATTGTTATTCAAGGTACATTGATCTGTGGGAATGAACCATTATATTACATTATATCGTATGTAGATATAGTACTATTGATATGGTTATTAAATATATTGATCTGTGGGAATGAATCAGTATATTACATTATATCGAATGTAGATATAGTGCTAATGATATCGTTATTAAAGGCACATTGATCTGTGGGAAGGAATCTGTATACTACATTATATCGAATGTAGATATAGTGCTAATGATATTGTTATGAAAGGTGCATTGATCTGTGGGAATCCATCAGTATATTACATTATATCGAATGTAGATATAGTGCTAATGATATTGTTATGAAAGGTGCATTGATCTGTGGGAATCCATCAGTATATTACATTATATCGAATGTAGATATGCTACTAATGATATTGGTATGAAATGTACATTGATCTGTGGGGATCAATCAGTGTATTACATTATATCTAATGTAGATATGGTAATAATGATATTGTTATTAATTGTACATTACATATGTAATGTAGATATACTACTAATGATATTGCTAGTAAATGTACATTGATCTGTCCGAATGAATCTGTATATGACAGTATACCTAATTGTAGATATAGTAATAATGATATTGTTATTAAATGTACATAACATATCTAATGTAGATATGGTACTAATGATATGGTTATGAAATGTACATTGATCTGTGGGAATGAATCAGTATATTACATTATATCGAATGTAGATATAGTGCTAATGATATCGTTATTAAAGGCACATTGATCTGTGGGAAGGAATCTGTGTACTACATTATATCGAATGTAGATATAGTGCTAATGATATTGTTATTAAAGGTACATTGATCTGTGGGAATGAATCAGTATATTACATTATATCGAATGTAGATATAGTGCTAATGATATGGTTATTAAAGGTATATTGATCTGTGGGAATGAATCAGTATATTACATTATATCTAATGTTGATATAGTGCTAATGATATCGTTATGAAAGGTGCATTGATCTGTGGGAATCCATCAGTATATTACATTATATCGAATGTTGGTATGGTACTAATGATATGGTTATTATATGTACATATCTGTGGGAATGAATCAGTATATTACGTTATATCGATTGTAGATATAGTGCTAATGATATTGTTATTAAAGGTGCATTGGTCTGTGGGAATGAATCAGTATATTACATTATATGGAATGCAGATGTAGTGCTAATGATATTGATATTAAAGGTGCATTGGTCTGTGGGAATGAATCAGTATATTACATTATGTCGAATGTAGATATAGTACTAATGATATGGTTATTAAAGGTATATTGATCTGTGGGATTGAATCAGTATATTACATTATTTCGGATGTAGATATAGTACTAATGATATTGTCATTAAATGTACATTGATCTTTGGGGATCAATCAGTATATTACATTATATCTAATGTAGATATGGTAATAATGATATTGTTATTAAATGTACATTACATATGTAATGTAGATATACTACTGATGATATTGCTATTAAATGTACATTGATCTGTGGGAATGAATCAGTATATTACATTATATCGAATGTAGATATAGTGCTAATGATATTGTTATTAATGGTACATTGATCTGTGGGAATGAATCAGTATATTACATTATATCGAATGTAGTTATAGTAATAATGATATGGTTATTCAATGTACATTGATCGATGGGAATGAATCAGTATATTACATTATATCGAATGTAGATATAGTAATAATGATATGGTTATTCAATGTACATTGATCGATGGGAATGAATCAGTATATTACATTATATCGAATGTAGTTTTAGTAATAATGATATGGTTATTCAATGTAGATTGATCGATGGGAATGAATCAGTATATTACATTATATCGAATGTAGATATAGTAATAATGATATGGTTATTCAATGTACATTGATCGATGGGAATGAATCAGTATATTACATTATATCGAATTTAGATATAGTACTAATGATATGGTTATTAAAGGTATATTGATATGTGGGAATGAATCGGTATATTACATTATATCGAATGTAGATATAGTAATAATGATATTGTTATTAAATGTACATAACATATCTAATGTAGATATGGTACTAATGATATGGTTATGAAATGTACATTGATCTGTGGGAATGAATCAGTATATTCCATTATATCGAATGTAGATATAGTGCTAATGATATCGTTATTAAAGGCACATTGATCTGTGGGAAGGAATCTGTGTACTACATTATATCGAATGTAGATATAGTGCTAATGATATTGTTATTCAAGGTACATTGATCTGTGGGAATGAACCATTATATTACATTATATCGTATGTAGATATAGTACTATTGATATGGTTATTAAATATATTGATCTGTGGGAATGAATCAGTATATTACATTATATCGAATGTAGATATAGTGCTAATGATATCGTTAATAAAGGCACATTGATCTGTGGGAAGGAATCTGTATACTACATTATATCGAATGTAGATATAGTGCTAATGATATTGTTATGAAAGGTGCATTGTTCTGTGGGAATCCATCAGTATATTACATTATATCGAATGTAGGTATGGTACTAATGATATGGTTATTATATGTACATATCTGTGGGAATGAATCAGTATATTACGTTATATCGAATGTAGATATAGTGCTAATGATATTGTTATTAAAGGTGCATTGGTCTGTGGGAATGAATCAGTATATTACATTATATCGAATTTAGATATAGTACTAATGATATGGTTATTAAAGGTATATTGATATGTGGGAATGAATCGGTATATTACATTATATCGAATGTAGATATAGTAATAATGATATTGTTATTAAATGTACATAACATATCTAATGTAGATATAGTACTAATGATATGGTTATGAAATGTACATTGATCTTTGGGGATCAATCAGTATATTACATTATATCTAATGTGGATATGGTGATAATAATATTGTTATTAAAGGTACATTGATCTGTGGGAATGAGTCAGTATATTACATTACATATAATGTAGATATGCTAATAATGATATTGTTATTAAATGTACATTGATCTTTGGGGATCAATCAGTATATTACATTATATCGAATGTAGATATAGTGCTAATGATATGGTTATTAAAGGTATATTGATCTGTGGGAATGAATCAGTATATTACATTATATCGGATGTAGATATAGTACTAATGATATTGTCATTAAATGTACATTGATCTTTGGGGATCAATCAGTATATTACATTATATCTAATGTAGATATGGTGATAATAATATTGTTATTAATTGTACATTAGGTAAGTAATGTAGATATACTACTAATGATGTTGTTATTAAATGTACATTGACCAGTGGGAATGAATCTGTATATGAAATTGCGTCTAATGTAGATATAGTAATAATGATATTGTTATTAAATGTACATTGATCAGTGGGAATGAATCTGTATATGAAATTATACCTAATGTAGATATAGTAATAATGATATTGTTATTAAATGTACATTGATCAGTGGGAATGAATCTGCATATGAAATTATATCTAATGTAGATATAGTAATAATGATATTGTTATTAAATGTACATTGATCTGTGGGAATGAATCAGTATATTACATTATATCGAATGAAGATGTAGTGCTAATGATATGGCTATTAAAGGTATATTGATCTGTGGGAATGAATCAGTATATTACATTATATCTAATGTAGATATAGTGCTAATGATACTGTTATGAAAGGTGCATTGATCTGTGCGAATCCATCAGTATATTACATAATATCGAACGTAGATATGCTACTAATGATATTGGAATTAAATGTACATTGATCTGTGGGGATCAATCAGTGTATTACATTATATCTAATGTAGATATGGTAATAATGATATTGTTATTAATTGTACATTACATATGTAATGTAGATATACTACTAATGATATTGCTAGTAAATGTACATTGATCTGTCCGAATGAATCTGTATATGACAGTATACCTAATGTAGATATAGTAATAATGATATTGTTATTAAATGTACATAACATATCTAATGTAGATATGGTACTAATGATATGGTTATGAAATGTACATTGATCTGTGGGAATGAATCAGTATATTACATTATATCGAATGTAGATATAGTGCTAATGATATCGTTATTAAAGGCACATTGATCTGTGGGAAGGAATCTGTGTACTACATTATATCAAATGTAGACATAGTGCTAATGATATTGTTATTAAAGGTACATTGATCTGTGGGAATGAATCAGTATATTACATTATATCGTATGTAGATATAGTACTATTGATATGGTTATTAAATATATTAATCTGTGGGAATGAATCAGTATATTATATTATATCGAATGTAGATATAGTGCTAATGATATGGTTATTAAAGGTATATTAATCTGTGGGAATGAATCAGTATATTACATTATATCTAATGTAGATATAGTGCTAATGATATTGTTATGAAAGGTGCACTGATCTGTGGGAATCCATCAGTATATTACATTATATCTAACGTAGATATGGTGATAATAATATTGTTATTAATTGAACATTACGTATGTAATGTAGATATACTACTAAGGATGTTGTTGTTAAATGTACATTGATCAGTGGGAATGAATCAGTATATTACATTATATCGAATGTAGATATAGTGCTAATGATATTGTTATGAAAGGTGCATTTATCTGTGGGAATCCATCGGTATATTACATTATATCGAATGTAGGTATGGTACTAATGATATGGTTATTATATGTACATATCTGTGGGAGTGAATCAGTATATTACATTATATCGAATGTAGATATAGTACTAATGATATGGTTATTGAATGTACATTGATCTGTGGGAATGAATCAGTATATTACATTATATCGGATGTAGATATAGTACTAATGATACTGTCATTAAATGTACACTGATCTTTGGGGATCAATCAGTATATTACATTATATCTAATGTAGATATGGTGATAATAATATTGTTATTAATTGTACATTACATATGTAATGTAGATATGCTACTGATGATATTGCTATTAAATGTACATTGATCTGTGGGAATGAATCAGTATATTACATTATATCGAATGTAGATATAGTGCTAATGATATTGTTATTAAAGGTACATTGATCTCTGGGTAATAATCAGGATATCACATTATATCCAATGTAGAATTGGTAATAATGATATTGTTATTAATTGTACATTGCATATGTAATGTAGATATAGTACTAATGATATGGTTATTAAAGGTATATTGATATGTGGGAATGAATCGGTATATTACATTATATCGAATGTAGATATAGTAATCATGATATTGTTATTAAATGTACATAACATATCTAATGTAGATATGGTACTAATGATATGGTTATGAAATGTACATTGATCTGTGGGAATGAATCAGTATATTACATTATATCGAATGAAGATGTAGTGCTAATGATATGGCTATTAAAGGTATATTGATCTGTGGGAATGAATCAGTATATTACATTATATCGAATGTAGTTTTAGTAATAATGATATGGTTATTCAATGTAGATTGATCGATGGGAATGAATCAGTATATTACATTATATCGAATGTAGATATAGTAATAATGATATGGTTATTCAATGTACATTGATCGATGGGAATGAATCAGTATATTACATTATATCGAATTTAGATATAGTACTAATGATATGGTTATTAAAGGTATATTGATATGTGGGAATGAATCGGTATATTACATTATATCGAATGTAGATATAGTAATAATGATATTGTTATTAAATGTACATAACATATCTAATGTAGATATGGTACTAATGATATGGTTATGAAATGTACATTGATCTGTGGGAATGAATCAGTATATTCCATTATATCGAATGTAGATATAGTGCTAATGATATCGTTATTAAAGGCACATTGATCTGTGGGAAGGAATCTGTGTACTACATTATATCGAATGTAGATATAGTGCTAATGATATTGTTATTCAAGGTACATTGATCTGTGGGAATGAACCATTATATTACATTATATCGTATGTAGATATAGTACTATTGATATGGTTATTAAATATATTGATCTGTGGGAATGAATCAGTATATTACATTATATCGAATGTAGATATAGTGCTAATGATATCGTTAATAAAGGCACATTGATCTGTGGGAAGGAATCTGTATACTACATTATATCGAATGTAGATATAGTGCTAATGATATTGTTATGAAAGGTGCATTGTTCTGTGGGAATCCATCAGTATATTACATTATATCGAATGTAGGTATGGTACTAATGATATGGTTATTATATGTACATATCTGTGGGAATGAATCAGTATATTACGTTATATCGAATGTAGATATAGTGCTAATGATATTGTTATTAAAGGTGCATTGGTCTGTGGGAATGAATCAGTATATTACATTATATCGAATTTAGATATAGTACTAATGATATGGTTATTAAAGGTATATTGATATCTGGGAATGAATCGGTATATTACATTATATCGAATGTAGATATAGTAATAATGATATTGATATTAAATGTACATAACATATCTAATGTAGATATAGTACTAATGATATGGTTATGAAATGTACATTGATCTGTGGGAATGAATCAGTATATTCCATTATATCGAAAGTAGATATAGTGCTAATGATATCGTTATTAAAGGCACATTGATCTGTGGGAAGGAATCTGTGTACTACATTATATCGAATGTAGATATAGTGCTAATGATATTGTTATTCAAGGTACATTGATCTGTGGGAATGAACCATTATATTACATTATATCGTATGTAGATATAGTACTATTGATATGGTTATTAAATATATTGATCTGTGGGAATGAATCAGTATATTACATTATATCGAATGTAGATATAGTGCTAATGATATCGTTATTAAAGGCACATTGATCTGTGGGAAGGAATCTGTATACTGCATTATATCGAATGTAGATATAGTGCTAATGATATTGTTATGAAAGGTGCATTGATCTGTGGGAATCCATCAGTATATTACATTATATCGAATGTAGGTATGGTACTAATGATATGGTTATTATATGTACATATCTGTGGGAATGAATCAGTATATTACGTTATATCGAATGTAGATATAGTGCTAATGATATTGTTATTAAAGGTGCATTGGTCTGTGGGAATGAATCCGTATATCACATTATATCGTATGTAGATATAGTACTAATCATATGGTTATTCAATGTACATTGATCGCTGGGAATGAATCAGTATATTACATTATATCGAATGTAGATATAGTGCTAATGATATGGTTATTAAAGGAATATTGATCTGTGGGAATGAATCAGTATATTACATTATATCTAATGTAGATATAGTGGTAATGATATTGTTATGAAAGGTTCATTGATCTGTGGGAATCCATCAGTATATTACATTATATCTAATGTAGATATAGTAATAATGATATTGTTATTAAATGTACATTGATCTTTGGGGATCAATCAGTATATTACATTATATCTAATGTGGATATGGTGATAATAATATTGTTATTAAAGGTACATTGATCTGTGGGAATGAGTCAGTATATTACATTACATATAATGTAGATATGCTAATAATGATATTGTTATTAAATGTACATTGATCTTTGGGGATCAATCAGTATATTACATTATATCGAATGTAGATATAGTGCTAATGATATGGTTATTAATGGTATATTGATCTGTGGGAATGAATCAGTATATTACATTATATCGGATGTAGATATAGTACTAATGATATTGTCATTAAATGTACATTGGTCTTTGGGGATCAATCAGTATATTACATTATATCTAATGTAGATATGGTGATAATAATATTGTTATTAATTGTACATTAGGTAAGTAATGTAGATATACTACTAATGATGTTGTTATTAAATGTACATTGACCAGTGGGAATGAATCTGTATATGAAATTGCGTCTAATGTAGATATAGTAATAATGATATTGTTATTAAATGTACATTGATCAGTGGGAATGAATCTGTATATGAAATTATACCTAATGTAGATATAGTAATAATGATATTGTTATTAAATGTACATTGATCAGTGGGAATGAATCTGCATATGAAATTATATCTAATGTAGATATAGTAATAATGATATTGTTATTAAATGTACATTGATCTGTGGGAATGAATCAGTATATTACATTATATCGAATGAAGATGTAGTGCTAATGATATGGCTATTAAAGGTATATTGATCTGTGGGAATGAATCAGTATATTACATTATATCTAATGTAGATATAGTGCTAATGATACTGTTATGAAAGGTGCATTGATCTGTGCGAATCCATCAGTATATTACATAATATCGAACGTAGATATGCTACTAATGATATTGGAATTAAATGTACATTGATCTGTGGGGATCAATCAGTGTATTACATTATATCTAATGTAGATATGGTAATAATGATATTGTTATTAATTGTACATTACATATGTAATGTAGATATACTACTAATGATATTGCTAGTAAATGTACATTGATCTGTCCGAATGAATCTGTATATGACAGTATACCTAATGTAGATATAGTAATAATGATATTGTTATTAAATGTACATAACATATCTAATGTAGATATGGTACTAATGATATGGTTATGAAATGTACATTGATCTGTGGGAATGAATCAGTATATTACATTATATCGAATGTAGATATAGTGCTAATGATATCGTTATTAAAGGCACATTGATCTGTGGGAAGGAATCTGTGTACTACATTATATCAAATGTAGACATAGTGCTAATGATATTGTTATTAAAGGTACATTGATCTGTGGGAATGAATCAGTATATTACAGTATATCGTATGTAGATATAGTACTATTGATATGGTTATTAAATATATTAATCTGTGGGAATGAATCAGTATATTATATTATATCGAATGTAGATATAGTGCTAATGATATGGTTATTAAAGGTATATTAATCTGTGGGAATGAATCAGTATATTACATTATATCTAATGTAGATATAGTGCTAATGATATTGTTATGAAAGGTGCACTGATCTGTGGGAATCCATCAGTATATTACATTATATCTAACGTAGATATGGTGATAATAATATTGTTATTAATTGAACATTACGTATGTAATGTAGATATACTACTAAGGATGTTGTTGTTAAATGTACATTGATCAGTGGGAATGAATCAGTATATTACATTATATCGAATGTAGATATAGTGCTAATGATATTGTTATGAAAGGTGCATTTATCTGTGGGAATCCATCGGTATATTACATTATATCGAATGTAGGTATGGTACTAATGATATGGTTATTATATGTACATATCTGTGGGAGTGAATCAGTATATTACATTATATCGAATGTAGATATAGTACTAATGATATGGTTATTGAATGTACATTGATCTGTGGGAATGAATCAGTATATTACATTATATCGGATGTAGATATAGTACTAATGATACTGTCATTAAATGTACACTGATCTTTGGGGATCAATCAGTATATTACATTATATCTAATGTACATATGGTGATAATAATATTGTTATTAATTGTACATTACATATGTAATGTAGATATGCTACTGATGATATTGCTATTAAATGTACATTGATCTGTGGGAATGAATCAGTATATTACATTATATCGAATGTAGATATAGTGCTAATGATATTGTTATTAAAGGTACATTGATCTCTGGGTAATAATCAGGATATCACATTATATCCAATGTAGAATTGGTAATAATGATATTGTTATTAATTGTACATTGCATATGTAATGTAGATATAGTACTAATGATATGGTTATTAAAGGTATATTGATATGTGGGAATGAATCGGTATATTACATTATATCGAATGTAGATATAGTAATAATGATATTGTTATTAAATGTACATAACATATCTAATGTAGATATGGTACTAATGATATGGTTATGAAATGTACATTGATCTGTGGGAATGAATCAGTATATTCCATTATATCGAATGTAGATATAGTGCTAATGATATCGTAATTAAAGGCACATTGATCTGTGGGAAGGAATCTGTGTACTACATTATATCGAATGTAGATATAGTGCTAATGATATTGTTATTCAAGGTACATTGATCTGTGGGAATGAACCATTATATTACATTATATCGTATGTAGATATAGTACTATTGATATGGTTATTAAATATATTGATCTGTGGGAATGAATCAGTATATTACATTATATCGAATGTAGATATAGTGCTAATGATATCGTTATTAAAGGCACATTGATCTGTGGGAAGGAATCTGTATACTACATTATATCGAATGTAGATATAGTGCTAATGATATTGTTATGAAAGGTGCATTGATCTGTGGGAATCCATCAGTATATTACATTATATCGAATGTAGGTATGGTACTAATGATATGGTTATTATATGTACATATCTGTGGGAATGAATCAGTATATTACGTTATATCGAATGTAGATATAGTGCTAATGATATTGTTATTAAAGGTGCATTGGTCTGTGGGAATGAATCAGTATATTACATTATATCGA
Source organism: Osmia lignaria lignaria (assembly GCF_051020975.1). Taxonomy (NCBI): domain Eukaryota; kingdom Metazoa; phylum Arthropoda; class Insecta; order Hymenoptera; family Megachilidae; genus Osmia; species Osmia lignaria. The sequence continues at coordinate 310,312 of NC_135038.1, read as the reverse complement.
ATGTAGATATAGTGCTAATGATATTGTTATTAAAGGTACATTGATCTCTGGGTAATAATCAGGATATCACATTATATCCAATGTAGAATTGGTAATAATGATATTGTTATTAATTGTACATTGCATATGTAATGTAGATATACTACTAATGATATTGCTATTTAATGTACATTGATCTGTGGGAATGAATCTGTATATGACATTATACCTAATGTAGATATAGTAATAATGATATTGTTATTAAATGTACATTGATCTGTGGGAATGAATCAGTATATTACATTATATCGAATGAAGATGTAGTGCTAATGATATGGCTATTAAAGGTATATTGATCTGTGGGAATGAATCAGTATATTACATTATATCTAATGTAGATATAGTGCTAATGATACTGTTATGAAAGGTGCATTGATCTGTGCGAATCCATCAGTATATTACATAATATCGAACGTAGATATGCTACTAATGATATTGGAATTAAATGTACATTGATCTGTGGGGATCAATCAGTGTATTACATTATATCTAATGTAGATATGGTAATAATGATATTGTTATTAATTGTACATTACATATGTAATGTACATATACTACTAATGATATTGCTAGTAAATGTACATTGATCTGTCCGAATGAATCTGTATATGACAGTATACCTAATGTAGATATAGTAATAATGATATTGTTATTAAATGTACATAACATATCTAATGTAGATATGGTACTAATGATATGGTTATGAAATGTACATTGATCTGTGGGAATGAATCAGTATATTACATTATATCGAATGTAGATATAGTGCTAATGATATCGTTATTAAAGGCACATTGATCTGTGGGAAGGAATCTGTGTACTACATTATATCAAATGTAGACATAGTGCTAATGATATTGTTATTAAAGGTACATTGATCTGTGGGAATGAATCAGTATATTACATTATATCGTATGTAGATATAGTACTATTGATATGGTTATTAAATATATTAATCTGTGGGAATGAATCAGTATATTACATTATATCGAATGTAGATATAGTGCTAATGATATCGTTATTAAAGGCACATTGATCTGTGGGAAGGAATCTGTATACTACATTATATCGAATGTAGATATAGTGCTAATGATATTGTTATGAAAGGTGCATTGATCTGTGGGAATCCATCAGTATATTACATTATATCGAATGTAGGTATGGTACTAATGATATGGTTATTATATATACATATCTGTGGGAATGAATCAGTATATTACGTTATATCGAGTGTAGATATAGTGCTAATGATATCGTTATTAAAGGTGCATTGGTCTGTGGGAATGAATCAGTATATTACATTATATCGAATGTAGAGCTAGTACTAATGATATGGTTATTAAAGGTATATTGATCTGTGGGAATGAATCGGTATATTACATTATATCGAATGTAGATATAGTGCTAATGATATAATTATTAAAGGTATATTGATCTGTGGGAATGAATCAGTATATTACATTATATCTAATGTAGATATAGTGCTAATGATACTGTTATGAAAGGTACATTGATCTGTGGGAATCCATCAGTATATTACATAATATCGAATGTAGATATGCTACTAATGATATTGGAATTAAATGTACATTGATCTGTGGGGATCAATCAGTATATTACATTATATCTAATGGAGTGTTACGTGGCCGACGGCTTGGCAGCGCGCGTGGCTATCAGAGGCTTTCTGATTGGCGGCCGCGTAACTTATTTTATTATCAATACAACCCGAGCGGTAAGATTGTATTGTGGTAGGAACTGTCACAAGGTTTCACTGGGTTTAAAGGAGAATGCTAATGTGGGTTTGACACAGCAATGTATATATTCTACAATCTTGGTCTATTACAGATGTTGTTGTCGCGAATATAGGTGTATAATGTGATATATTACCTATTTCCACTATGCTCGGTGTTCACGCACTGGCAATGCGGGGGTGTTGTGTGTGGTTGATTGTAATGCCAAATAGAAACACGACTCGCGGATTCTATAAGGTGAATGTTGCTCGAAGGGGACTTCAACCCGATCTCACTAATAGTAACCAACTCACTACCGTACACGACGTGCTCGACACGAGATGAACTCTGGTACTGCCCCCGATCGTTGGTACGAACGGGTTTATATACTAATTAAGAAGGGTGGTCTGGTTACTATTCGAGTGATCAGGCTGGGTCCACCTGCCTCTGCGACAGTTTAGAGTGGTTGCATCTGCTATTTGATTACGGCGGACCCATTGCTTTCCCAAGTGTTTGGTTCTGCTATCGGTGGGCCTTCTGTTTATTACGAGAGTAAATGGTCGGTTTGCCCGAGAGTTTTCCTTTCCAGATGTTTAAGCTTATTTGAAAGGAGACACGTTTGATAAAAACGGTCTGTCTACGTGACACCTCCCCCCTTAGATGAAACATCGCGGTAATCGTGATGCTTTCAATTGGAAAGGAAAACACTCACTAGAATGTGTTGAAGTTTTGGTGTTGTAATGCAATATGTCGGGTGTTATGTGTGATGTGTGTGTACTTATCGCTACGTGTGATGGTTGGTGATGCTGCTAACTGCGGTATGAAGTCGAAGCGTACGTCTGGGTCCAGGCTGCCTCGATCGGATTTGTCTCTCGGTGTACCAGGTTGGTACTATTGCAGGCGGTGGTATGGGTTGGTTTGCTCTTTGGTATTCCATTTCCATGATGATGGCGGCAATACACTCCTCGCAGTGGTAGGCGGCCTGCAACTCCATCAGGGGCGCGCTACAGATACCGCAGGCCCCAGGCGGATATGCCGTTGGTAGTGGATAGTGTACCTCCACCATGTCATAGATCCTTGCTGCTCCAAGGGCTGCTTCGAGAGCACACTGCATACAGACAATGCCAACGTCTAATCTGTAGCAAGTGCTGCGCATGCACAGGCGGGCCGTCAAGTTCATCAGCAGCTCGATGCGACTGGTGTCCCTCTCAGTTGGTTGTTCCCTGATGTAGCACATTTCGGTCCGCTCAGATAAGTGTTTTGGAAGAATGGTGTTGTGGTCTGCTTTTATACCCGGCCTGGAACCGCGTATCTCATGCCCAACCACGCCTCCGCCACGTTGAATGGTGGTTGTCCTGGTAGACGATCGAGGGCTACATCTGCCACGACCTCACCCTCGCCTCTGATGTTGGTTAGCAGACCCCTCCTTCCTTCCAACACCCTCTTGGCCTGCTCTATCTTCCAGGTCCTGCATACAGGGCGGATACCCCGTACCCGTACCTTGAAGGCCTGCCACGGTAGATTTTGAAAGCGTGGCGGCAAGGTCCGAAGTTGGTCGACCGGTGCCCTTACCACCTTGCCGTGGTCACGAAGAGCCACCTCGAACTGGCCGTCCACCAGGTGTTGAACTTCTCCTCGGACCCAGGTACCTTCTTTACTTCTGTACGCCACCAGACGTCCAGTGGTCAGTCTTCCCTGGTTTGGAAAGTGGAGGTGGCCGCGGTCGCTCATGTACCGATACAGGTCCCGGTACAGTCGCCTAGCTTCTTCCCGACCGTCGTCCACCTGCGCCCAGAATTCTACCGGATCGTCCACGTGGACAATTCCGATCCGAACAGAACTGCTCAAAACTATATTTTTGATGGTGTTCATTTTCTTGAGGATGTCCACTGATGAGACTATGGTGCCGAGAACTGCTTATATAGTCTGAAAACCCTTATCTTACCCCACTCTTATTTCGACTCTTAGAGGAAGGATGTGTAGGAGTGGCTACGGCCCCTTAGAATATTGTGGCACTTGGTCTAGGTGCTGAAGATTTTTCCCTTGGTAAATTTATATTATTTGAATTTGATTCTTCTGAGTTTTTAGGTATTTCTTCCAGTTGCAATTCAATTTCGTTCGGTTTGTCCAAAGGTTTTAGTTTATTAATGATTTTGTGTATATTACTTTTTATTATTGTCCCAATTATTAATAGTAGGATCAAAGATACTAATTCGTGGTTCTAGCAATGCATAAGCATAATCGCCTACATTGAATTCTACCGGTCGGGAATGTTTATCATAGTACTTCTTCAAACGGTGCTTGGAGGCAATCAAATTATCGGCTGCTATGTTGCGGATTTTTATAGTATGAGTTATTAATTCTGTTAAATAGTCGCCATATGATTTTAACCTTTCGCCAGTTGGAAACGAACTTGGTTCACGGGCTGGTTTTCCAAATATTAATTCATATGGAGAGAAATTTGTTGCTTCATGTACGGAAGTATTATAAGAAAACATGGCAAATGGTATTAATAGGTCCCAATCTTCATAATTATCCATGTAATGTTTAAGATATTCTGTTAGTACTATATGACTTCGTTCTAGTGATCCATTAGTTTGTGGTCTGTATCCAGAAGTTGTGATTTGTTTGATTTTGAATATTTCTGAAAGATTTTTCATTAAGCTTCCGATAAAACTAGTTCCCTTGTCTGTTAATATTGCTCGTGGTGTTCCATATATGGCAATAAAATGTCTCGCGAAAGCGTCTGCTATTGTGGCTGCTCTAATGTTTGGTATTGCTACTGCTATACAATATTTCGTTAAACAATCTTGCATTGTGAGAATGTATTTATTTCCGCTAGGCGTTAAAGGTAAAGGTCCTACGGTGTCTAAAGCAACTTTATCAAATGGTTCTATCGGGGTATCGGTAATTAACATTGGTTGACGAGTTTTTGCTCTAACTAATTTCTCTTCTTGACAGCTTGGACATTTCCTGATATAATTTCGTATTTCGTTGTGCATTTCTGGCCATTGATATTTCGCTCTGATGCGTTTATATGTTTTTGTGACTCCTTTATGTCCTCCTATCAAACTGTCGTGAGCTTCGCGAATTATTTGTAATCGATCTTCTTCTGATGGTGTAATCGTTGAACAATTGCATATGATGATTTTCTGTGTTGTACCGTTGAAAACGTCCTTTATTAATTTAGTTAATTCATTGGTTGGTAATTTATGAAAATCTCCGACTGCTGATATTCTAAATGATTTAATTGGATTTTGATCTAAATGCTGTTTCAGTGTTTGTAGTCCGTTTAGTATATCTTCACTTTTAATGGTGTCGTAAAAATTATCTGATATTATTATACTGTAAACTTTGTATGAGCCATTTGCTGATTCTATTACGTCTCCTTTCTGCGGTTTCTTTGACATGAGCTGTTGTAAATCTATTGCTTCTGTGTCCAGTAACAGTTTTCCAATGGGGGTTACCAATTTACAGTCCGCAGGTATGAAATGTGCGTAATGACCTTCCTCGGTGGTCAGGGTGTTTGGAGAGATAATAACCTCAAGTGTCTGTGAAGGTTGCACTTTTCTTCGCAGGTCATCTCCCTCCGTGGAAAGAGTGTCTGTGTCAAGAAGTGTGAACGGATAAGGGTCAACGGTACGGTCAAAGTTTTCCTGTGGTTGCTGGATTGCCGTTCCTATTGTTTCGTTAACAGGTTGTGGTTGTAAAATTCCCTCATTTGTTACAAGTGATAATGGTGTATGGTTAAGTAAATCCTGTTGCGGGTTTGCGATTATCGTGTTTTCCGTAATGGTATTTTCTGATGGTTCTTCGAATGAAATCAAGTTTACGTCTTCTTCTGTCGATGTGATTTTAGTAGAATTTGCTTGCGGATGAAAGTTTATTGTTTCCATGTGTTCATCTGGTATACTTATCTCGTGCGATAAGTTAGGTAAGACTCTCGGTCTATCTGCTATTGGAGAATGTTGAACCTTCCCACGGGCTGGTTCTTCATCAGAGCTAGTGTTTTCCTCTTGATATTTCGGTCTCCTTTCCCTGTCCCTTTGTAGTTGCCGCACACGAAATCCTATGGAATCCGTGTCGATTTCTGGTTTCTGTCCTATGTGCTTGTAATCGGGGTCTTGAGGATCTCGGGGTATAAGTGGTAAGCAAGATGGTACTGGGTTACGTGATAATGCGTCTGCGTTCTTGTTCGTCTTTCCTGCTTTATGGACAACCTGATATTCGTACTCTAAGAGTCTGAGTCTCCACTTCATAAGTCGTGATGTCGGATCCTTGACAGAGTGTAACCAGACTAACGGTCGGTGATCTGTGACGAGTGTGAATTTTGTTCCATAAAGATACGGTCTGAAATATTGTACTGCGTAAACCATTGCAAGACATTCCTTTTCTGTAGCAGAATAATTCCTTTCGGCTTTATTTAAGGTACGAGATGCGTAGGCAATTGGTAGATCGTTTCCTATTTCTCCTTGACTAAGTACAGCTCCAATTGCGTAATCTGATGCGTCAGTGGTAACAATGAACGGTCGATTAAAATCCGGATATTGTAAAATTGGTTGTGTACAGAGTTCGTCGCGTAAATTTTCAAAACTTTTTTGCTGGTCTTCGGTCCACTTAAAACGAATTCCTTTACCTAATAACTGAACTAATGGTTTTGATTTAATAGAATAATCTTTTATGAAACGGCGATAATATCCTGTCAGTCCCAAGAACTGCTGGACATTTTTCTGTGTTTTAGGAATGGGAAATTCTTTTACAGCTTGTAATTTACGAGGATCTGGCTTAACACCATTTTCTGTTAAAATGTGTCCTAAATAAGTAACCTCCTTACGTAAGAATTCGCATTTATCAATCTGCAGTGTAAGTCCAAATTCTCTGAGCCGATTGAGTAATTTTTTTACTTTTATTTCATGTTCTCGTAGTGATGAAGAGAAAACAACCATATCGTCTATGAATACATGAGCGTTCTCTAGACCAGATATAACTTGATTCATTAAGCGTTGAAATGTCGGTGGTGCATTTTTTAAACCAAATGGCATGCGTACAAATTCAAAATGCCCATCCGGTGTTGTGAATGCTGTTTTCGGACAATCCTTAGGATCCATTTGAACTTGATGAAATCCATTTGCTATATCAAAAATTGTGAAATATTTTGCTCCTCCCAATTTATCTAGAATTTCGGTGATATTCGGCAAAGGAAATTTATCACTCAAAGTCTTTTCGTTTAAGGCTCGGAAATCGATTACCATACGCCAACGCTTATTGCCCTTAGCGTCTGGTTTCTTTGGTACAATCCATAACGGAGAATTATATGGTGAACTAGATGGCTGTATGACTCCTTGTAATAACAGAGCCTTTACTTGACGTTGTATTTCGTCTTGGTGTACTGGTGGATATCGGTATTGTCTTGTATTAATCGGTACGTCATCTGTTGTATGAATTGAATGGTAAAAATTCGGTACTTCTCCTAGTTTGTCTCCAGGCAAGTAAAATCTGTCTGAAAATTCGTCGACGATGTTGAATACATGTTTACGTTCTTCTGCATTGAGATGATCGGTTCTTAAAAGATTTCTAATTCGTGTTGCTCTATTTTCTGGTGTGTTTTCGGTCATATATGAAGAAATTGGGTCGTCGTCCGACGAGTCGTAAATATCGTAAGGATGAATGTATTGAGGTTCAATTTCGATGTCTACATCGTCTTCTCCGGTATTCGTTGCTAACGCGTAACAAATGCCGTCACGATTATATACTGCTGCTTCGCCAATGTATATATTTTCTGATGTTTTGAGTCGCGGTAAGTATCCCTCTTTAATATTTGGATTAGCTATGTGAATTGCAATCTGTTTTGTTGTTCGAGCTTCGATACGGTGTTTAGTCGATTTCGGATTTTTCTGCTGAGCTAAATCTCGGTAATTTGAAAAACGAAGTGGTCGAATAGGTTTATCTTTCAATACTAGTGTTCCATGATAATATGAAATTTCTGCTTCTTCTTGTAATAAAAATGGGCTGCCTATAATTCCATCGGCTTCTATTGCAAGGTTCTCTACTACGTAAAATAATGCAGGCTTACCGTGAATGTGAAGAATTGTGGTTCCTATGCTATAAATAGGTGATTTTGTAAGTCCTGTGATTTCAATAACTTCTTTAGTGATACGTTTGGCTTGATCTCCGAGAACATCGCGCACTATTAAGTTAACTGCCGCGCCACCGTCAATTAAAAATTCAGCTGTTTCTAATTCTAATTCCGGAACTTTGATTTTTATTCTTGGTGCTGGGGTTTCCTTGATGAGGATTCTCCCGTGAATCTGACTATCTTTTGGCGAGGTCTTTGCAGATCGCTCACCGCCTCGCCTTTCCGTTGAGCGTTTTCTGAGTTTAAAGACTTGTTTGATTCGACTGAAGAATTTCGAGAGTATGATCGCTGTCTGAAATTTTGCGAATTCCTCCTACAACGTTTTTCATCGTGTCCTTGGGTATCACATCGCCAACAATATAGCTGCGAAGTATCATCCTTTTCACTGCGTTTTAAAACTGTAAACCGTTTTTCATCTTGATCTGTGCGTGGTGAATTTGAACGATAAGAAGGTGAATTCGATTGATTCCTGGATCGCACAGTCCATGCTGATGTACGTGGTCGTCCTTCTCTCTCGTCTTCAGAGTTAGATGGTCTCCTCTGTCGATCTCTATATCGATCGTGTCGTGTTGGAGATTGAGGGTATGAAATTTCATTTCGACGTTCGTTGCTGTGGTGATCCCTGTTGTTCCAGCCTCCTGGTGATGTGTTTCGTGCCAAATCACGACGACTTCTTAATTTCCTGTCTACCTCTAGCACAGCGTCAAAAGCTTCCTCTAAGTTTTTAATGTCTCTATTTTGTGCTGATACCTTAAAAGAGATGCGGTCTGGTAATCCATCTAGGAAATTTTCTAAAATATCCATTTCCATTTGTTTAATATTTTCCTCTGAATATCTAGGATATTTCTCTTTAATCGCTCCTCTTGTACAATAAACAAGATGGCTTGTTCTATCGATGTAGTTTCTCAAACTTTCGTATTCCCTAATTTGAAGCCTGGCAATTTCTGTTTGAAATTGCGATAAGCTCTTTCCTGGTCCAAATCTTCTCTTCAAATGCTTGATCAACGCGGATACCGAAGTGAATTGATGTTCTAAAGTACTTCTTCGCGCCGGACCGGTGAGTTTAGTTAAAATAATTGTAAGGTATTCCCTTTCTGTTCCCTCAGGAATCAAGGTCAATCCATCTTCTACCAGTTGTGCAAAACGTGATAAAGGTGGATTCTCACCATCAAATGTTGGTATTGTTAACGCAACATTTTGTATGCAGGATCTTTGTGTCAAAAGTGTCATAGAATTTGCGATCGAAACTGTTAAGTTCATAAGATCGGCTGAAGAAATATTGGCTTGTTCATTCGCCATGTTGAATGAATTTGTTGGTTAAAGAATGTAACTAGGAAAACTAGTATATACCTCTTGTTACCCGATTGACTAGGAAAACTAGTATACAATCGTTGTTCAACAAAGTAATAGCCGTGTGTCAAATTCCACGAAAGTAATTATGCCAGTGAAAATGATCTATGTGACTATATCCCACCGCTGTCACCAGTTCTGTTACGTGGCCGACGGCTTGGCAGCGCGCGTGGCTATCAGAGGCTTTCTGATTGGCGGCCGCGTAACTTATTTTATTATCAATACAACCCGAGCGGTAAGATTGTATTGTGGTAGGAACTGTCACAAGGTTTCACTGGGTTTAAAGGAGAATGCTAATGTGGGTTTGACACAGCAATGTATATATTCTACAATCTTGGTCTATTACAGATGTTGTTGTCGCGAATATAGGTGTATAATGTGATATATTACCTATTTCCACTATGCTCGGTGTTCACGCACTGGCAATGCGGGGGTGTTGTGTGTGGTTGATTGTAATGCCAAATAGAAACACGACTCGCGGATTCTATAAGGTGAATGTTGCTCGAAGGGGACTTCAACCCGATCTCACTAATAGTAACCAACTCACGACCGTACACGACATGCTCGACACGAGATGAACTCTGGTACTGCCCCCGATCGTTGGTACGAACGGGTTTATATACTAATTAAGAAGGGTGGTCTGGTTACTATTCGAGTGCTCAGGCTGGGTCCACCTGCCTCTGCGACAGTTTAGAGTGGTTGCATCTGCTATTTGATTACGGCGGACCCATTGCTTTCCCAAGTGTTTGGTTCTGCTATCGGTGGGCCTTCTGTTTATTACGAGAGTAAATGGTCGGTTTGCCCGAGAGTTTTCCTTTCCAGATGTTTAAGCTTATTTGAAAGGAGACACGTTTGATAAAAACGGTCTGTCTACGTGACAGGAGATATGTTAATAATGATATTGTTATTAATTGTACATTACATATGTAATGTAGATATACTACTAATGATATTGCTATTAAATGTACATTGATCTGTGGGAATGAATCTGTATATGACAGTATACCTAATGTAGATATAGTAATAATGATATTGTTATTAAATGTACATAACATATCTAATGTAGATATGGTACTAATGATATGGTTATGAAATGTAAATTGATCTGTGGGAATGAATCAGTATATTCCATTATATCGAATGTAGATATAGTGCTAATGATATCGTTATTAAAGGCACATTGATCTGTGGGAAGGAATCTGTGTACTACATTATATCGAATGTAGATATAGTGCTAATGATATGGTTATTAAAGGTATATTGATCTGTGGGAATGAATCAGTATATTACATTATATCTAATGTAGGTATGGTACTAATGATATGGTTATTGTATGTACATATCTGTGGGAATGACACAGTATATTACGTTATATCGAATGTAGATATAGTGCTGATGATATTGTTATTAAAGGTGCATTGGTCTGTGGGAATGAATCAGTATATTACATTATATCGAATGTAGATATAGTACTAATGATATGGTTATTCAAGGTATATTGATCTGTGGGAATGAATCAGTATATTACATTATATCGGATGTAGATATAGTACTATTGATATTGTCATTAACTGTACATTGATCTTTGGGAATCAATCAGTATATTACATTATATCTAATGTAGATATGGTGATAATAATATTGTTATTAATTGTACATTACGTATGTAATGTAGATATACTACTAATGCTGTTGTTATTATATGTACATTGATCTGTGGGAATGAATCAGTATATTACATTATATCGTATGTAGATATAGTACTATTGATATGGTTATTAAATATATTGATCTGTGGGAATGAATCAGTATATTACATTATATCGAATGTAGATTTAGCACTACTGATATTGTTATTAAATGTACATTGATCTTTGGGGATCAATCAGTATATTACATTATATCTAATGTAGATATGGTAATAATGATATTGTTATTAATTGTACATTACGTATGTAATGTAGATATACTACTAATGATGATGTTATTAAATGTACATTGATCAGTGGGAATGAATCTGTATATGAAATTATATCTAATGTAGATACAGTAATAATGATATTGTTATTATATGTACATTGATCTGTGGGAATGAATCAGTATATTACATTATATCGAATGTAGATATAGTGCTAATGATATGGTTATTAAAGGTATGTTGATCTGTGGGAATGAATCAGTACATTACATTATATCGAATGTAGATATACTACTAATGATGTTGTTATTAAATGTACATTGATCAGTGGGAATGAATCTGTATATGAAATTATATCTACTGTAGATATAGTAATAATGATATTGTTATTAAATGTACATTGATCTGTAGGAATGAATCAGTATATTACATTATATCGAATGTAGATATAGTGCTAATGATATGGTTATTAAAGGTATATTGATCTGTGGGAATGAATCAGTATATTACATTATATCTAATGTAGATATAGTGCTAATGATAATGTTATGAAAGGTGCATTGATCTGTGGGAATCCATCAGTATATTACATTATATCGAATGTAGGTATGGTACTAATGATATGGTTATTGTATGTACATATCTGTGGGAATGAATCAGTATATTACGTTATATCGAATGTAGATATAGTGCTAATGATATTGTTATTAAAGGTGCATTGGTCTGTGGGAATGAATCAGTATATTACATTATTTCGGATGTAGATATAGTACTAATGATATTGTCATTAAATGTACATTGATCTTTGGGGATCAATCAGTATATTACATTATATCTAATGTAGGTATGGTAATAATGATATTGTTATTAATTGTACATTACATATGTAATGTAGATATACTACTGATGATATTGCTATTAAATGTACATTGATCTGTGGGAATGAATCAGTATATTACATTATATCGAATTTAGATATAGTGCAAATGATATGGTTATTAAAGGAATATTGATCTGTGGGAATGAATCAGTATATTACATTATATCGAATGTAGATATAGTAATAATGATATGGTTATTCAATGTACATTGATCGATGGGAATGAATCAGTATATTACATTATATGGAATGTAGATATAGTGCAAATGATATGGTTATTAAAGGAATATTGATCTGTGGGAATGAATCAGTATATTACATTATATCTAATGTAGATATAGTGGTAATGATATTGTTATGAAAGGTTCATTGATCTGTGGGAATCCATCAGTATATTACATTATATCGAATGTAGGTATCATACTAATGATATGGTTATTATATGTACATATCTGTGGGAATGAATCAGTATATTACGTTATATCGAGTGTAGATATAGTGCTAATGATATCGTTATTAAAGGTGCATTGGTCTGTGGGAATGAATCAGTATATTACATTATATCGAATGTAGATATAGTACTAATGATATGGTTATTAAAGGTATATTGATCTGTGGGAATGAATCAGTATATTACATTATATCGGATGTAGATATAGTACTAATGATATTGTCATTAAATGTACATTGATCTTTGGGGATCAATCAGTATATTACATTATATCTAATGTAGATATGGTAATAATGATATTGTTATTAATTGTACATTACATATGTAATGTAGATATACTACTAATGATATTGCTAGTAAATGTACATTGATCTGTCCGAATGAATCTGTATATGACAGTATACCTAATGTAGATATAGTAATAATGATATTGGTTATTAAATGTACATAACATATCTAATGTAGATATGGTACTAATGATATGGGTATGAAATGTACATTGATCTGTGGGAATGAATCAGTATATTACATTATATCGAATGTAGATATAGTGCTAATGATATCGTTATTAAAGGCACATTGATCTGGGGGAAGGAATCTGTGTACTACATTATAACGAATGTAGATATAGTGCTAATGATGTTGTTATTAAAGGTACATTGATCTGTGGGAATGAATCAGTATATTACATTATATCGTATGTAGATATAGTACTATTGATATGGTTATTAAATATATTAAATTGTGGGAATGAAACAGTATATTACATTATATCGAATGTAGATATAGTGCTAATGATATGGTTATTAAAGGTATATTGATCTGTGGGAATGAATCAGTATATTACATTATATCTAATGTAGATATAGTGCTAATGATATTGTTATGAAAGGTGCATTGATCTGTGGGAATCCATCAGTATATTACATAATATCTAACGTAGATATGGTGATAATAATATTGTTATTAATTGTACATTACGTATGTAATGTAGATATACTACTAATGATGTTGTTATTAAATGTACATTGATCAGTGGGAATGAATCAGTATATTACATTATATCGTATGTAGATATAGTGCTAATGATATGGTTATTAAAAGTATATTGATCTGTGGGAATGGATCAGTATATTACGTTATATCGAATGTAGATATAGTACTAATGATATGGTTATTAAAGGTATATTGATCTGTGGGAATGAATCAGTATATTACATTACATCGGATGTAGATATAGTACTAATGATATTGTCATTAAATGTACATTGATCTTTGGGGATCAATCAGTATATTACATTATATCTAATGTAGATATGGTGATAATAATATAGTGATTAATTGTTCATTACGTATGTAATGTAGATATGCTACTAATGATGATGTTATTAAATGTACATTGATCAGTGGGAATGAATCTGTATATGAAATTATATCTAATGTAGATATAGTAATAATGATATTGTTATTAAATGTACATTGATCTGTGGGAATGAATCGGTATATTACATTATATCGAATGTAGATATAGTGCTAATGATATGGTTTTTAAAGGTATATTGACCTGTGGGAATGAATCAGTATATTGCATTATATCTAATGTAGATATGGTGCTAATGATACTGTTATGAAAGGTGCATTGATCTGTGGGAATCCATCAGTATATTACATTATATCGAATGTAGGTATGGTACTAATTATATGGTTATTATATGTACATATCTGTGGGAATGAATCAGTATATTACGTTATATCGAGTGTAGATAGAGTGCTAATGATATTGTTATTAATGGTGCATTGGTCTGTGGGAATGAACCAGTATATTACATTATATCGAATGTAGATATAGTACTAATGGTATGGTTATTAAAGGTATATTGATCTGTGGGAATGAATCAGTATATTACATTATATCGGATGTAGATATAGTACTAATGATATTGTCATTAAATGTACATTGATCTTTGGGGATCAATCAGTATATTACATTATATCTAATGTAGATATGGTGATAATAATATTGTTATTAATTGTACATTACGTATGTAATGTAGATATACTACTAATGATGTTGTTATTAAATGTACATTGACCAGTGGGAATGAATCAGTATATTACATTATATCGAATGTAGATATAGTACTAATGATATGGTTATTAAAGGTATATTGATCTGTGGGAATGAATCAGTATATTACATTATTTCGGATGTAGATATAGTACTAATGATATTGTCATTAAATGTACATTGATCTTTGGGGATCAATCAGTATATTACATTATATCTAATGTAGATATAGTGCTAATGATATTGTTATTAAAGGTACATTGATCTCTGGGTAATAATCGGGATATCACATTATATCCAATGTAGAATTGGTAATAATGATATTGTTATTAATTGTACATTGCATATGTAATGTAGATATACTACTAATGATATTGCTATTTAATGTACATTGATCTGTGGGAATGAATCTGTATATGACATTATACCTAATGTAGATATAGTAATAATGATATTGTTATTAAATGTACATTGATCTGTGGGAATGAATCAGTATATTACATTATATCGAATGTAGATATAGTGCTAATGATATGGTTTTTAAAGGTATATTGACCAGTGGGAATGAATCAGTATATTACATTATATCTAATGTAGATATGGTGCTAATGATACTGTTATGAAAGGTGCATTGATCTGTGGGAATCCATCAGTATATTACATTATATCGAATGTAGGTATGGTACTAATTATATGGTTATTATATGTACATATCTGTGGGAATGAATCAGTATATTACGTTATATCGAATGTAGATATAGTGCTAATGATATTGTTATTAAAGGTGCATTGGTCTGTGGGAATGAATCAGTATATTACATTATATCGTATGTAGATATACTACTAATCATATGGTTATTCAATGTACATTGATCGATGGGAATGAATCAGTATATTACATTATATGGAATGTAGATATAGTGCAAATGATATGGTTATTAAAGGAATATTGATCTGTGGGAATGAATCAGTATATTACATTATATCTAATGTAGATATAGTGGTAATGATATTGTTATGAAAGGTTCATTGATCTGTGGGAATCCATCAGTATATTACATTATATCGAATGTAGGTATCGTACTAATGATATGGTTATTATATGTACATATCTGTGGGAATGAATCAGTATATTACGTTATATCGAGTGTAGATATAGTGCTAATGATATCGTTATTAAAGGTGCATTGGTCTGTGGGAATGAATCAGTATATTACATTATATCGAATGTAGATATAGTACTAATGATATGGTTATTAAAGGTATATCGATCTGTGGGAATGAATCAGTATATTACATTATATCGGATGTAGATATAGTACTAATGATATTGTCATTAAATGTACATTGATCTTTGGGGATCAATCAGTATATTACATTATATCTAATGTAGATATGGTAATAATGATATTGTTATTAATTGTACATTACATATGTAATGTAGATATACTACTAATGATATTGCTAGTAAATGTACATTGATCTGTCCGAATGAATCTGTATATGACAGTATACCTAATGTAGATATAGTAATAATGATATTGGTTATTAAATGTACATAACATATCTAATGTAGATATGGTACTAATGATATGGGTATGAAATGTACATTGATCTGTGGGAATGAATCAGTATATTACATTATATCGAATGTAGATATAGTGCTAATGATATTGTTATGAAAGGTGCATTGATCTGTGGGAATCCATCAGTATATTACATTATATCTAACGTAGATATGGTGATAATAATATTGTTATTAATTGTACATTACGTATGTAATGTAGATATACTACTAATGATGTTGTTATTAAATGTACATTGATCAGTGGGAATGAATCAGTATATTACATTATATCGTATGTAGATATAGTGCTAATGATATGGTTATTAAAGGTATATTGATCTGTGGGAATGAATCAGTATATTACATTACATCGGATGTAGATATAGTACTAATGATATTGTCATTAAATGTACATTGATCTTTGGGGATCAATCAGTATATTACATTATATCTAATGTAGATATGGTGATAATAATATAGTGATTAATTGTTCATTACGTATGTAATGTAGATATGCTACTAATGATGATGTTATTAAATGTACATTGATCAGTGGGAATGAATCTGTATATGAAATTATATCTAATGTAGATATAGTAATAATGATATTGTTATTAAATGTACATTGATCTGTGGGAATGAATCGGTATATTACATTATATCGAATGTAGATATAGTGCTAATGATATGGTTTTTAAAGGTATATTGACCTGTGGGAATGAATCAGTATATTGCATTATATCTAATGTAGATATGGTGCTAATGATACTGTTATGAAAGGTGCATTGATCTGTGGGAATCCATCAGTATATTACATTATATCGAATGTAGGTATGGTACTAATTATATGGTTATTATATGTACATATCTGTGGGAATGAATCAGTATATTACGTTATATCGAGTGTAGATAGAGTGCTAATGATATTGTTATTAATGGTGCATTGGTCTGTGGGAATGAACCAGTATATTACATTATATCGAATGTAGATATAGTACTAATGGTATGGTTATTAAAGGTATATTGATCTGTGGGAATGAATCAGTATATTACATTATATCGGATGTAGATATAGTACTAATGATATTGTCATTAAATGTACATTGATCTTTGGGGATCAATCAGTATATTACATTATATCTAATGTAGATATGGTGATAATAATATTGTTATTAATTGTACATTACGTATGTAATGTAGATATACTACTAATGATGTTGTTATTAAATGTACATTGACCAGTGGGAATGAATCAGTATATTACATTATATCGAATGTAGATATAGTACTAATGATATGGTTATTAAAGGTATATTGATCTGTGGGAATGAATCAGTATATTACATTATTTCGGATGTAGATATAGTACTAATGATATTGTCATTAAATGTACATTGATCTTTGGGGATCAATCAGTATATTACATTATATCTAATGTAGATATAGTGCTAATGATATTGTTATTAAAGGTACATTGATCTCTGGGTAATAATCGGGATATCACATTATATCCAATGTAGAATTGGTAATAATGATATTGTTATTAATTGTACATTGCATATGTAATGTAGATATACTACTAATGATATTGCTATTTAATGTACATTGATCTGTGGGAATGAATCTGTATATGACATTATACCTAATGTAGATATAGTAATAATGATATTGTTATTAAATGTACATTGATCTGTGGGAATGAATCAGTATATTACATTATATCGAATGTAGATATAGTGCTAATGATATGGTTTTTAAAGGTATATTGACCAGTGGGAATGAATCAGTATATTACATTATATCTAATGTAGATATGGTGCTAATGATACTGTTATGAAAGGTGCATTGATCTGTGGGAATCCATCAGTATATTACATTATATCGAATGTAGGTATGGTACTAATTATATGGTTATTATATGTACATATCTGTGGGAATGAATCAGTATATTACGTTATATCGAATGTAGATATAGTGCTAATGATATTGTTATTAAAGGTGCATTGGTCTGTGGGAATGAATCAGTATATTACATTATATCGTATGTAGATATACTACTAATCATATGGTTATTCAATGTACATTGATCGATGGGAATGAATCAGTATATTACATTATATGGAATGTAGATATAGTGCAAATGATATGGTTATTAAAGGAATATTGATCTGTGGGAATGAATCAGTATATTACATTATATCTAATGTAGATATAGTGGTAATGATATTGTTATGAAAGGTTCATTGATCTGTGGGAATCCATCAGTATATTACATTATATCGAATGTAGGTATCGTACTAATGATATGGTTATTATATGTACATATCTGTGGGAATGAATCAGTATATTACGTTATATCGAGTGTAGATATAGTGCTAATGATATCGTTATTAAAGGTGCATTGGTCTGTGGGAATGAATCAGTATATTACATTATATCGAATGTAGATATAGTACTAATGATATGGTTATTAAAGGTATATCGATCTGTGGGAATGAATCAGTATATTACATTATATCGGATGTAGATATAGTACTAATGATATTGTCATTAAATGTACATTGATCTTTGGGGATCAATCAGTATATTACATTATATCTAATGTAGATATGGTAATAATGATATTGTTATTAATTGTACATTACATATGTAATGTAGATATACTACTAATGATATTGCTAGTAAATGTACATTGATCTGTCCGAATGAATCTGTATATGACAGTATACCTAATGTAGATATAGTAATAATGATATTGGTTATTAAATGTACATAACATATCTAATGTAGATATGGTACTAATGATATGGGTATGAAATGTACATTGATCTGTGGGAATGAATCAGTATATTACATTATATCGAATGTAGATATAGTGCTAATGATATTGTTATGAAAGGTGCATTGATCTGTGGGAATCCATCAGTATATTACATTATATCTAACGTAGATATGGTGATAATAATATTGTTATTAATTGTACATTACGTATGTAATGTAGATATACTACTAATGATGTTGTTATTAAATGTACATTGATCAGTGGGAATGAATCAGTATATTACATTATATCGTATGTAGATATAGTGCTAATGATATGGTTATTAAAGGTATATTGATCTGTGGGAATGGATCAGTATATTACGTTATATCGAATGTAGATATAGTACTAATGATATGGTTATTAAAGGTATATTGATCTGTGGGAATGAATCAGTATATTACATTACATCGGATGTAGATATAGTACTAATGATATTGTCATTAAATGTACATTGATCTTTGGGGATCAATCAGTATATTACATTATATCTAATGTAGATATGGTGATAATAATATAGTGATTAATTGTTCATTACGTATGTAATGTAGATATGCTACTAATGATGATGTTATTAAATGTACATTGATCAGTGGGAATGAATCTGTATATGAAATTATATCTAATGTAGATATAGTAATAATGGTATTGTTATTAAATGTACATTGATCTGTGGGAATGAATCGGTATATTACATTATATCGAATGTAGATATAGTGCTAATGATATGGTTTTTAAAGGTATATTGACCTGTGGGAATGAATCAGTATATTACATTATATCTAATGTAGATATGGTGCTAATGATACTGTTATGAAAGGTGCATTGATCTGTGGGAATCCATCAGTATATTACATTATATCGAATGTAGGTATGGTACTAATTATATGGTTATTATATGTACATATCTGTGGGAATGAATCAGTATATTACGTTATATCGAGTGTAGATAGAGTGCTAATGATATTGTTATTAACGGTGCATTGGTCTGTGGGAATGAACCAGTATATTACATTATATCGAATGTAGATATAGTACTAATGGTATGGTTATTAAAGGTATATTGATCTGTGGGAATGAATCAGTATATTACATTATATCGGATGTAGATATAGTACTAATGATATTGTCATTAAATGTACATTGATCTTTGGGGATCAATCAGTATATTACATTATATCTAATGTAGATATGGTGATAATAATATTGTTATTAATTGTACATTACGTATGTAATGTAGATATACTACTAATGATGTTGTTATTAAATGTACATTGACCAGTGGGAATGAATCAGTATATTACATTATATCGAATGTAGATATAGTACTAATGATATGGTTATTAAAGGTATATTGATCTGTGGGAATGAATCAGTATATTACATTATTTCGGATGTAGATATAGTACTAATGATATTGTCATTAAATGTACATTGATCTTTGGGGATCAATCAGTATATTACATTATATCTAATGTAGATATAGTGCTAATGATATTGTTATTAAAGGTACATTGATCTCTGGGTAATAATCGGGATATCACATTATATCCAATGTAGAATTGGTAATAATGATATTGTTATTAATTGTACATTGCGTATGTAATGTAGATATACTACTAATGATATTGCTATTTAATGTACATTGATCTGTGGGAATGAATCTGTATATGACATTATACCTAATGTAGATATAGTAATAATGATATTGTTATTAAATGTACATTGATCTGTGGGAATGAATCAGTATATTACATTATATCGAATGTAGATATAGTGCTAATGATATCGTTATAAAAGGCACATTGATCTGTGGGAAGGAATCTGTACACTACATTATATCGAATGTAGATATAGTGCTAATGATATTGTTATTAAAGGTACATTGATCTGTGGGAATGAATCAGTATATTACATTATATCGAATGTAGATATAGCACTAACGATATGGTTATTAAATGTACATTGATCTGTGGGAATGAATCAGTATATTAGATTATATCGAATGTAGATATAGTGCTAATGATATTGTTATGAAAGGTGCATTGATCTGTGGGAATCCATCAGTATATTACATTATATCGAATGTAGATATGCTACTAATGATATTGTTGTTATATGTCCATTGATCTGTGGGAATGAATCAGTATATTACATTATATCGAATGTAGATTTAGCACTAATGATATTGTTATTAAATGTACATTGATCTTTGGGGATCAATCAGTATATTACATTATATCTAATGTAGATATGGTGATAATAATATTGTTATTAATTGTACATTACGTATGTAATGTAGATATACTACTAATGATGATGTTATTAAATGTACATTGATCAGTGGGAATGAATCTGTATATGAAATTATATCTAATGTAGATATAGTAATAATGATATTGTTGTTATATGTCCATTGATCTGTGGGAATGGATCAGTATATTACATTATATCGAATGTAGATATAGTGCTAATGATATGGTTATTAAAGGTATATTGATCTGTGGGAATGAATCAGTATATTACATTATATCTAATGTAGATATAGTGCTAATGATATTGTTATGAAAGGTGCATTGATCTGTGGGAATCCATCAGTATATTACATTATATCTAATGTAAATATGGTGATAATAATATTGTTATTAATTGTACATTACGTATGTAATGTAGATATACTACTAAGGATGTTGTTGTTAAATGTACATTGATCAGTGGGAATGAATCAGTATATTACATTATATCGAATGTAGATATAGTGCTAATGATATTGTTATGAAAGGTGCATTGATCTGTGGGAATCCATCGGTATATTACATTATATCGAATGTAGGTATGGTACTAATAATATGGTTATTATATGTACATATCTGTGGGAATGAATCAGTATATTACATTATATCGAATGTAGATATAGTACTAATGATATGGTTATTGAATGTACATTGATCTGTGGGAATGAATCAGTATATTACATTATATCGGATGTAGATATAGTGCTAATGATATTGTTATGAAAGGTGCATTGATCTGTGGGAATCCATCAGTATATTACATTATATCGAATGTAAATATGCTACTAATGATATTGTTGTTATATGTCCATTGATCTGTGGGAATGAATCAGTATATTACATTATATCGAATGTAGATTTAGCACTAATGATATTGTTATTAACTGTACATTGATCTTTGGGGATCAATCAGTATATTACATTATATCTAATGTAGATATGGTGATAATAATATTGTTATTAATTGTACATTACGTATGTAATGTAGATATACTACTAATGATGATGTTATTAAATGTACATTGATCAGTGGGAATGAATCTGTATATGAAATTATATCTAATGTAGATATAGTAATAATGATATTGTTGTTATATGTCCATTGATCTGTGGGAATGAATCAGTATATAACATTATATCGAATGTAGATATAGTGCTAATGATATGGTTATTAAAGGTATATTGATCTGTGGGAATGAATCAGTATATTACATTATATCTAATGTAGATATAGTGCTAATGATATTGTTATGAAAGGTGCATTGATCTGTGGGAATCCATCAGTATATTACATTATATCTAATGTAAATATGGTGATAATAATATTGTTATTAATTGTACATTACGTATGTAATGTAGATATACTACCAAGGATGTTGTTGTTAAATGTATATTGATCAGTGGGAATGAATCAGTATATTACATTATATCGAATGTAGATATAGTGCTAATGATATTGTTATGAAAGGTGCATTGATCTGTGGGAATCCATCGGTATATTACATTATGTCGAATGTAGGTATGGTACTAATGATATGGTTATTATATGTACATATCTGTGGGAATGAATCAGTATACTACATTATATCGAATGTAGATATAGTACTAATGATATGGTTATTGAATGTACATTGATCTGTGGGAATGAATCAGTATATTACATTATATCGGATGTAGATATAGTACTAATGATACTGTCATTAAATGTACACTGATCTTTGGGGATCAATCAGTATATTACATTATATCTAATGTAGATATGATGATAATAATATTGTTATTAATTGCACATTACGTATGTAATGTAGATATACTACTAATGATGATGTTATTAAATGTACATTGATCAGTGGGAATGAATCTGTATATGAAATTATATCTAATGTAGATATAGTAATATTGATATTGTTATTAAATGTACATTGATCTGTGGGAATGAATCAGTATATTACATTATATCGAATGTAGATATAGTGCTAATGATATAGTTATTAAAGGTATATTGATCTGTGGGAATGAATCCGTATATTACATTATATCTAATGTAGATATAGTGGTAATGATATTGTTATGAAAGGTTCATTGATCTGTGGGAATCCATCAGTATATTACATTATATCGAATGTAGGTATCGTACTAATGATATGGTTATTATATGTACATATCTGTGGGAATGAATCAGTATATTACGTTATATCGAGTGTAGATATAGTGCTAATGATATCGTTATTAAAGGTGCATTGGTCTGTGGGAATGAATCAGTATATTACGTTATATCGAATGTAGGATATAGTACTAATGATATGGTTATTAAAGGTATATTGATCTGTGGGAATGAATCAGTATATCACATTATATCGGATGTAGATATAGTACTAATGATATTGTCATTAAATGTACATTGATCTTTGGGGATCAATCAGTATATTACTTTATATCTAATGTAGATATGGTGATAATAATATTGTTATTAATTGTACATTACGTATGTAATGTAGATATACTACTAATGATGTTGTTATTAAATGTACATTGACCAGTGGGAATGAATCAGTATATTACATTATATCGAATGTAGATATAATACTAATGATATGGTTATTAAAGGTATATTGATCTGTGGGAATGAATCAGTATATTACATTATTTCGGATGTAGATATAGTACCAATGATATTGTCATTAAATGTACATTGATCTTTGGGGATCAATCAGTATATTACATTATATCTAATGTAGATATGGTAATAATGATATTGTTATTAATTGTACATTACATATGTAATGTAGATATACTACTGATGATATTGCTATTAAATGTACATTGATCTGTGGGAATGGATCAGTATATTACATTATATCGAATGTAGATATAGTGCTAATGATGTTGTTATTAAAGGTACATTGATCTCTGGGTAATAATCAGGATATCACATTATATCCAATGTAGAATTGGTAATAATGATATTGTTATTAATTGCACATTGCATATGTATTGTAGATATACTACTAATGATATTGCTATTTAATGTACATTGATCTGTGGGAATGAATCTGTATATGACATTATACCTAATGTAGATATAGTAATAATGATATTGTTAATTAAATGTACATTACATATCTAATGTAGATATGGGACTAATGATATGGCTATTAAATGTACATTGATCTGTGGGAATGAATCAGTATATTCCATTATATCGAATGTAGATATAGTGCTAATGATATTGTTATTAAAGGTACATTGATCTGTGGGAATGAATCAGTATATTACATTACATATAATGTAGATATGCTAATAATGATATTGTTATTAAATGTACATTGATCTTTGGGGATCAATTAGTATATTACATTATATCGAATGTAGATATAGTGCTAATGATATGGTTATTAAAGGTATATTGATCTGTGGGAATGAATCAGTATATTACATTATATCTAATGTGGATATGGTGATAATAATATTGTTATTAATTGTACATTACGTATGTAATGTAGATATACTACTAATGATGATGTTATTAAATGTACATTGATCAGTGGGAATGAATCTGTATATGAAATTATATCTAATGTTGATATAGTAATAATGATATTGTTATTAAATGTACATTGATCTGTGGGAATGAATCAGTATATTACATTATATCGAATGTAGATACAGTGCTAATGATATGGTTATTAAAGGTATATTGATCTGTGGGAATGAATCAGAATATTACATTATATCTAATGTAGATGTAGTGCTAATGATATTGTTATGAAAGGTGCATTGATCTGTGGGAATCCATCGGTATATTACATTATATCGAATGTAGGTATGGTACTAATGATATGGTTATTATATGTACATATCTGTGGGAATGAATCAGTATATTACATTATATCGAATGTAGATATAGTGCAAATGATATGGTTATTAAAGGAATATTGATCTGTGGGAATGAATCAGTATATTACATTATATCGAATGTAGATATAGTAATAATGATATGGTTATTCAATGTACATTGATCGATGGGAATGAATCAGTATATTACATTATATGGAATGTAGATATAGTACTAATGATATGGTTATTAAAGGTATATTGATCTGTGGGAATGAATCAGTATATTACATTACATCGGATGTAGATATAGTACTAATGATATTGTCATTAAATGTACATTGATCTTTGGGGATCAATCAGTATATTACATTATATCTAATGTAGATATGGTGATAATAATATAGTGATTAATTGTTCATTACGTATGTAATGTAGATATGCTACTAATGATGATGTTATTAAATGTACATTGATCAGTGGGAATGAATCTGTATATGAAATTATATCTAATGTAGATATAGTAATAATGATATTGTTATTAAATGTACATTGATCTGTGGGAATGAATCGGTATATTACATTATATCGAATGTAGATATAGTGCTAATGATATGGTTTTTAAAGGTATATTGACCTGTGGGAATGAATCAGTATATTACATTATATCTAATGTAGATATGGTGCTAATGATACTGTTATGAAAGGTGCATTGATCTGTGGGAATCCATCAGTATATTACATTATATCGAATGTAGGTATGGTACTAATTATATGGTTATTATATGTACATATCTGTGGGAATGAATCAGTATATTACGTTATATCGAGTGTAGATAGAGTGCTAATGATATTGTTATTAACGGTGCATTGGTCTGTGGGAATGAACCAGTATATTACATTATATCGAATGTAGATATAGTACTAATGGTATGGTTATTAAAGGTATATTGATCTGTGGGAATGAATCAGTATATTACATTATATCGGATGTAGATATAGTACTAATGATATTGTCATTAAATGTACATTGATCTTTGGGGATCAATCAGTATATTACATTATATCTAATGTAGATATGGTGATAATAATATTGTTATTAATTGTACATTACGTATGTAATGTAGATATACTACTAATGATGTTGTTATTAAATGTACATTGACCAGTGGGAATGAATCAGTATATTACATTATATCGAATGTAGATATAGTACTAATGATATGGTTATTAAAGGTATATTGATCTGTGGGAATGAATCAGTATATTACATTATTTCGGATGTAGATATAGTACTAATGATATTGTCATTAAATGTACATTGATCTTTGGGGATCAATCAGTATATTACATTATATCTAATGTAGATATAGTGCTAATGATATTGTTATTAAAGGTACATTGATCTCTGGGTAATAATCGGGATATCACATTATATCCAATGTAGAATTGGTAATAATGATATTGTTATTAATTGTACATTGCGTATGTAATGTAGATATACTACTAATGATATTGCTATTTAATGTACATTGATCTGTGGGAATGAATCTGTATATGACATTATACCTAATGTAGATATAGTAATAATGATATTGTTATTAAATGTACATTGATCTGTGGGAATGAATCAGTATATTACATTATATCGAATATAGATATAGTGCTAATGATATCGTTATAAAAGGCACATTGATCTGTGGGAAGGAATCTGTACACTACATTATATCGAATGTAGATATAGTGCTAATGATATTGTTATTAAAGGTACATTGATCTGTGGGAATGAATCAGTATATTACATTATATCGAATGTAGATATAGCACTAACGATATGGTTATTAAATGTACATTGATCTGTGAGAATGAATCAGTATATTAGATTATATCGAATGTAGATATAGTGCTAATGATATTGTTATGAAAGGTGCATTGATCTGTGGGAATCCATCAGTATATTACATTATATCGAATGTAGATATGCTACTAATGATATTGTTGTTATATGTCCATTGATCTGTGGGAATGAATCAGTATATTACATTATATCGAATGTAGATTTAGCACTAATGATATTGTTATTAAATGTACATTGATCTTTGGGGATCAATCAGTATATTACATTATATCTAATGTAGATATGGTGATAATAATATTGTTATTAATTGTACATTACGTATGTAATGTAGATATACTACTAATGATGATGTTATTAAATGTACATTGATCAGTGGGAATGAATCTGTATATGAAATTATATCTAATGTAGATATAGTAATAATGATATTGTTGTTATATGTCCATTGATCTGTGGGAATGGATCAGTATATTACATTATATCGAATGTAGATATAGTGCTAATGATATGGTTATTAAAGGTATATTGATCTGTGGGAATGAATCAGTATATTACATTATATCTAATGTAGATATAGTGCTAATGATATTGTTATGAAAGGTGCATTGATCTGTGGGAATCCATCAGTATATTACATTATATCTAATGTAAATATGGTGATAATAATATTGTTATTAATTGTACATTACGTATGTAATGTAGATATACTACTAAGGATGTTGTTGTTAAATGTACATTGATCAGTGGGAATGAATCAGTATATTACATTATATCGAATGTAGATATAGTGCTAATGATATTGTTATGAAAGGTGCATTGATCTGTGGGAATCCATCGGTATATTACATTATATCGAATGTAGGTATGGTACTAATAATATGGTTATTATATGTACATATCTGTGGGAATGAATCAGTATATTACATTATATCGAATGTAGATATAGTACTAATGATATGGTTATTGAATGTACATTGATCTGTGGGAATGAATCAGTATATTACATTATATCGGATGTAGATATAGTGCTAATGATATTGTTATGAAAGGTGCATTGATCTGTGGGAATCCATCAGTATATTACATTATATCGAATGTAAATATGCTACTAATGATATTGTTGTTATATGTCCATTGATCTGTGGGAATGAATCAGTATATTACATTATATCGAATGTAGATTTAGCACTAATGATATTGTTATTAACTGTACATTGATCTTTGGGGATCAATCAGTATATTACATTATATCTAATGTAGATATGGTGATAATAATATTGTTATTAATTGTACATTACGTATGTAATGTAGATATACTACTAATGATGATGTTATTAAATGTACATTGATCAGTGGGAATGAATCTGTATATGAAATTATATCTAATGTAGATATAGTAATAATGATATTGTTGTTATATGTCCATTGATCTGTGGGAATGAATCAGTATATAACATTATATCGAATGTAGATATAGTACTAATGATATGGTTATTGAATGTACATTGATCTGTGGGAATGAATCAGTATATTACATTATATCGGATGTAGATATAGTACTAATGATACTGTCATTAAATGTACACTGATCTTTGGGGATCAATCAGTATATTACATTATATCTAATGTAGATATGATGATAATAATATTGTTATTAATTGCACATTACGTATGTAATGTAGATATACTACTAATGATGATGTTATTAAATGTACATTGATCAGTGGGAATGAATCTGTATATGAAATTATATCTAATGTAGATATAGTAATATTGATATTGTTATTAAATGTACATTGATCTGTGGGAATGAATCAGTATATTACATTATATCGAATGTAGATATAGTGCTAATGATATAGTTATTAAAGGTATATTGATCTGTGGGAATGAATCCGTATATTACATTATATCTAATGTAGATATAGTGGTAATGATATTGTTATGAAAGGTTCATTGATCTGTGGGAATCCATCAGTATATTACATTATATCGAATGTAGGTATCGTACTAATGATATGGTTATTATATGTACATATCTGTGGGAATGAATCAGTATATTACGTTATATCGAGTGTAGATATAGTGCTAATGATATCGTTATTAAAGGTGCATTGGTCTGTGGGAATGAATCAGTATATTACGTTATATCGAATGTAGGATATAGTACTAATGATATGGTTATTAAAGGTATATTGATCTGTGGGAATGAATCAGTATATCACATTATATCGGATGTAGATATAGTACTAATGATATTGTCATTAAATGTACATTGATCTTTGGGGATCAATCAGTATATTACTTTATATCTAATGTAGATATGGTGATAATAATATTGTTATTAATTGTACATTACGTATGTAATGTAGATATACTACTAATGATGTTGTTATTAAATGTACATTGACCAGTGGGAATGAATCAGTATATTACATTATATCGAATGTAGATATAATACTAATGATATGGTTATTAAAGGTATATTGATCTGTGGGAATGAATCAGTATATTACATTATTTCGGATGTAGATATAGTACCAATGATATTGTCATTAAATGTACATTGATCTTTGGGGATCAATCAGTATATTACATTATATCTAATGTTGATATGGTAATAATGATATTGTTATTAATTGTACATTACATATGTAATGTAGATATACTACTGATGATATTGCTATTAAATGTACATTGATCTGTGGGAATGGATCAGTATATTACATTATATCGAATGTAGATATAGTGCTAATGATGTTGTTATTAAAGGTACATTGATCTCTGGGTAATAATCAGGATATCACATTATATCCAATGTAGAATTGGTAATAATGATATTGTTATTAATTGCACATTGCATATGTATTGTAGATATACTACTAATGATATTGCTATTTAATGTACATTGATCTGTGGGAATGAATCTGTATATGACATTATACCTAATGTAGATATAGTAATAATGATATTGTTAATTAAATGTACATTACATACCTAATGTAGATATGGGACTAATGATATGGCTATTAAATGTACATTGATCTGTGGGAATGAATCAGTATATTCCATTATATCGAATGTAGATATAGTGCTAATGATATTGTTATTAAAGGTACATTGATCTGTGGGAATGAATCAGTATATTACATTACATATAATGTAGATATGCTAATAATGATATTGTTATTAAATGTACATTGATCTTTGGGGATCAATTAGTATATTACATTATATCGAATGTAGATATAGTGCTAATGATATGGTTATTAAAGGTATATTGATCTGTGGGAATGAATCAGTATATTACATTATATCTAATGTGGATATGGTGATAATAATATTGTTATTAATTGTACATTACGTATGTAATGTAGATATACTACTAATGATGATGTTATTAAATGTACATTGATCAGTGGGAATGAATCTGTATATGAAATTATATCTAATGTTGATATAGTAATAATGATATTGTTATTAAATGTACATTGATCTGTGGGAATGAATCAGTATATTACATTATATCGAATGTAGATACAGTGCTAATGATATGGTTATTAAAGGTATATTGATCTGTGGGAATGAATCAGAATATTACATTATATCTAATGTAGATGTAGTGCTAATGATATTGTTATGAAAGGTGCATTGATCTGTGGGAATCCATCGGTATATTACATTATATCGAATGTAGGTATGGTACTAATGATATGGTTATTATATGTACATATCTGTGGGAATGAATCAGTATATTACATTATATCGAATGTAGATATAGTGCAAATGATATGGTTATTAAAGGAATATTGATCTGTGGGAATGAATCAGTATATTACATTATATCGAATGTAGATATAGTAATAATGATATGGTTATTCAATGTACATTGATCGATGGGAATGAATCAGTATATTACATTATATGGAATGTAGATATAGTGCAAATGATATGGTTATTAAAGGAATATTGATCTGTGGGAATGAATCAGTATATTACATTATATCTAATGTAGATATAGTGGTAATGATATTGTTATGAAAGGTTCATTGATCTGTGGGAATCCATCAGTATATTACATTATATCGAATGTAGGTATCATACTAATGATATGGTTATTATATGTACATATCTGTGGGAATGAATCAGTATATTACGTTATATCGAGTGTAGATATAGTGCTAATGATATCGTTATTAAAGGTGCATTGGTCTGCGGGAATGAATCAGTATATTACATTATATCGAATGTAGATATAGTACTAATGATATGGTTATTAAAGGTATATTGATCTGTGGGAATGAATCAGTATATTACATTATATCGGATGTAGATATAGTACTAATGATATTGTCATTAAATGTACATTGATCTTTGGGGATCAATCAGTATATTACATTATATCTAATGTAGATATGGTAATAATGATATTGTTATTAATTGTACATTACATATGTAATGTAGATATACTACTAATGATATTGCTAGTAAATGTACATTGATCTGTCCGAATGAATCTGTATATGACAGTATACCTAATGTAGATATAGTAATAATGATATTGGTTATTAAATGTACATAACATATCTAATGTAGATATGGTACTAATGATATGGGTATGAAATGTACATTGATCTGTGGGAATGAATCAGTATATTACATTATATCGAATGTAGATATAGTGCTAATGATATCGTTATTAAAGGCACATTGATCTGTGGGAAGGAATCTCTGTACTACATTATAACGAATGTAGATATAGTGCTAATGATATTGTTATTAAAGGTACATTGATCTGTGGGAATGAATCAGTATATTACATTATATCGTATGTAGATATAGTACTATTGATATGGTTATTAAATATATTAAATTGTGGGAATGAAACAGTATATTACATTATATCGAATGTAGATATAGTGCTAATGATATGGTTATTAAAGGTATATTGATCTGTGGGAATGGATCAGTATATTACGTTATATCGAATGTAGATATAGTACTAATGATATGGTTATTAAAGGTATATTGATCTGTGGGAATGAATCAGTATATTACATTACATCGGATGTAGATATAGTACTAATGATATTGTCATTAAATGTACATTGATCTTTGGGGATCAATCAGTATATTACATTATATCTAATGTAGATATGGTGATAATAATATAGTGATTAATTGTTCATTACGTATGTAATGTAGATATGCTACTAATGATGATGTTATTAAATGTACATTGATCTGTGGGAATGAATCAGTATATTACATTATATCTAATGTAGATATAGTGGTAATGATATTGTTATGAAAGGTTCATTGATCTGTGGGAATCCATCAGTATATTACATTATATCGAATGTAGGTATCGTACTAATGATATGGTTATTATATGTACATATATGTGGGAATGAATCAGTATATTACGTTATATCGAGTGTAGATATAGTGCTAATGATATCGTTATTAAAGGTGCATTGGTCTGTGGGAATGAATCAGTATATTACGTTATATCGAATGTAGATATAGTACTAATGATATGGTTATTAAAGGTATATTGATCTGTGGGAATGAATCAGTATATCACATTATATCGGATGTAGATATAGTACTAATGATATTGTCATTAAATGTACATTGATCTTTGGGGATCAATCAGTATATTACTTTATATCTAATGTAGATATGGTGATAATAATATTGTTATTAATTGTACATTACGTATGTAATGTAGATATACTACTAGTGATGTTGTTATTAAATGTACATTGACCAGTGGGAATGAATCAGTATATTACATTATATCGAATGTAGATATAATACTAATGATATGGTTATTAAAGGTATATTGATCTGTGGGAATGAATCAGTATATTACATTATTTCGGATGTAGATATAGTACCAATGATATTGTCATTAAATGTACATTGATCTTTGGGGATCAATCAGTATATTACATTATATCTAATGTAGATATGGTAATAATGATATTGTTATTAATTGTACATTACATATGTAATGTAGATATACTACTGATGATATTGCTATTAAATGTACATTGATCTGTGGGAATGGATCAGTATATTACATTATATCGAATGTAGATATAGTGCTAATGATGTTGTTATTAAAGGTACATTGATCTCTGGGTAATAATCAGGATATCACATTATATCCAATGTAGAATTGGTAATAATGATATTGTTATTAATTGCACATTGCATATGTAATGTAGATATACTACTAATGATATTGCTATTTAATGTACATTGATCTGTGGGAATGAATCTGTATATGACATTATACCTAATGTAGATATAGTAATAATGATATTGTTAATTAAATGTACATTACATATCTAATGTAGATATGGGACTAATGATATGGCTATTAAATGTACATTGATCTGTGGGAATGAATCAGTATATTCCATTATATCGAATGTAGATATAGTGCTAATGATATTGTTATTAAAGGTACATTGATCTGTGGGAATGAATCAGTATATTACATTACATATAATGTAGATATGCTAATAATGATATTGTTATTAAATGTACATTGATCTTTGGGGATCAATCAGTATATTACATTATATCTAATGTAGATATGGTGATAATAATATTGTTATTAATTGTACATTACGTATGTAATGTAGATATACTACTAATGATATTCTTATGAAAGGTGCATTGATCTGTGGAAATCCATCAGTATATTACATTATATGGAATGTAGATATGCTACTAATGATATTGGTATTAAATGTACATTGATCTGTGGGGATCAATCAGTATATTACATTATATCTAATGTAGATATGGTAATAATGATATTGTTATTAATTGTACATTACATATGTAATGTAGATATACTACTAATGATATTGCTAGTAAATGTACACTGATCTGTGGGAATCCATCAGTATATTACATTATATCTAATGTAGATATGGTGATAATAATATTGTTATTAATTGTACATTACGTATGTAATGTAGATATACTACTAAGGATGTTGTTGTTAAATGTACATTGATCAGTGGGAATGTGTCAGTATATTCCATTATATCGAATGTAGATATAGTGCTAATGATATCGTTATTAAAGGCACATTGATCTGTGGGACGGAATCTGTGTACTACATTATATCGAATGTAGATATAGTGCTAATGATATTGTTATTAAAGGTACATTGATCTGTGGGAATGAATCAGTATATTACATTATATCGTATGTAGATATAGTACTATTGATATGGTTATTAAATATATTGATCTGTGGGAATGAATCAGTACATTACATTATATCGAATGTAGATTTAGCACTAATGATATTGTTATTAAATGTACATTGATCTTTGGGGATCAATCAGTATATTACATTATATCTAATGTAGATATGGTGATAATAATATTGTTATTAATTGTACATTACGTATGTAATGTAGATATACCACTAATGATGATGTTATTAAATGTACATTGATCAGTGGGAATGAATGTATATATGAAATTATATCTAATGTGGATACAGTAATAATGATATTGTTATTATATGTACATTGATCTGTGGGAATGAATCAGTATATTACATTATAACGAATGTAGATATAGTGCTAATGATATGGTTATTAAAGGTATGTTGATCTGTGGGAATGAATCAGTACATTACATTATATCGAATGTAGATATAGTGCTGATGATATTGTTATGGAAGGTGCATTGATCTGTGGGGATCCATCAGTATATTACATTATATCGAATGTTGGTATGGTACTAATTATATGGTTATTATATGTTCATATCTGTGGGAATGAATCAGTATATTACATTATTTCGGATGTAGATATAGTACTAATGATATTGTCATTAAATGTACATTGATCTTTGGGGATCAATCAGTATATTACATTATATCT
This sequence comes from Osmia lignaria lignaria, assembly GCF_051020975.1. Taxonomy (NCBI): domain Eukaryota; kingdom Metazoa; phylum Arthropoda; class Insecta; order Hymenoptera; family Megachilidae; genus Osmia; species Osmia lignaria. The sequence continues at coordinate 275,445 of NC_135038.1, read as the reverse complement.
AATGTAGGTATGGTAATAATGATATTGTTATTAATTGTACATTACATATGTAATGTAGATATACTACTGATGATATTGCTATTAAATGTACATTGATCTGTGGGAATGAATCAGTATATTACATTATATCGAATGTAGATATAGTGCAAATGATATGGTTATTAAAGGAATATTGATCTGTGGGAATGAATCAGTATATTACATTATATCGAATGTAGATATAGTAATAATGATATGGTTATTCAATGTACATTGATCGATGGGAATGAATCAGTATATTACATTATATGGAATGTAGATATAGTGCAAATGATATGGTTATTAAAGGAATATTGATCTGTGGGAATGAATCAGTATATTACATTATATCTAATGTAGATATAGTGGTAATGATATTGTTATGAAAGGTTCATTGATCTGTGGGAATCCATCAGTATATTACATTATATCGAATGTAGGTATCATACTAATGATATGGTTATTATATGTACATATCTGTGGGAATGAATCAGTATATTACGTTATATCGAGTGTAGATACAGTGCTAATGATATCGTTATTAAAGGTGCATTGGTCTGTGGGAATGAATCAGTATATTACATTATATCGAATGTAGATATAGTACTAATGATATGGTTATTAAAGGTATATCGATCTGTGGGAATGAATCAGTATATTACATTATATCGGATGTAGATATAGTACTAATGATATTGTCATTAAATGTACATTGATCTTTGGGGATCAATCAGTATATTACATTATAACTAATGTAGATATGGTAATAATGATATTGTTATTAATTGTACATTACATATGTAATGTAGATATACTACTAATGATATTGCTAGTAAATGTACATTGATCTGTCCGAATGAATCTGTATATGACAGTATACCTAATGTAGATATAGTAATAATGATATTGGTTATTAAATGTACATAACATATCTAATGTAGATATGGTACTAATGATATGGGTATGAAATGTACATTGATCTGTGGGAATGAATCAGTATATTACATTATATCGAATGTAGATATAGTGCTAATGATATTGTTATGAAAGGTGCATTGATCTGTGGGAATCCATCAGTATATTACATTATATCTAACGTAGATATGGTGATAATAATATTGTTATTAATTGTACATTACGTATGTAATGTAGATATACTACTAATGATGTTGTTATTAAATGTACATTGATCAGTGGGAATGAATCAGTATATTACATTATATCGTATGTAGATATAGTGCTAATGATATGGTTATTAAAGGTATATTGATCTGTGGGAATGGATCAGTATATTACGTTATATCGAATGTAGATATAGTACTAATGATATGGTTATTAAAGGTATATTGATCTGTGGGAATGAATCAGTATATTACATTACATCGGATGTAGATATAGTACTAATGATATTGTCATTAAATGTACATTGATCTTTGGGGATCAATCAGTATATTACATTATATCTAATGTAGATATGGTGATAATAATATTGTTATTAATTGTACATTACGTATGTAATGTAGATATACTACTAATGATGTTGTTATTAAATGTACATTGACCAGTGGGAATGAATCAGTATATTACATTATATCGAATGTAGATATAGTACTAATGATATGGTTATTAAAGGTATATTGATCTGTGGGAATGAATCAGTATATTACATTATTTCGGATGTAGATATAGTACTAATGATATTGTCATTAAATGTACATTGATCTTTGGGGATCAATCAGTATATTACATTATATCTAATGTAGATATAGTGCTAATGATATTGTTATTAAAGGTACATTGATCTCTGGGTAATAATCGGGATATCACATTATATCCAATGTAGAATTGGTAATAATGATATTGTTATTAATTGTACATTGCGTATGTAATGTAGATATACTACTAATGATATTGCTATTTAATGTACATTGATCTGTGGGAATGAATCTGTATATGACATTATACCTAATGTAGATATAGTAATAATGATATTGTTATTAAATGTACATTGATCTGTGGGAATGAATCAGTATATTACATTATATCGAATGTAGATATAGTGCTAATGATATCGTTATAAAAGGCACATTGATCTGTGGGAAGGAATCTGTACACTACATTATATCGAATGTAGATATAGTGCTAATGATATTGTTATTAAAGGTACATTGATCTGTGGGAATGAATCAGTATATTACATTATATCGAATGTAGATATAGCACTAACGATATGGTTATTAAATGTACATTGATCTGTGGGAATGAATCAGTATATTAGATTATATCGAATGTAGATATAGTGCTAATGATATTGTTATGAAAGGTGCATTGATCTGTGGAAATCCATCAGTATATTACATTATATCGAATGTAGATATGCTACTAATGATATTGTTGTTATATGTCCATTGATCTGTGGGAATGAATCAGTATATTACATTATATCGAATGTAGATTTAGCACTAATGATATTGTTATTAAATGTACATTGATCTTTGGGGATCAATCAGTATATTACATTATATCTAATGTAGATATGGTGATAATAATATTGTTATTAATTGTACATTACGTATGTAATGTAGATATACTACTAATGATGATGTTATTAAATGTACATTGATCAGTGGGAATGAATCTGTATATGAAATTATATCTAATGTAGATATAGTAATAATGATATTGTTGTTATATGTCCATTGATCTGTGGGAATGGATCAGTATATTACATTATATCGAATGTAGATATAGTGCTAATGATATGGTTATTAAAGGTATATTGATCTGTGGGAATGAATCAGTATATTACATTATATCTAATGTAGATATAGTGCTAATGATATTGTTATGAAAGGTGCATTGATCTGTGGGAATCCATCAGTATATTACATTATATCTAATGTAAATATGGTGATAATAATATTGTTATTAATTGTACATTACGTATGTAATGTAGATATACTACTAAGGATGTTGTTGTTAAATGTACATTGATCAGTGGGAATGAATCAGTATATTACATTATATCGAATGTAGATATAGTGCTAATGATATTGTTATGAAAGGTGCATTGATCTGTGGGAATCCATCGGTATATTACATTATATCGAATGTAGGTATGGTACTAATAATATGGTTATTATATGTACATATCTGTGGGAATGAATCAGTATATTACATTATATCGAATGTAGATATAGTACTAATGATATGGTTATTGAATGTACATTGATCTGTGGGAATGAATCAGTATATTACATTATATCGGATGTAGATATAGTGCTAATGATATTGTTATGAAAGGTACATTGATCATCAGTATATTACATTATATCGAATGTAAATATGCTACTAATGATATTGTTGTTATATGTCCATTGATCTGTGGGAATGAATCAGTATATTACATTATATCGAATGTAGATTTAGCACTAATGATATTGTTATTAACTGTACATTGATCTTTGGGGATCAATCAGTATATTACATTATATCTAATGTAGATATGGTGATAATAATATTGTTATTAATTGTACATTACGTATGTAATGTAGATATACTACTAATGATGATGTTATTAAATGTACATTGATCAGTGGGAATGAATCTGTATATGAAATTATATCTAATGTAGATATAGTAATAATGATATTGTTGTTATATGTCCATTGATCTGTGGGAATGAATCAGTATATAACATTATATCGAATGTAGATATAGTGCTAATGATATGGTTATTAAAGGTATATTGATCTGTGGGAATGAATCAGTATATTACATTATATCTAATGTAGATATAGTGCTAATGATATTGTTATGAAAGGTGCATTGATCTGTGGGAATCCATCAGTATATTACATTATATCTAATGTAAATATGGTGATAATAATATTGTTATTAATTGTACATTACGTATGTAATGTAGATATACTACCAAGGATGTTGTTGTTAAATGTATATTGATCAGTGGGAATGAATCAGTATATTACATTATATCGAATGTAGATATAGTGCTAATGATATTGTTATGAAAGGTGCATTGATCTGTGGGAATCCATCGGTATATTACATTATATCGAATGTAGGTATGGTACTAATGATATGGTTATTATATGTACATATCTGTGGGAATGAATCAGTATACTACATTATATCGAATGTAGATATAGTACTAATGATATGGTTATTGAATGTACATTGATCTGTGGGAATGAATCAGTATATTACATTATATCGGATGTAGATATAGTACTAATGATACTGTCATTAAATGTACACTGATCTTTGGGGATCAATCAGTATATTACATTATATCTAATGTAGATATGATGATAATAATATTGTTATTAATTGCACATTACGTATGTAATGTAGATATACTACTAATGATGATGTTATTAAATGTACATTGATCAGTGGGAATGAATCTGTATATGAAATTATATCTAATGTAGATATAGTAATATTGATATTGTTATTAAATGTACATTGATCTGTGGGAATGAATCAGTATATTACATTATATCGAATGTAGATATAGTGCTAATGATATAGTTATTAAAGGTATATTGATCTGTGGGAATGAATCCGTATATTACATTATATCTAATGTAGATATAGTGGTAATGATATTGTTATGAAAGGTTGATTGATCTGTGGGAATCCATCAGTATATTACATTATATCGAATGTAGGTATCGTACTAATGATATGGTTATTATATGTACATATCTGTGGGAATGAATCAGTATATTACGTTATATCGAGTGTAGATATAGTGCTAATGATATCGTTATTAAAGGTGCATTGGTCTGTGGGAATGAATCAGTATATTACGTTATATCGAATGTAGGATATAGTACTAATGATATGGTTATTAAAGGTATATTGATCTGTGGGAATGAATCAGTATATCACATTATATCGGATGTAGATATAGTACTAATGATATTGTCATTAAATGTACATTGATCTTTGGGGATCAATCAGTATATTACTTTATATCTAATGTAGATATGGTGATAATAATATTGTTATTAATTGTACATTACGTATGTAATGTAGATATACTACTAATGATGTTGTTATTAAATGTACATTGACCAGTGGGAATGAATCAGTATATTACATTATATCGAATGTAGATATAGTGCTAATGATGTTGTTATTAAAGGTACATTGATCTCTGGGTAATAATCAGGATATCACATTATATCCAATGTAGAATTGGTAATAATGATATTGTTATTAATTGCACATTGCATATGTATTGTAGATATACTACTAATGATATTGCTATTTAATGTACATTGATCTGTGGGAATGAATCTGTATATGACATTATACCTAATGTAGATATAGTAATAATGATATTGTTAATTAAATGTACATTACATATCTAATGTAGATATGGGACTAATGATATGGCTATTAAATGTACATTGATCTGTGGGAATGAATCAGTATATTCCATTATATCGAATGTAGATATAGTGCTAATGATATTGTTATTAAAGGTACATTGATCTGTGGGAATGAATCAGTATATTACATTACATATAATGTAGATATGCTAATAATGATATTGTTATTAAATGTACATTGATCTTTGGGGATCAATTAGTATATTACATTATATCGAATGTAGATATAGTGCTAATGATATGGTTATTAAAGGTATATTGATCTGTGGGAATGAATCAGTATATTACATTATATCTAATGTAGATATAGTGCTAATGATATTGTTATGAAAGGTGCATTGATCTGTGGGAATCCATCAGTATATTACATTATATCGAATGTAGGTATGGTACTAATGATATGGTTATTATATGTACATATCTGTGGGAATGAATCAGTATATTACAATATATCGAATGTAGGTACGGTACTAATGATATGGTTATTATATGTAAATATCTGTGGGAATGAATCAGTATATTACGTTATATCGAGTGTAGATAGAGTGCTAATGATATTGTTATTAACGGTGCATTGGTCTGTGGGAATGAATCAGTATATTACATTATATCGAATGTAGATATAGTACTAATGATATGGTTATTAAAGGTATATTGATCTGTGGGAATGAATCAGTATATTACATTATATCGGATGTAGATATAGTACTAATCATATTGTCATTAAATGTACATTGATCTTTGGGGATCAATCAGTATATTACATTATATCTAATGTAGATATGGTGATAATAATATTGTTATTAATTGTACATTACGTATGTAATGTAGATATATTACTAATGATATTGTTATTAAATGTACATTGATCAGTGGGAATGAATCTGTATATGAAATTATATCTAATGTAGATATAGTAATAATGATATTGTTATTAAATGTACATTGATTAGTGGGAATGAATCTGTATATGAAATTATATCTAATGTAGATATAGTAATAGTGATATTGTTATTAAATGTACATTGATCTTTGGGGATCAATCAGTATATTACATTATATCTAATGTGGATATGGTGATAATAATATTGTTATTAATTGTACATTACGTATGTAATGTAGATATACTACTAATGATGATGTTATTAAATGTACATTGATCAGTGGGAATGAATCTGTATATGAAATTATATATAATGTTGATATAGTAATAATGATAATGTTATTAAATGTACATTGATCTGTGGGAATGAATCAGTATATTACATTATATCGAATGTAGATACAGTGCTAATGATATGGTTATTAAAGGTATATTGATCTGTGGGAATGAATCAGAATATTACATTATATCTAATGTAGATGTAGTGCTAATGATATTGTTATGAAAGGTGCATTGATCTGTGGGAATCCATCGGTATATTACATTATATCGAATGTAGGTATGGTACTAATGATATGGTTATTATATGTACATATCTGTGGGAATGAATCAGTATATTACATTATATCGAATGTAGATATAGTGCAAATGATATGGTTATTAAAGGAATATTGATCTGTGGGAATGAATCAGTATATTACATTATATCGAATGTAGATATAGTAATAATGATATGGTTATTCAATGTACATTGATCGATGGGAATGAATCAGTATATTACATTATATGGAATGTAGATATAGTGCAAATGATATGGTTATTAAAGGAATATTGATCTGTGGGAATGAATCAGTATATTACATTATATCTAATGTAGATATAGTGGTAATGATATTGTTATGAAAGGTTCATTGATCTGTGGGAATCCATCAGTATATTACATTATATCGAATGTAGGTATCATACTAATGATATGGTTATTATATGTACATATCTGTGGGAATGAATCAGTATATTACGTTATATCGAGTGTAGATATAGTGCTAATGATATCGTTATTAAAGGTGCATTGGTCTGCGGGAATGAATCAGTATATTACATTATATCGAATGTAGATATAGTACTAATGATATGGTTATTAAAGGTATATTGATCTGTGGGAATGAATCAGTATATTGCATTATATCGGATGTAGATATAGTACTAATGATATTGTCATTAAATGTACATTGATCTTTGGGGATCAATCAGTATATTACATTATATCTAATGTAGATATGGTAATAATGATATTGTTATTAATTGTACATTACATATGTAATGTAGATATACTACTAATGATATTGCTAGTAAATGTACATTGATCTGTCCGAATGAATCTGTATATGACAGTATACCTAATGTAGATATAGTAATAATGATATTGGTTATTAAATGTACATAACATATCTAATGTAGATATGGTACTAATGATATGGGTATGAAATGTACATTGATCTGTGGGAATGAATCAGTATATTACATTATATCGAATGTAGATATAGTGCTAATGATATCGTTATTAAAGGCACATTGATCTGTGGGAAGGAATCTCTGTACTACATTATAACGAATGTAGATATAGTGCTAATGATATTGTTATTAAAGGTACATTGATCTGTGGGAATGAATCAGTATATTACATTATATCGAATGTAGATACAGTGCTAATGATATGGTTATTAAAGGTATATTGATCTGTGGGAATGAATCAGAATATTACATTATATCTAATGTAGATGTAGTGCTAATGATATTGTTATGAAAGGTGCATTGATCTGTGGGAATCCATCGGTATATTACATTATATCGAATGTAGGTATGGTACTAATGATATGGTTATTATATGTACATATCTGTGGGAATGAATCAGTATATTACATTATATCGAATGTAGATATAGTGCAAATGATATGGTTATTAAAGGAATATTGATCTGTGGGAATGAATCAGTATATTACATTATATCGAATGTAGATATAGTAATAATGATATGGTTATTCAATGTACATTGATCGATGGGAATGAATCAGTATATTACATTATATGGAATGTAGATATAGTGCAAATGATATGGTTATTAAAGGAATATTGATCTGTGGGAATGAATCAGTATATTACATTATATCTAATGTAGATATAGTGGTAATGATATTGTTATGAAAGGTTCATTGATCTGTGGGAATCCATCAGTATATTACATTATATCGAATGTAGGTATCATACTAATGATATGGTTATTATATGTACATATCTGTGGGAATGAATCAGTATATTACGTTATATCGAGTGTAGATATAGTGCTAATGATATCGTTATTAAAGGTGCATTGGTCTGCGGGAATGAATCAGTATATTACATTATATCGAATGTAGATATAGTACTAATGATATGGTTATTAAAGGTATATTGATCTGTGGGAATGAATCAGTATATTACATTATATCGGATGTAGATATAGTACTAATGATATTGTCATTAAATGTACATTGATCTTTGGGGATCAATCAGTATATTACATTATATCTAATGTAGATATGGTAATAATGATATTGTTATTAATTGTACATTACATATGTAATGTAGATATACTACTAATGATATTGCTAGTAAATGTACATTGATCTGTCCGAATGAATCTGTATATGACAGTATACCTAATGTAGATATAGTAATAATGATATTGGTTATTAAATGTACATAACATATCTAATGTAGATATGGTACTAATGATATGGGTATGAAATGTACATTGATCTGTGGGAATGAATCAGTATATTACATTATATCGAATGTAGATATAGTGCTAATGATATCGTTATTAAAGGCACATTGATCTGTGGGAAGGAATCTCTGTACTACATTATAACGAATGTAGATATAGTGCTAATGATATTGTTATTAAAGGTACATTGATCTGTGGGAATGAATCAGTATATTACATTATATCGTATGTAGATATAGTACTATTGATATGGTTATTAAATATATTAAATTGTGGGAATGAAACAGTATATTACATTATATCGAATGTAGATATAGTGCTAATGATATGGTTATTAAAGGTATATTGATCTGTGGGAATGGATCAGTATATTACGTTATATCGAATGTAGATATAGTACTAATGATATGGTTATTAAAGGTATATTGATCTGTGGGAATGAATCAGTATATTACATTACATCGGATGTAGATATAGTACTAATGATATTGTCATTAAATGTACATTGATCTTTGGGGATCAATCAGTATATTACATTATATCTAATGTAGATATGGTGATAATAATATAGTGATTAATTGTTCATTACGTATGTAATGTAGATATGCTACTAATGATGATGTTATTAAATGTACATTGATCAGTGGGAATGAATCTGTATATGAAATTATATCTAATGTAGATATAGTAATAATGATATTGTTATTAAATGTACATTGATCTGTGGGAATGAATCGGTATATTACATTATATCGAATGTAGATATAGTGCTAATGATATGGTTTTTAAAGGTATATTGACCTGTGGGAATGAATCAGTATATTACATTATATCTAATGTAGATATGGTGCTAATGATACTGTTATGAAAGGTGCATTGATCTGTGGGAATCCATCAGTATATTACATTATATCGAATGTAGGTATGGTACTAATTATATGGTTATTATATGTACATATCTGTGGGAATGAATCAGTATATTACGTTATATCGAGTGTAGATAGAGTGCTAATGATATTGTTATTAACGGTGCATTGGTCTGTGGGAATGAACCAGTATATTACATTATATCGAATGTAGATATAGTACTAATGGTATGGTTATTAAAGGTATATTGATCTGTGGGAATGAATCAGTATATTACATTATATCGGATGTAGATATAGTACTAATGATATTGTCATTAAATGTACATTGATCTTTGGGGATCAATCAGTATATTACATTATATCTAATGTAGATATGGTGATAATAATATTGTTATTAATTGTACATTACGTATGTAATGTAGATATACTACTAATGATGTTGTTATTAAATGTACATTGACCAGTGGGAATGAATCAGTATATTACATTATATCGAATGTAGATATAGTACTAATGATATGGTTATTAAAGGTATATTGATCTGTGGGAATGAATCAGTATATTACATTATTTCGGATGTAGATATAGTACTAATGATATTGTCATTAAATGTACATTGATCTTTGGGGATCAATCAGTATATTACATTATATCTAATGTAGATATAGTGCTAATGATATTGTTATTAAAGGTACATTGATCTCTGGGTAATAATCGGGATATCACATTATATCCAATGTAGAATTGGTAATAATGATATTGTTATTAATTGTACATTGCATATGTAATGTAGATATACTACTAATGATATTGCTATTTAATGTACATTGATCTGTGGGAATGAATCTGTATATGACATTATACCTAATGTAGATATAGTAATAATGATATTGTTATTAAATGTACATTGATCTGTGGGAATGAATCAGTATATTACATTATATCGAATGTAGATATAGTGCTAATGATATCGTTATAAAAGGCACATTGATCTGTGGGAAGGAATCTGTACACTACATTATATCGAATGTAGATATAGTGCTAATGATATTGTTATTAAATGTACATTGATCAGTGGGAATGAATCTGTATATGAAATTATATCTAATGTAGATATAGTAATAATGATATTGTTGTTATATGTCCATTGATCTGTGGGAATGAATCAGTATATAACATTATATCGAATGTAGATATAGTGCTAATGATATGGTTATTAAAGGTATATTGATCTGTGGGAATGAATCAGTATATTACATTATATCTAATGTAGATATAGTGCTAATGATATTGTTATGAAAGGTGCATTGATCTGTGGGAATCCATCAGTATATTACATTATATCTAATGTAAATATGGTGATAATAATATTGTTATTAATTGTACATTACGTATGTAATGTAGATATACTACCAAGGATGTTGTTGTTAAATGTATATTGATCAGTGGGAATGAATCAGTATATTACATTATATCGAATGTAGATATAGTGCTAATGATATTGTTATGAAAGGTGCATTGATCTGTGGGAATCCATCGGTATATTACATTATATCGAATGTAGGTATGGTACTAATGATATGGTTATTATATGTACATATCTGTGGGAATGAATCAGTATATTACATTATATCGAATGTAGGTATAGTACTAATGATATGGTTATTGAATGTACATTGATCTGTGGGAATGAATCAGTACATTACATTATTTCGGATGTAGATATAGTACTAATGATACTGTCATTAAATGTACACTGATCTTTGGGGATCAATCAGTATATTACATTATATCTAATGTAGATATGGTGATAATAATATTGTTATTAATTGTACATTACGTATGTAATGTAGATATACTACTAATGATGTTGTTATTAAATGTACATTGATCAGTGGGAATGAATCAGTATATTACATTATATTGAATGTAGATATAGTACTAATGATATGGTTATTAAAGGTATATTGATCTGTGGGAATGAATCAGTATAATACATTATATCGAATGTAGATATAGTACTAATGATATTGTCATTAAATGTACATTGATCTTTGGGGATCAATCAGTATATTACATTATATCTAATGTAGATATGGTAATAATGATATTGTTATTAATTGTACATTACGTATGTAATGTAGATATACTACTAATGATGATGTTATTAAATGTACATTGATCAGTGGGAATGAATCTGTATATGAAATTATATCTAATGTAGATATAGTAATATTGATATTGTTATTAAATGTACATTGATCTGTGGGAATGAATCAGTATATTACATTATATCGAATGTAGATATAGTGCTAATGATATAGTTATTAAAGGTATATTGATCTGTGGGAATGAATCCGTATATTACATTATATCTAATGTAGATATAGTGGTAATGATATTGTTATGAAAGGTTCATTGATCTGTGGGAATCCATCAGTATATTACATTATATCGAATGTAGGTATCGTACTAATGATATGGTTATTATATGTACATATCTGTGGGAATGAATCAGTATATTACGTTATATCGAGTGTAGATATAGTGCTAATGATATCGTTATTAAAGGTGCATTGGTCTGTGGGAATGAATCAGTATATTACGTTATATCGAATGTAGATATAGTACTAATGATATGGTTATTAAAGGTATATTGATCTGTGGGAATGAATCAGTATATCACATTATATCGGATGTAGATATAGTACTAATGATATTGTCATTAAATGTACATTGATCTTTGGGGATCAATCAGTATATTACTTTATATCTAATGTAGATATGGTGATAATAATATTGTTATTAATTGTACATTACGTATGTAATGTAGATATACTACTAATGATGTTGTTATTAAATGTACATTGACCAGTGGGAATGAATCAGTATATTACATTATATCGAATGTAGATATAATACTAATGATATGGTTATTAAAGGTATATTGATCTGTGGGAATGAATCAGTATATTACATTATTTCGGATGTAGATATAGTACCAATGATATTGTCATTAAATGTACATTGATCTTTGGGGATCAATCAGTATATTACATTATATCTAATGTAGATATGGTAATAATGATATTGTTATTAATTGTACATTACATATGTAATGTAGATATACTACTGATGATATTGCTATTAAATGTACATTGATCTGTGGGAATGGATCAGTATATTACATTATATCGAATGTAGATATAGTGCTAATGATGTTGTTATTAAAGGTACATTGATCTCTGGGTAATAATCAGGATATCACATTATATCCAATGTAGAATTGGTAATAATGATATTGTTATTAATTGCACATTGCATATGTAATGTAGATATACTACTAATGATATTGCTATTTAATGTACATTGATCTGTGGGAATGAATCTGTATATGACATTATACCTAATGTAGATATAGTAATAATGATATTGTTAATTAAATGTACATTACATATCTAATGTAGATATGGGACTAATGATATGGCTATTAAATGTACATTGATCTGTGGGAATGAATCAGTATATTCCATTATATCGAATGTAGATATAGTACTATTGATATGGTTATTAAATATATTAAATTGTGGGAATGAAACAGTATATTACATTATATCGAATGTAGATATAGTGCTAATGATATGGTTATTAAAGGTATATTGATCTGTGGGAATGGATCAGTATATTACGTTATATCGAATGTAGATATAGTACTAATGATATGGTTATTAAAGGTATATTGATCTGTGGGAATGAATCAGTATATTACATTACATCGGATGTAGATATAGTACTAATGATATTGTCATTAAATGTACATTGATCTTTGGGGATCAATCAGTATATTACATTATATCTAATGTAGATATGGTGATAATAATATAGTGATTAATTGTTCATTACGTATGTAATGTAGATATGCTACTAATGATGATGTTATTAAATGTACATTGATCAGTGGGAATGAATCTGTATATGAAATTATATCTAATGTAGATATAGTAATAATGATATTGTTATTAAATGTACATTGATCTGTGGGAATGAATCGGTATATTACATTATATCGAATGTAGATATAGTGCTAATGATATGGTTTTTAAAGGTATATTGACCTGTGGGAATGAATCAGTATATTACATTATATCTAATGTAGATATGGTGCTAATGATACTGTTATGAAAGGTGCATTGATCTGTGGGAATCCATCAGTATATTACATTATATCGAATGTAGGTATGGTACTAATTATATGGTTATTATATGTACATATCTGTGGGAATGAATCAGTATATTACGTTATATCGAGTGTAGATAGAGTGCTAATGATATTGTTATTAACGGTGCATTGGTCTGTGGGAATGAACCAGTATATTACATTATATCGAATGTAGATATAGTACTAATGGTATGGTTATTAAAGGTATATTGATCTGTGGGAATGAATCAGTATATTACATTATATCGGATGTAGATATAGTACTAATGATATTGTCATTAAATGTACATTGATCTTTGGGGATCAATCAGTATATTACATTATATCTAATGTAGATATGGTGATAATAATATTGTTATTAATTGTACATTACGTATGTAATGTAGATATACTACTAATGATGTTGTTATTAAATGTACATTGACCAGTGGGAATGAATCAGTATATTACATTATATCGAATGTAGATATAGTACTAATGATATGGTTATTAAAGGTATATTGATCTGTGGGAATGAATCAGTATATTACATTATTTCGGATGTAGATATAGTACTAATGATATTGTCATTAAATGTACATTGATCTTTGGGGATCAATCAGTATATTACATTATATCTAATGTAGATATAGTGCTAATGATATTGTTATTAAAGGTACATTGATCTCTGGGTAATAATCGGGATATCACATTATATCCAATGTAGAATTGGTAATAATGATATTGTTATTAATTGTACATTGCATATGTAATGTAGATATACTACTAATGATATTGCTATTTAATGTACATTGATCTGTGGGAATGAATCTGTATATGACATTATACCTAATGTAGATATAGTAATAATGATATTGTTATTAAATGTACATTGATCTGTGGGAATGAATCAGTATATTACATTATATCGAATGTAGATATAGTGCTAATGATATCGTTATAAAAGGCACATTGATCTGTGGGAAGGAATCTGTACACTACATTATATCGAATGTAGATATAGTGCTAATGATATTGTTATTAAAGGTACATTGATCAGTGGGAATGAATCTGTATATGAAATTATATCTAATGTAGATATAGTAATAATGATATTGTTGTTATATGTCCATTGATCTGTGGGAATGAATCAGTATATAACATTATATCGAATGTAGATATAGTGCTAATGATATGGTTATTAAAGGTATATTGATCTGTGGGAATGAATCAGTATATTACATTATATCTAATGTAGATATAGTGCTAATGATATTGTTATGAAAGGTGCATTGATCTGTGGGAATCCATCAGTATATTACATTATATCTAATGTAAATATGGTGATAATAATATTGTTATTAATTGTACATTACGTATGTAATGTAGATATACTACCAAGGATGTTGTTGTTAAATGTATATTGATCAGTGGGAATGAATCAGTATATTACATTATATCGAATGTAGATATAGTGCTAATGATATTGTTATGAAAGGTGCATTGATCTGTGGGAATCCATCGGTATATTACATTATATCGAATGTAGGTATGGTACTAATGATATGGTTATTATATGTACATATCTGTGGGAATGAATCAGTATATTACATTATATCGAATGTAGGTATAGTACTAATGATATGGTTATTGAATGTACATTGATCTGTGGGAATGAATCAGTACATTACATTATTTCGGATGTAGATATAGTACTAATGATACTGTCATTAAATGTACACTGATCTTTGGGGATCAATCAGTATATTACATTATATCTAATGTAGATATGGTGATAATAATATTGTTATTAATTGTACATTACGTATGTAATGTAGATATACTACTAATGATGTTGTTATTAAATGTACATTGATCAGTGGGAATGAATCAGTATATTACATTATATTGAATGTAGATATAGTACTAATGATATGGTTATTAAAGGTATATTGATCTGTGGGAATGAATCAGTATAATACATTATATCGAATGTAGATATAGTACTAATGATATTGTCATTAAATGTACATTGATCTTTGGGGATCAATCAGTATATTACATTATATCTAATGTAGATATGGTAATAATGATATTGTTATTAATTGTACATTACGTATGTAATGTAGATATACTACTAATGATGATGTTATTAAATGTACATTGATCAGTGGGAATGAATCTGTATATGAAATTATATCTAATGTAGATATAGTAATATTGATATTGTTATTAAATGTACATTGATCTGTGGGAATGAATCAGTATATTACATTATATCGAATGTAGATATAGTGCTAATGATATAGTTATTAAAGGTATATTGATCTGTGGGAATGAATCCGTATATTACATTATATCTAATGTAGATATAGTGGTAATGATATTGTTATGAAAGGTTCATTGATCTGTGGGAATCCATCAGTATATTACATTATATCGAATGTAGGTATCGTACTAATGATATGGTTATTATATGTACATATCTGTGGGAATGAATCAGTATATTACGTTATATCGAGTGTAGATATAGTGCTAATGATATCGTTATTAAAGGTGCATTGGTCTGTGGGAATGAATCAGTATATTACGTTATATCGAATGTAGATATAGTACTAATGATATGGTTATTAAAGGTATATTGATCTGTGGGAATGAATCAGTATATCACATTATATCGGATGTAGATATAGTACTAATGATATTGTCATTAAATGTACATTGATCTTTGGGGATCAATCAGTATATTACTTTATATCTAATGTAGATATGGTGATAATAATATTGTTATTAATTGTACATTACGTATGTAATGTAGATATACTACTAATGATGTTGTTATTAAATGTACATTGACCAGTGGGAATGAATCAGTATATTACATTATATCGAATGTAGATATAATACTAATGATATGGTTATTAAAGGTATATTGATCTGTGGGAATGAATCAGTATATTACATTATTTCGGATGTAGATATAGTACCAATGATATTGTCATTAAATGTACATTGATCTTTGGGGATCAATCAGTATATTACATTATATCTAATGTAGATATGGTAATAATGATATTGTTATTAATTGTACATTACATATGTAATGTAGATATACTACTGATGATATTGCTATTAAATGTACATTGATCTGTGGGAATGGATCAGTATATTACATTATATCGAATGTAGATATAGTGCTAATGATGTTGTTATTAAAGGTACATTGATCTCTGGGTAATAATCAGGATATCACATTATATCCAATGTAGAATTGGTAATAATGATATTGTTATTAATTGCACATTGCATATGTAATGTAGATATACTACTAATGATATTGCTATTTAATGTACATTGATCTGTGGGAATGAATCTGTATATGACATTATACCTAATGTAGATATAGTAATAATGATATTGTTAATTAAATGTACATTACATATCTAATGTAGATATGGGACTAATGATATGGCTATTAAATGTACATTGATCTGTGGGAATGAATCAGTATATTCCATTATATCGAATGTAGATATAGTACTATTGATATGGTTATTAAATATATTAAATTGTGGGAATGAAACAGTATATTACATTATATCGAATGTAGATATAGTGCTAATGATATGGTTATTAAAGGTATATTGATCTGTGGGAATGGATCAGTATATTACGTTATATCGAATGTAGATATAGTACTAATGATATGGTTATTAAAGGTATATTGATCTGTGGGAATGAATCAGTATATTACATTACATCGGATGTAGATATAGTACTAATGATATTGTCATTAAATGTACATTGATCTTTGGGGATCAATCAGTATATTACATTATATCTAATGTAGATATGGTGATAATAATATAGTGATTAATTGTTCATTACGTATGTAATGTAGATATGCTACTAATGATGATGTTATTAAATGTACATTGATCAGTGGGAATGAATCTGTATATGAAATTATATCTAATGTAGATATAGTAATAATGATATTGTTATTAAATGTACATTGATCTGTGGGAATGAATCGGTATATTACATTATATCGAATGTAGATATAGTGCTAATGATATGGTTTTTAAAGGTATATTGACCTGTGGGAATGAATCAGTATATTACATTATATCTAATGTAGATATGGTGCTAATGATACTGTTATGAAAGGTGCATTGATCTGTGGGAATCCATCAGTATATTACATTATATCGAATGTAGGTATGGTACTAATTATATGGTTATTATATGTACATATCTGTGGGAATGAATCAGTATATTACGTTATATCGAGTGTAGATAGAGTGCTAATGATATTGTTATTAACGGTGCATTGGTCTGTGGGAATGAACCAGTATATTACATTATATCGAATGTAGATATAGTACTAATGGTATGGTTATTAAAGGTATATTGATCTGTGGGAATGAATCAGTATATTACATTATATCGGATGTAGATATAGTACTAATGATATTGTCATTAAATGTACATTGATCTTTGGGGATCAATCAGTATATTACATTATATCTAATGTAGATATGGTGATAATAATATTGTTATTAATTGTACATTACGTATGTAATGTAGATATACTACTAATGATGTTGTTATTAAATGTACATTGACCAGTGGGAATGAATCAGTATATTACATTATATCGAATGTAGATATAGTACTAATGATATGGTTATTAAAGGTATATTGATCTGTGGGAATGAATCAGTATATTACATTATTTCGGATGTAGATATAGTACTAATGATATTGTCATTAAATGTACATTGATCTTTGGGGATCAATCAGTATATTACATTATATCTAATGTAGATATAGTGCTAATGATATTGTTATTAAAGGTACATTGATCTCTGGGTAATAATCGGGATATCACATTATATCCAATGTAGAATTGGTAATAATGATATTGTTATTAATTGTACATTGCATATGTAATGTAGATATACTACTAATGATATTGCTATTTAATGTACATTGATCTGTGGGAATGAATCTGTATATGACATTATACCTAATGTAGATATAGTAATAATGATATTGTTATTAAATGTACATTGATCTGTGGGAATGAATCAGTATATTACATTATATCGAATGTAGATATAGTGCTAATGATATCGTTATAAAAGGCACATTGATCTGTGGGAAGGAATCTGTACACTACATTATATCGAATGTAGATATAGTGCTAATGATATTGTTATTAAAGGTACATTGATCAGTGGGAATGAATCTGTATATGAAATTATATCTAATGTAGATATAGTAATAATGATATTGTTGTTATATGTCCATTGATCTGTGGGAATGAATCAGTATATAACATTATATCGAATGTAGATATAGTGCTAATGATATGGTTATTAAAGGTATATTGATCTGTGGGAATGAATCAGTATATTACATTATATCTAATGTAGATATAGTGCTAATGATATTGTTATGAAAGGTGCATTGATCTGTGGGAATCCATCAGTATATTACATTATATCTAATGTAAATATGGTGATAATAATATTGTTATTAATTGTACATTACGTATGTAATGTAGATATACTACCAAGGATGTTGTTGTTAAATGTATATTGATCAGTGGGAATGAATCAGTATATTACATTATATCGAATGTAGATATAGTGCTAATGATATTGTTATGAAAGGTGCATTGATCTGTGGGAATCCATCGGTATATTACATTATATCGAATGTAGGTATGGTACTAATGATATGGTTATTATATGTACATATCTGTGGGAATGAATCAGTATATTACATTATATCGAATGTAGGTATAGTACTAATGATATGGTTATTGAATGTACATTGATCTGTGGGAATGAATCAGTACATTACATTATTTCGGATGTAGATATAGTACTAATGATACTGTCATTAAATGTACACTGATCTTTGGGGATCAATCAGTATATTACATTATATCTAATGTAGATATGGTGATAATAATATTGTTATTAATTGTACATTACGTATGTAATGTAGATATACTACTAATGATGTTGTTATTAAATGTACATTGATCAGTGGGAATGAATCAGTATATTACATTATATTGAATGTAGATATAGTACTAATGATATGGTTATTAAAGGTATATTGATCTGTGGGAATGAATCAGTATAATACATTATATCGAATGTAGATATAGTACTAATGATATTGTCATTAAATGTACATTGATCTTTGGGGATCAATCAGTATATTACATTATATCTAATGTAGATATGGTAATAATGATATTGTTATTAATTGTACATTACGTATGTAATGTAGATATACTACTAATGATGATGTTATTAAATGTACATTGATCAGTGGGAATGAATCTGTATATGAAATTATATCTAATGTAGATATAGTAATATTGATATTGTTATTAAATGTACATTGATCTGTGGGAATGAATCAGTATATTACATTATATCGAATGTAGATATAGTGCTAATGATATAGTTATTAAAGGTATATTGATCTGTGGGAATGAATCCGTATATTACATTATATCTAATGTAGATATAGTGGTAATGATATTGTTATGAAAGGTTCATTGATCTGTGGGAATCCATCAGTATATTACATTATATCGAATGTAGGTATCGTACTAATGATATGGTTATTATATGTACATATCTGTGGGAATGAATCAGTATATTACGTTATATCGAGTGTAGATATAGTGCTAATGATATCGTTATTAAAGGTGCATTGGTCTGTGGGAATGAATCAGTATATTACGTTATATCGAATGTAGATATAGTACTAATGATATGGTTATTAAAGGTATATTGATCTGTGGGAATGAATCAGTATATCACATTATATCGGATGTAGATATAGTACTAATGATATTGTCATTAAATGTACATTGATCTTTGGGGATCAATCAGTATATTACTTTATATCTAATGTAGATATGGTGATAATAATATTGTTATTAATTGTACATTACGTATGTAATGTAGATATACTACTAATGATGTTGTTATTAAATGTACATTGACCAGTGGGAATGAATCAGTATATTACATTATATCGAATGTAGATATAATACTAATGATATGGTTATTAAAGGTATATTGATCTGTGGGAATGAATCAGTATATTACATTATTTCGGATGTAGATATAGTACCAATGATATTGTCATTAAATGTACATTGATCTTTGGGGATCAATCAGTATATTACATTATATCTAATGTAGATATGGTAATAATGATATTGTTATTAATTGTACATTACATATGTAATGTAGATATACTACTGATGATATTGCTATTAAATGTACATTGATCTGTGGGAATGGATCAGTATATTACATTATATCGAATGTAGATATAGTGCTAATGATGTTGTTATTAAAGGTACATTGATCTCTGGGTAATAATCAGGATATCACATTATATCCAATGTAGAATTGGTAATAATGATATTGTTATTAATTGCACATTGCATATGTAATGTAGATATACTACTAATGATATTGCTATTTAATGTACATTGATCTGTGGGAATGAATCTGTATATGACATTATACCTAATGTAGATATAGTAATAATGATATTGTTAATTAAATGTACATTACATATCTAATGTAGATATGGGACTAATGATATGGCTATTAAATGTACATTGATCTGTGGGAATGAATCAGTATATTCCATTATATCGAATGTAGATATAGTACTATTGATATGGTTATTAAATATATTAAATTGTGGGAATGAAACAGTATATTACATTATATCGAATGTAGATATAGTGCTAATGATATGGTTATTAAAGGTATATTGATCTGTGGGAATGGATCAGTATATTACGTTATATCGAATGTAGATATAGTACTAATGATATGGTTATTAAAGGTATATTGATCTGTGGGAATGAATCAGTATATTACATTACATCGGATGTAGATATAGTACTAATGATATTGTCATTAAATGTACATTGATCTTTGGGGATCAATCAGTATATTACATTATATCTAATGTAGATATGGTGATAATAATATAGTGATTAATTGTTCATTACGTATGTAATGTAGATATGCTACTAATGATGATGTTATTAAATGTACATTGATCAGTGGGAATGAATCTGTATATGAAATTATATCTAATGTAGATATAGTAATAATGATATTGTTATTAAATGTACATTGATCTGTGGGAATGAATCGGTATATTACATTATATCGAATGTAGATATAGTGCTAATGATATGGTTTTTAAAGGTATATTGACCTGTGGGAATGAATCAGTATATTACATTATATCTAATGTAGATATGGTGCTAATGATACTGTTATGAAAGGTGCATTGATCTGTGGGAATCCATCAGTATATTACATTATATCGAATGTAGGTATGGTACTAATTATATGGTTATTATATGTACATATCTGTGGGAATGAATCAGTATATTACGTTATATCGAGTGTAGATAGAGTGCTAATGATATTGTTATTAACGGTGCATTGGTCTGTGGGAATGAACCAGTATATTACATTATATCGAATGTAGATATAGTACTAATGGTATGGTTATTAAAGGTATATTGATCTGTGGGAATGAATCAGTATATTACATTATATCGGATGTAGATATAGTACTAATGATATTGTCATTAAATGTACATTGATCTTTGGGGATCAATCAGTATATTACATTATATCTAATGTAGATATGGTGATTATAATATTGTTATTAATTGTACATTACGTATGTAATGTAGATATACTACTAATGATGTTGTTATTAAATGTACATTGACCAGTGGGAATGAATCAGTATATTACATTATATCGAATGTAGATATAGTACTAATGATATGGTTATTAAAGGTATATTGATCTGTGGGAATGAATCAGTATATTACATTATTTCGGATGTAGATATAGTACTAATGATATTGTCATTAAATGTACATTGATCTTTGGGGATCAATCAGTATATTACATTATATCTAATGTAGATATAGTGCTAATGATATTGTTATTAAAGGTACATTGATCTCTGGGTAATAATCGGGATATCACATTATATCCAATGTAGAATTGGTAATAATGATATTGTTATTAATTGTACATTGCATATGTAATGTAGATATACTACTAATGATATTGCTATTTAATGTACATTGATCTGTGGGAATGAATCTGTATATGACATTATACCTAATGTAGATATAGTAATAATGATATTGTTATTAAATGTACATTGATCTGTGGGAATGAATCAGTATATTACATTATATCGAATGTAGATATAGTACTAATGATATCGTTATAAAAGGCACATTGATCTGTGGGAAGGAATCTGTACACTACATTATATCGAATGTAGATATAGTGCTAATGATATTGTTATTAAAGGTACATTGATCTGTGGGAATGAATCAGTATATTACATTATATCGAATGTAGATATAGCACTAACGATATGGTTATTAAATGTACATTGATCTGTGGGAATGAATCAGTATATTAGATTATATCGAATGTAGATATAGTGCTAATGATATTGTTATGAAAGGTGCATTGATCTGTGGGAATCCATCAGTATATTACATTATATCTAATGTAAATATGGTGATAATAATATTGTTATTAATTGTACATTACGTATGTAATGTAGATATACTACTAAGGATGTTGTTGTTAAATGTACATTGATCAGTGGGAATGAATCAGTATATTACATTATATCGAATGTAGATATAGTGCTAATGATATTGTTATGAAAGGTGCATTGATCTGTGGGAATCCATCGGTATATTACATTATATCGAATGTAGGTATGGTACTAATAATATGGTTATTATATGTACATATCTGTGGGAATGAATCAGTATATTACATTATATCGAATGTAGATATAGTACTAATGATATGGTTATTGAATGTACATTGATCTGTGGGAATGAATCAGTATATTACATTATATCGGATGTAGATATAGTGCTAATGATATTGTTATGAAAGGTGCATTGATCTGTGGGAATCCATCAGTATATTACATTATATCGAATGTAAATATGCTACTAATGATATTGTTGTTATATGTCCATTGATCTGTGGGAATGAATCAGTATATTACATTATATCGAATGTAGATTTAGCACTAATGATATTGTTATTAACTGTACATTGATCTTTGGGGATCAATCAGTATA
Organism: Osmia lignaria lignaria; assembly: GCF_051020975.1. Taxonomy (NCBI): domain Eukaryota; kingdom Metazoa; phylum Arthropoda; class Insecta; order Hymenoptera; family Megachilidae; genus Osmia; species Osmia lignaria. The sequence continues at coordinate 251,077 of NC_135038.1, read as the reverse complement.
TTACATTATATCTAATGTAGATATGGTGATAATAATATTGTTATTAATTGTACATTACGTATGTAATGTAGATATACTACTAATGATGATGTTATTAAATGTACATTGATCAGTGGGAATGAATCTGTATATGAAATTATATCTAATGTAGATATAGTAATAATGATATTGTTGTTATATGTCCATTGATCTGTGGGAATGAATCAGTATATAACATTATATCGAATGTAGATATAGTGCTAATGATATGGTTATTAAAGGTATATTGATCTGTGGGAATGAATCAGTATATTACATTATATCTAATGTAGATATAGTGCTAATGATATTGTTATGAAAGGTGCATTGATCTGTGGGAATCCATCAGTATATTACATTATATCTAATGTAAATATGGTGATAATAATATTGTTATTAATTGTACATTACGTATGTAATGTAGATATACTACCAAGGATGTTGTTGTTAAATGTATATTGATCAGTGGGAATGAATCAGTATATTACATTATATCGAATGTAGATATAGTGCTAATGATATTGTTATGAAAGGTGCATTGATCTGTGGGAATCCATCGGTATATTACATTATACCGAATGTAGGTATGGTACTAATGATATGGTTATTATATGTACATATCTGTGGGAATGAATCAGTATATTACATTATATCGAATGTAGGTATAGTACTAATGATATGGTTATTGAATGTACATTGATCTGTGGGAATGAATCAGTACATTACATTATATCGGATGTAGATATAGTACTAATGATACTGTCATTAAATGTACACTGATCTTTGGGGATCAATCAGTATATTACATTATATCTAATGTAGATATGGTGATAATAATATTGTTATTAATTGTACATTACGTATGTAATGTAGATATACTACTAATGATGTTGTTATTAAATGTACATTGATCAGTGGGAATGAATCAGTATATTACATTATATTGAATGTAGATATAGTACTAATGATATGGTTATTAAAGGTATATTGATCTGTGGGAATGAATCAGTATAATACATTATATCGAATGTAGATATAGTACTAATGATATTGTCATTAAATGTACATTGATCTTTGGGGATCAATCAGTATATTACATTATATCTAATGTAGATATGGTAATAATGATATTGTTATTAATTGTACATTACGTATGTAATGTAGATATACTACTAATGATGATGTTATTAAATGTACATTGATCAGTGGGAATGAATCTGTATATGAAATTATATCTAATGTAGATATAGTAATATTGATATTGTTATTAAATGTACATTGATCTGTGGGAATGAATCAGTATATTACATTATATCGAATGTAGATATAGTGCTAATGATATAGTTATTAAAGGTATATTGATCTGTGGGAATGAATCCGTATATTACATTATATCTAATGTAGATATAGTGGTAATGATATTGTTATGAAAGGTTCATTGATCTGTGGGAATCCATCAGTATATTACATTATATCGAATGTAGGTATGGTACTAATGATATGGTTATTATATGTAAATATCCGTGGGAATGAATCAGTATATTACGTTATATCGAGTGTAGATAGAGTGCTAATGATATTGTTATTAACGGTGCATTGGTCTGTGGGAATGAATCAGTATATTACATTACATCGAATGTAGATATAGTACTAATGATATGGTTATTAAAGGTATATTGATCTGTGGGAATGAATCAGTATATTACATTATATCGGATGTAGATATAGTACTAATGATATTGTCATTAAATGTACATTGATCTTTGGGGATCAATCAGTATATTACATTATATCTAATGTAGATATGGTGATAATAATATTGTTATTAATTGTACATTACGTATGTAATGTAGATATACTACTAATGATGTTGTTATTAAATGTACATTGACCAGTGGGAATGAATCAGTATATTTCATTATATCGAATGTAGATATAGTACTTATGATATGGTTATTAAAGGTATATTGATCTGTGGGAATGAATCAGTATATTACATTATTTCGGATGTAGATATAGTACTAATGATATTGTCATTAAATGTACATTGATCTTTGGGGATCAATCAGTATATTACATTATATCGAATGTAGATATGCTACTAATGATGTTGTTATTAAATGTACATTGATCAGTGGGAATGAATCTGTATATGAAATTGCGTCTAATGTAGATATAGTAATAATGATATTGTTATTAAATGTACATTGATCAGTGGGAATGAATCTGTATATGAAATTATATCTAATGTAGATATAGTAATAATGATATTGTTATTAAATGTACATTGATCAGTGGGAATGAATCTGTATATGAAATTATATCTAATGTAGATATAGTAATAATGATATTGTTATTAAATGTACATAACATATCTAATGTAGATATGGTACTAATGATATGGTTATGAAATGTACATTGATCTGTGGGAATGAATCAGTATATTCCATTATATCGAATGTAGATATAGTGCTAATGATATCGTTATTAAAGGCACATTGATCTGTGGGAAGGAATCTGTGTACTACATTATATCGAATGTAGATATAGTGCTAATGATATTGTTATGAAAGGTGCACTGATCTGTGGGAATCCATCAGTATATTACATTATATCGAATGTAGGTATGGTACTAATGATATGGTTATTGTATGTACATATCTGTGGGAATGAATCAGTATATTACGTTATATCGAATGTAGATATAGTGCTAATGATATTGTTATTAAAGGTGCATTGGTCTGTGGGAATGAATCAGTATATTACATTATATCGAATGTAGATTTAGCACTAATGATATTGTTATTAAATGTACATTGATCTTTGGGGATCAATCAGTATATTACATTATATCTAATGTAGATATGGTGATAATAATATTGTTATTAATTGTACATTACGTATGTAATGTAGATATACTACTAATGATGATGTTATTAAATGTACATTGATCAGTGGGAATGAATCTGTATATGAAATTATATCTAATGTAGATATAGTAATAATGATATTGTTGTTATATGTCCGTTGATCTGTGGGAATGAATCAGTATATTACATTATATCGAATGTAGATATAGTGCTAATGATATGGTTATTAAAGGTATATTGATCTGTGGGAATGAATCAGTATATTACATTATATCGAATGTAGATATAGTGCTAATGATATGGTTATTAAAGGTATATTGACCTGTGGGAATGAATCAGTATATTACATTATATCTAATGTAGATATAGTGCTAATGATATGGTTATTAAAGGTATATTGATCTGTGGGAATGGATCAGTATATTACATTATATCTAATGTAGATATAGTGCTAATGATATTGTTATGAAAGGTGCATTGATCTGTGGGAATCCATCAGTATATTACATTATATCGAATGTAGGTATGGTACTAATGATATGGTTATTGTATGTACATATCTGTGGGAATGAATCAGTATATTACGTTATATCGAATGTAGATATAGTGCTAATGATATTGTTATTAAAGGTGCATTGGTCTGTGGGAATGAATCAGTATATTACATTATATCGAATGTAGATATAGTACTAATGATATGGTTATTAAAGGTATATTGATCTGTGGGAATGAATCAGTATATTACATTATACCGGATGTAGATATAGTACTAATGATATTGTCATTAACTGTACATTGATCTTTGGGGATCAATCAGTACATTACATTATATCTAATGTAGATATGGTGATAATAATATTGTTATTAATTGCACATTACGTATGTAATGTAGATATACTACTAATGATGTTGTTATTAAATGTACATTGATCAGTGGGAATGAATCAGTATATTAGATTATATCGAATGTAGATATAGTGCTAATAATATTGTTATGAAAGGTGCATTGATCTGTGGGAATCCATCAGTATATTACATTATATCGAATGTAGATATGCTACTAATGATATTGTTGTTATATGTCCATTGATCTGTGGGAATGAATCAGTATATTACATTATATCGAATGTAGATTTAGCACTAATGATATTGTTATTAAATGTACATTGATCTTTGGGGATCAATCAGTATATTACATTATATCTAATGTAGATATGGTGATAATAATATTGTTATTAATTGTACATTACGTATGTAATGTAGATATGCTACTAATGATGATGTTATTAAATGTACATTGATCAGTGGGAATGAATCTGTATATGAAATTATATCTAATGTAGATATAGTAATAATGATATTGTTGTTATATGTCCATTGATCTGTGGGAATGAATCAGTATATAACATTATATCGAATGTAGATATAGTGCTAATGATATGGTTATTAAAGGTATATTGATCTGTGGGAATGAATCAGTATATTACATTATATCTAATGTAGATATAGGGCTAATGATATTGTTATGAAAGGTGCATTGATCTGTGGGAATCAATCAGTATATTACATTATATCGGATGTAGATATAGTACTAATGATATTGTCAATAACTGTACATTGATCTTTGGGGATCAATCAGTATATTACATTATATCTAATGTAGATATGGTGATAATAATATTGTTATTAATTGTACATTACGTATGTAATGTAGATATATTACTAATGATATTGTTATTAAATGTACATTGATCAGTGGGAATGAATCTGTATATTACATTATATCGAATGTAGATATAATGCTAATGATATCGTTATTAAAGGCACATTGATCTGTGGGAAGGAATCTGTATACTACATTATATCGAATGTAGATATAGTGCTAATGATATTGTTATTAAATGTACATTGATCTGTGGGAATGAATCAGTATATTACATTATATCTAATGTAGATATAGCACTAACGATATGGTTATTAAATGTACATTGATCTGTGGGAATGAATCAGTATATTACATTATATCGAATGTAGATATAGTGCTAATGATATTGTTATGAAAGGTGCATTGATCTGTGGGAATCCATCAGTATATTACATTATATCGAATGTAGATATGCTACTAATGATATTGGTATTAAAAGTACATTGATCTGTGGGGATCAATCAGTATATTACATTATATCTAATGTAGATATGGTGATAATAATATTGTTATTAATTGCACATTACGTATGTAATGTAGATATACTACTAATGATGTTGTTATGAAATGTACATTGATCTGTGGGAATGAATCAGTATATTACATTATATCGAATGTAGATATAGTGCTAATGATATCGTTATTAAAGGCACATTGATCTGTGGGAATGAATCAGTATATTACATTATATCGAATGTAGATATAGTGCTAATGATATTGTTATGAAAGGTGCATTGATCTGTGGGAATCCATCAGTATATTACATTATATCTAACGTAGATATGGTGATAATAATATTGTTATTAATTGTACATTACGTATGTAATGTAGATATACTAGTAAGGATGTTGTTGTTAAATGTACATTGATCAGTGGGAATGAATCAGTATATTACATTATATCGAATGTAGATATAGTGCTAATGATATTGTTATGAACGGTGCATTTGTCTGTGGGAATCCATCGGTATATTACATTATATCGAATGTAGGTATGGTACTAATGATATGGTTATTATATGTACATATCTGTGGGAATGAATCAGTATATTACATTATATCGAATGTAGATATAGTACTAATGATATGGTTATTGAATGTACATTGATCAGTGGGAATGAATCAGCATATTACATTATATCGAATGTAGATATAGTACTAATGATATGGCTATTAAAGGTATATTGATCTGTGGGAATGAATCAGTATTATACATTATATCGGATGTAGATATAGTACTAATGATATTGTCATTAAAGGTACATTGATCTGTGGGAATGAATCAGTATATTACATTATATCGAATGTAGATATAGTGCTAATGATATGGTTATTAATGGTATGTTGATCTGTGGGAATGAATAAGTACATTACATTATATCGAATGTAGATATACTACTAATGATGTTGTTATTAAATGTACATTGGTCAGTGGGAACGAATCTGTATATGAAATTATATCTAATGTAGATATAGTAATTATGATATTGTTATTAAATGTACATTGATCTTTGGGGATCAATCAGTATATTGCATTATATCTAATGTGGATATGGTGATAATAATATTGTTATTAATTGTACATTACGTATGTGATGTAGATATATTACTAATGATATTGTTATTAAATGTACATTGATTAGTGGGAATGAATCTGTATATGAAATTATATCTAATGTAGATATAGTAATAATGATATTGTTATTAAATGTACATTGATCAGTGGGAATGAATCTGTATATGAAATTATATCTAATGTAGATATAGTAATAGTGATATTGTTATTAAATGTACATTGATCTGTGGGAATGAATCAGTATATTACATTACATATAATGTAGATATGCTAATAATGATATTGTTATTAAACGTACATTGATCTTTGGGGATCAATCAGTATATTACATTATATCGAATGTAGGTATGGTACTAATGATATGGTTATTATATGTACATATCTGTGGGAATCAATCAGTATATTACGTTATATCGAATGTAGATATAGTGCTAATGATATTGTTATTAAAGGTGCATTGGTCTGTGGGAATGAATCAGTATATTACATTATATCGTATGTAGATATAGTACTAATCATATGGTTATTCAATGTACATTGATCGATGGGAATGAATCAGTATATTACATTATATCGAATGTAGATATAGTGCTAATGATATGGTTATTAAAGGAACATTGATCTGTGGGAATGAATCAGTATATTACATTATATCTAATGTAGATATAGTGGTAATGATATTGTTATGAAAGGTTCATTGATCTGTGGGAATCCATCAGTATATTACATTATATCGAATGTAGGTATCGTACTAATGATATGGTTATTATATGTACATATCTGTGGGAATGAATCAGTATATTACGTTATATCGAGTGTAGATATAGTGCTAATGATATCGTTATTAAAGGTGCATTGGTCTGTGGGAATGAATCAGTATATTACATTATATCGAATGTAGATATAGTACTAATGATATGGTTATTAAAGGTATATTGATCTGTGGGAATGAATCGGTATATTACATTATATCGAATGTAGATATAGTGCTAATGATATAGTTATTAAAGGTATATTGATCTGTGGGAATGAATCCGTATATTACATTATATCTAATGTAGATATAGTGCTGATGATATTGTTATGAAAGGTGCATTGATCTGTGGGAATCCATCAGTATGTTACATTATATCGAATGTAGGTATGGTACTAATGATATGGTTATTATATGTACATATCTGTGGGAATGAATTAGTATATTACATTATATCTAATGTAGATATAGTGCTAATGATATTGTTATTAAAGGTACATTGATCTGTGGGAATGAATCAGTATATTACATTATATCGTGTGTAGATATAGTACTAATGATATGGTTATTAAAGGTATATTGATCTGTGGGAATGAATCAGTATAATACAATATATCGAATGTAGATATAGTACTAATGATATTGTCATTAAATGTACATTGATCTTTGGGGATCAATCAGTATATTACATTATATCTAATGTAGATATGGTAATAATGATATTGTTATTAATTGTACATTACGTATGTAATGTAGATATACAACTAATGATGATGTTATTAAATGTACATTGATCAGTGGGAATGAATCTGTATATGAAATTATATCTAATGTAGATACAGTAATAATGATATTGTTATTATATGTACATTGATCTGTGGGAATGAATCAGTATATTACATTATATCGAATGTAGATATAGTGCTAATGATATGGTTATTAAAGGTATGTTGATCTGTGGGAATGAATCAGTACAATACATTATATCTAATGTAGATATAGTGGTAATGATATTGTTATGAAAGGTGCATTGATTTGTGGGAATCCATCAGTATATTACATTATATCGAATGTAGGTATGGTACTAATGATATGGTTATTATATGTACATATCTGTGGGAATCAATCAGTATATTACGTTATATCGAGTGTAGATATAGTGCTAATGATATCGTTATTAAAGGTGCATTGGTCTGTGGGAATGAATCAGTATATTACATTATATCGAATGTAGATATAGTACTAATGATATTGTTATTAAATGTACATTGATCAGTGGGAATGAATCTGTATATGAAATTATATCTAATGTAGATATAGTAATAATGATATTGTTATTAAATGTACATTGATTTTTGCGGATCAATCAGTATATTACATTATATCTAATGTGGATATGGTGATAATAATATTGTTATTAATTGTACATTACGTATGTAATGTAGATATACTACTAATGATGATGTTATTAAATGTACATTGATCAGTGGGAATGAATCTGTATATGAAATTATATCTAATGTAGATATAGTAATAATGATATTGTTATTAAATGTACATTGATCAGTGGGAATCCATCGGTATATTACATTATATCGAATGTAGGTATGGTACTAATGATATGGTTATTATATGTACATATCTGTGGGAATGAATCAGTATATTACATTATATCGAATGTAGATATAGTGCTAATGATATGGTTATTAACGGTGCATTGGTCTGTGGGAATGAACCAGTATATTACATTATATCGAATGTAGATATAGTACTAATGGTATGGTTATTAAAGGTATATTGATCTGTGGGAATGAATCAGTATATTACATTATATCGGATGTAGATATAGTACTAATGATATTGTCATTAAATGTACATTGATCTTTGGGGATCAATCAGTATATTACATTATATCTAATGTAGATATGGTGATTATAATATTGTTATTAATTGTACATTACGTATGTAATGTAGATATACTACTAATGATGTTGTTATTAAATGTACATTGACCAGTGGGAATGAATCAGTATATTACATTATATCGAATGTAGATATAGTACTAATGATATGGTTATTAAAGGTATATTGATCTGTGGGAATGAATCAGTATATTACATTATTTCGGATGTAGATATAGTACTAATGATATTGTCATTAAATGTACATTGATCTTTGGGGATCAATCAGTATATTACATTATATCTAATGTAGATATAGTGCTAATGATATTGTTATTAAAGGTACATTGATCTCTGGGTAATAATCGGGATATCACATTATATCCAATGTAGAATTGGTAATAATGATATTGTTATTAATTGTACATTGCATATGTAATGTAGATATACTACTAATGATATTGCTATTTAATGTACATTGATCTGTGGGAATGAATCTGTATATGACATTATACCTAATGTAGATATAGTAATAATGATATTGTTATTAAATGTACATTGATCTGTGGGAATGAATCAGTATATTACATTATATCGAATGTAGATATAGTACTAATGATATCGTTATAAAAGGCACATTGATCTGTGGGAAGGAATCTGTACACTACATTATATCGAATGTAGATATAGTGCTAATGATATTGTTATTAAAGGTACATTGATCTGTGGGAATGAATCAGTATATTACATTATATCGAATGTAGATATAGCACTAACGATATGGTTATTAAATGTACATTGATCTGTGGGAATGAATCAGTATATTAGATTATATCGAATGTAGATATAGTGCTAATGATATTGTTATGAAAGGTGCATTGATCTGTGGGAATCCATCAGTATATTACATTATATCTAATGTAAATATGGTGATAATAATATTGTTATTAATTGTACATTACGTATGTAATGTAGATATACTACTAAGGATGTTGTTGTTAAATGTACATTGATCAGTGGGAATGAATCAGTATATTACATTATATCGAATGTAGATATAGTGCTAATGATATTGTTATGAAAGGTGCATTGATCTGTGGGAATCCATCGGTATATTACATTATATCGAATGTAGGTATGGTACTAATAATATGGTTATTATATGTACATATCTGTGGGAATGAATCAGTATATTACATTATATCGAATGTAGATATAGTACTAATGATATGGTTATTGAATGTACATTGATCTGTGGGAATGAATCAGTATATTACATTATATCGGATGTAGATATAGTGCTAATGATATTGTTATGAAAGGTGCATTGATCTGTGGGAATCCATCAGTATATTACATTATATCGAATGTAAATATGCTACTAATGATATTGTTGTTATATGTCCATTGATCTGTGGGAATGAATCAGTATATTACATTATATCGAATGTAGATTTAGCACTAATGATATTGTTATTAACTGTACATTGATCTTTGGGGATCAATCAGTATATTACATTATATCTAATGTAGATATGGTGATAATAATATTGTTATTAATTGTACATTACGTATGTAATGTAGATATACTACTAATGATGATGTTATTAAATGTACATTGATCAGTGGGAATGAATCTGTATATGAAATTATATCTAATGTAGATATAGTAATAATGATATTGTTGTTATATGTCCATTGATCTGTGGGAATGAATCAGTATATAACATTATATCGAATGTAGATATAGTGCTAATGATATGGTTATTAAAGGTATATTGATCTGTGGGAATGAATCAGTATATTACATTATATCTAATGTAGATATAGTGCTAATGATATTGTTATGAAAGGTGCATTGATCTGTGGGAATCCATCAGTATATTACATTATATCTAATGTAAATATGGTGATAATAATATTGTTATTAATTGTACATTACGTATGTAATGTAGATATACTACCAAGGATGTTGTTGTTAAATGTATATTGATCAGTGGGAATGAATCAGTATATTACATTATATCGAATGTAGATATAGTGCTAATGATATTGTTATGAAAGGTGCATTGATCTGTGGGAATCCATCGGTATATTACATTATACCGAATGTAGGTATGGTACTAATGATATGGTTATTATATGTACATATCTGTGGGAATGAATCAGTATATTACATTATATCGAATGTAGGTATAGTACTAATGATATGGTTATTGAATGTACATTGATCTGTGGGAATGAATCAGTACATTACATTATATCGGATGTAGATATAGTACTAATGATACTGTCATTAAATGTACACTGATCTTTGGGGATCAATCAGTATATTACATTATATCTAATGTAGATATGGTGATAATAATATTGTTATTAATTGTACATTACGTATGTAATGTAGATATACTACTAATGATGTTGTTATTAAATGTACATTGATCAGTGGGAATGAATCAGTATATTACATTATATTGAATGTAGATATAGTACTAATGATATGGTTATTAAAGGTATATTGATCTGTGGGAATGAATCAGTATAATACATTATATCGAATGTAGATATAGTACTAATGATATTGTCATTAAATGTACATTGATCTTTGGGGATCAATCAGTATATTACATTATATCTAATGTAGATATGGTAATAATGATATTGTTATTAATTGTACATTACGTATGTAATGTAGATATACTACTAATGATGATGTTATTAAATGTACATTGATCAGTGGGAATGAATCTGTATATGAAATTATATCTAATGTAGATATAGTAATATTGATATTGTTATTAAATGTACATTGATCTGTGGGAATGAATCAGTATATTACATTATATCGAATGTAGATATAGTGCTAATGATATAGTTATTAAAGGTATATTGATCTGTGGGAATGAATCCGTATATTACATTATATCTAATGTAGATATAGTGGTAATGATATTGTTATGAAAGGTTCATTGATCTGTGGGAATCCATCAGTATATTACATTATATCGAATGTAGGTATGGTACTAATGATATGGTTATTATATGTAAATATCCGTGGGAATGAATCAGTATATTACGTTATATCGAGTGTAGATAGAGTGCTAATGATATTGTTATTAACGGTGCATTGGTCTGTGGGAATGAATCAGTATATTACATTACATCGAATGTAGATATAGTACTAATGATATGGTTATTAAAGGTATATTGATCTGTGGGAATGAATCAGTATATTACATTATATCGGATGTAGATATAGTACTAATGATATTGTCATTAAATGTACATTGATCTTTGGGGATCAATCAGTATATTACATTATATCTAATGTAGATATGGTGATAATAATATTGTTATTAATTGTACATTACGTATGTAATGTAGATATACTACTAATGATGTTGTTATTAAATGTACATTGACCAGTGGGAATGAATCAGTATATTTCATTATATCGAATGTAGATATAGTACTTATGATATGGTTATTAAAGGTATATTGATCTGTGGGAATGAATCAGTATATTACATTATTTCGGATGTAGATATAGTACTAATGATATTGTCATTAAATGTACATTGATCTTTGGGGATCAATCAGTATATTACATTATATCGAATGTAGATATGCTACTAATGATGTTGTTATTAAATGTACATTGATCAGTGGGAATGAATCTGTATATGAAATTGCGTCTAATGTAGATATAGTAATAATGATATTGTTATTAAATGTACATTGATCAGTGGGAATGAATCTGTATATGAAATTATATCTAATGTAGATATAGTAATAATGATATTGTTATTAAATGTACATTGATCAGTGGGAATGAATCTGTATATGAAATTATATCTAATGTAGATATAGTAATAATGATATTGTTATTAAATGTACATAACATATCTAATGTAGATATGGTACTAATGATATGGTTATGAAATGTACATTGATCTGTGGGAATGAATCAGTATATTCCATTATATCGAATGTAGATATAGTGCTAATGATATCGTTATTAAAGGCACATTGATCTGTGGGAAGGAATCTGTGTACTACATTATATCGAATGTAGATATAGTGCTAATGATATTGTTATGAAAGGTGCACTGATCTGTGGGAATCCATCAGTATATTACATTATATCGAATGTAGGTATGGTACTAATGATATGGTTATTGTATGTACATATCTGTGGGAATGAATCAGTATATTACGTTATATCGAATGTAGATATAGTGCTAATGATATTGTTATTAAAGGTGCATTGGTCTGTGGGAATGAATCAGTATATTACATTATATCGAATGTAGATTTAGCACTAATGATATTGTTATTAAATGTACATTGATCTTTGGGGATCAATCAGTATATTACATTATATCTAATGTAGATATGGTGATAATAATATTGTTATTAATTGTACATTACGTATGTAATGTAGATATACTACTAATGATGATGTTATTAAATGTACATTGATCAGTGGGAATGAATCTGTATATGAAATTATATCTAATGTAGATATAGTAATAATGATATTGTTGTTATATGTCCATTGATCTGTGGGAATGAATCAGTATATTACATTATATCGAATGTAGATATAGTGCTAATGATATGGTTATTAAAGGTATATTGATCTGTGGGAATGAATCAGTATATTACATTATATCGAATGTAGATATAGTGCTAATGATATGGTTATTAAAGGTATATTGACCTGTGGGAATGAATCAGTATATTACATTATATCTAATGTAGATATAGTGCTAATGATATGGTTATTAAAGGTATATTGATCTGTGGGAATGGATCAGTATATTACATTATATCTAATGTAGATATAGTGCTAATGATATTGTTATGAAAGGTGCATTGATCTGTGGGAATCCATCAGTATATTACATTATATCGAATGTAGGTATGGTACTAATGATATGGTTATTGTATGTACATATCTGTGGGAATGAATCAGTATATTACGTTATATCGAATGTAGATATAGTGCTAATGATATTGTTATTAAAGGTGCATTGGTCTGTGGGAATGAATCAGTATATTACATTATATCGAATGTAGATATAGTACTAATGATATGGTTATTAAAGGTATATTGATCTGTGGGAATGAATCAGTATATTACATTATACCGGATGTAGATATAGTACTAATGATATTGTCATTAACTGTACATTGATCTTTGGGGATCAATCAGTACATTACATTATATCTAATGTAGATATGGTGATAATAATATTGTTATTAATTGCACATTACGTATGTAATGTAGATATACTACTAATGATGTTGTTATTAAATGTACATTGATCAGTGGGAATGAATCAGTATATTAGATTATATCGAATGTAGATATAGTGCTAATAATATTGTTATGAAAGGTGCATTGATCTGTGGGAATCCATCAGTATATTACATTATATCGAATGTAGATATGCTACTAATGATATTGTTGTTATATGTCCATTGATCTGTGGGAATGAATCAGTATATTACATTATATCGAATGTAGATTTAGCACTAATGATATTGTTATTAAATGTACATTGATCTTTGGGGATCAATCAGTATATTACATTATATCTAATGTAGATATGGTGATAATAATATTGTTATTAATTGTACATTACGTATGTAATGTAGATATGCTACTAATGATGATGTTATTAAATGTACATTGATCAGTGGGAATGAATCTGTATATGAAATTATATCTAATGTAGATATAGTAATAATGATATTGTTGTTATATGTCCATTGATCTGTGGGAATGAATCAGTATATAACATTATATCGAATGTAGATATAGTGCTAATGATATGGTTATTAAAGGTATATTGATCTGTGGGAATGAATCAGTATATTACATTATATCTAATGTAGATATAGGGCTAATGATATTGTTATGAAAGGTGCATTGATCTGTGGGAATCAATCAGTATATTACATTATATCGGATGTAGATATAGTACTAATGATATTGTCAATAACTGTACATTGATCTTTGGGGATCAATCAGTATATTACATTATATCTAATGTAGATATGGTGATAATAATATTGTTATTAATTGTACATTACGTATGTAATGTAGATATATTACTAATGATATTGTTATTAAATGTACATTGATCAGTGGGAATGAATCTGTATATTACATTATATCGAATGTAGATATAATGCTAATGATATCGTTATTAAAGGCACATTGATCTGTGGGAAGGAATCTGTATACTACATTATATCGAATGTAGATATAGTGCTAATGATATTGTTATTAAATGTACATTGATCTGTGGGAATGAATCAGTATATTACATTATATCTAATGTAGATATAGCACTAACGATATGGTTATTAAATGTACATTGATCTGTGGGAATGAATCAGTATATTACATTATATCGAATGTAGATATAGTGCTAATGATATTGTTATGAAAGGTGCATTGATCTGTGGGAATCCATCAGTATATTACATTATATCGAATGTAGATATGCTACTAATGATATTGGTATTAAAAGTACATTGATCTGTGGGGATCAATCAGTATATTACATTATATCTAATGTAGATATGGTGATAATAATATTGTTATTAATTGCACATTACGTATGTAATGTAGATATACTACTAATGATGTTGTTATGAAATGTACATTGATCTGTGGGAATGAATCAGTATATTACATTATATCGAATGTAGATATAGTGCTAATGATATCGTTATTAAAGGCACATTGATCTGTGGGAATGAATCAGTATATTACATTATATCGAATGTAGATATAGTGCTAATGATATTGTTATGAAAGGTGCATTGATCTGTGGGAATCCATCAGTATATTACATTATATCTAACGTAGATATGGTGATAATAATATTGTTATTAATTGTACATTACGTATGTAATGTAGATATACTAGTAAGGATGTTGTTGTTAAATGTACATTGATCAGTGGGAATGAATCAGTATATTACATTATATCGAATGTAGATATAGTGCTAATGATATTGTTATGAACGGTGCATTTGTCTGTGGGAATCCATCGGTATATTACATTATATCGAATGTAGGTATGGTACTAATGATATGGTTATTATATGTACATATCTGTGGGAATGAATCAGTATATTACATTATATCGAATGTAGATATAGTACTAATGATATGGTTATTGAATGTACATTGATCAGTGGGAATGAATCAGCATATTACATTATATCGAATGTAGATATAGTACTAATGATATGGCTATTAAAGGTATATTGATCTGTGGGAATGAATCAGTATTATACATTATATCGGATGTAGATATAGTACTAATGATATTGTCATTAAAGGTACATTGATCTGTGGGAATGAATCAGTATATTACATTATATCGAATGTAGATATAGTGCTAATGATATGGTTATTAATGGTATGTTGATCTGTGGGAATGAATAAGTACATTACATTATATCGAATGTAGATATACTACTAATGATGTTGTTATTAAATGTACATTGGTCAGTGGGAACGAATCTGTATATGAAATTATATCTAATGTAGATATAGTAATTATGATATTGTTATTAAATGTACATTGATCTTTGGGGATCAATCAGTATATTGCATTATATCTAATGTGGATATGGTGATAATAATATTGTTATTAATTGTACATTACGTATGTGATGTAGATATATTACTAATGATATTGTTATTAAATGTACATTGATTAGTGGGAATGAATCTGTATATGAAATTATATCTAATGTAGATATAGTAATAATGATATTGTTATTAAATGTACATTGATCAGTGGGAATGAATCTGTATATGAAATTATATCTAATGTAGATATAGTAATAGTGATATTGTTATTAAATGTACATTGATCTGTGGGAATGAATCAGTATATTACATTACATATAATGTAGATATGCTAATAATGATATTGTTATTAAACGTACATTGATCTTTGGGGATCAATCAGTATATTACATTATATCGAATGTAGGTATGGTACTAATGATATGGTTATTATATGTACATATCTGTGGGAATCAATCAGTATATTACGTTATATCGAATGTAGATATAGTGCTAATGATATTGTTATTAAAGGTGCATTGGTCTGTGGGAATGAATCAGTATATTACATTATATCGTATGTAGATATAGTACTAATCATATGGTTATTCAATGTACATTGATCGATGGGAATGAATCAGTATATTACATTATATCGAATGTAGATATAGTGCTAATGATATGGTTATTAAAGGAACATTGATCTGTGGGAATGAATCAGTATATTACATTATATCTAATGTAGATATAGTGGTAATGATATTGTTATGAAAGGTTCATTGATCTGTGGGAATCCATCAGTATATTACATTATATCGAATGTAGGTATCGTACTAATGATATGGTTATTATATGTACATATCTGTGGGAATGAATCAGTATATTACGTTATATCGAGTGTAGATATAGTGCTAATGATATCGTTATTAAAGGTGCATTGGTCTGTGGGAATGAATCAGTATATTACATTATATCGAATGTAGATATAGTACTAATGATATGGTTATTAAAGGTATATTGATCTGTGGGAATGAATCGGTATATTACATTATATCGAATGTAGATATAGTGCTAATGATATAGTTATTAAAGGTATATTGATCTGTGGGAATGAATCCGTATATTACATTATATCTAATGTAGATATAGTGCTGATGATATTGTTATGAAAGGTGCATTGATCTGTGGGAATCCATCAGTATGTTACATTATATCGAATGTAGGTATGGTACTAATGATATGGTTATTATATGTACATATCTGTGGGAATGAATTAGTATATTACATTATATCTAATGTAGATATAGTGCTAATGATATTGTTATTAAAGGTACATTGATCTGTGGGAATGAATCAGTATATTACATTATATCGTGTGTAGATATAGTACTAATGATATGGTTATTAAAGGTATATTGATCTGTGGGAATGAATCAGTATAATACAATATATCGAATGTAGATATAGTACTAATGATATTGTCATTAAATGTACATTGATCTTTGGGGATCAATCAGTATATTACATTATATCTAATGTAGATATGGTAATAATGATATTGTTATTAATTGTACATTACGTATGTAATGTAGATATACAACTAATGATGATGTTATTAAATGTACATTGATCAGTGGGAATGAATCTGTATATGAAATTATATCTAATGTAGATACAGTAATAATGATATTGTTATTATATGTACATTGATCTGTGGGAATGAATCAGTATATTACATTATATCGAATGTAGATATAGTGCTAATGATATGGTTATTAAAGGTATGTTGATCTGTGGGAATGAATCAGTACAATACATTATATCTAATGTAGATATAGTGGTAATGATATTGTTATGAAAGGTGCATTGATTTGTGGGAATCCATCAGTATATTACATTATATCGAATGTAGGTATGGTACTAATGATATGGTTATTATATGTACATATCTGTGGGAATCAATCAGTATATTACGTTATATCGAGTGTAGATATAGTGCTAATGATATCGTTATTAAAGGTGCATTGGTCTGTGGGAATGAATCAGTATATTACATTATATCGAATGTAGATATAGTACTAATGATATTGTTATTAAATGTACATTGATCAGTGGGAATGAATCTGTATATGAAATTATATCTAATGTAGATATAGTAATAATGATATTGTTATTAAATGTACATTGATTTTTGCGGATCAATCAGTATATTACATTATATCTAATGTGGATATGGTGATAATAATATTGTTATTAATTGTACATTACGTATGTAATGTAGATATACTACTAATGATGATGTTATTAAATGTACATTGATCAGTGGGAATGAATCTGTATATGAAATTATATCTAATGTAGATATAGTAATAATGATATTGTTATTAAATGTACATTGATCAGTGGGAATCCATCGGTATATTACATTATATCGAATGTAGGTATGGTACTAATGATATGGTTATTATATGTACATATCTGTGGGAATGAATCAGTATATTACATTATATCGAATGTAGATATAGTGCTAATGATATGGTTATTAAAGATATATTGATCTGTGGGAATGAATCAGTATATTACATTATATCGGATGTAGATATAGTACTAATGATACTGTCATTAAATGTACACTGATCTTTGGGGATCAATCAGTATATTACATTATATCTAATGTAGATGTGGTGATAATAATATTGTTATTAATTGTACATTACGTATGTAATGTAGATATACTAATAATGATGTTGTTATTAAATGTACATTGATCAGTGGGAATGAATCAGTATATTACATTATATCGGATGTAGATATAGTACTAATGATATTGTCATTAAATGTACATTGATCTTTGGGGATCAATCAGTATATTACATTATATCTAATGTAGATATGGTGATAATAATATTGTTATTAATTGTACATTACGTATGTAATGTAGATATACTACTAATGATGTTGTTATTAAATGTACATTGATCAGTGGGAATGAATCAGTATATTACGTTATATCGAATGTAGATATAGTACTAATGATATGGTTATTAAAGGTATATTGATCTGTGGGAATGAATCAGTATAATACAATATATCGAATGTAGATATAGTACTAATGATATTGTCATTAAATGTACATTGATCTTTGGGGATCAATCAGTATATTACATTATATCTAATGTAGATATGGTAATAATGATATTGTTATTAATTGTACATTACGTATGTAATGTAGATATACAACTAATGATGATGTTATTAAATGTACATTGATCAGTGGGAATGAATCTGTATATGAAATTATATCTAATGTAGATACAGTAATAATGATATTGTTATTATATGTACATTGATCTGTGGGAATGAATCAGTATATTACATTATATCGAATGTAGATATAGTGCTAATGATATGGTTATTAAAGGTATGTTGATCTGTGGGAATGAATCAGTACATTACATTATATCTAATGTAGATATAGTGGTAATGATATTGTTATGAAAGGTGCATTGATCTGTGGGAATCCATCAGTATATTACATTATATCAAATGTAGGTATGGTACTAATGATATGGTTATTATATGTACATATCTGTGGGAATGAATCAGTATATTACGTTATATCGAATGTAGATATAGTGCTAATGATATTGTTATTAAAGGTGCATTGGACTGTGGGAATGAATCAGTATATTACATTATATCGAATGTAGATATGGTACTAATGATATGGTTATTAAAGGTATATTGATCTGTGGGAATGAATCAGTATATTACATTATATCGGATGTAGATATAGTACTAATGATATTGTCATTAAATGTACATTGATCTTTGGGGATCAATCAGTATATTACATTATATCTAATGTAGATATGTTGATAATAATATAGTTATTATTTGTTCATTACGTATGTAATGTAGATATGCTACTAATGATGATGTTATTAAATGTACATTGATCAGTGGGAATGAATCTGTATATGAAATTATATCTAATGTAGATATAGTAATAATGATATTGTTATTAAATGTACATTGATCTGTGGGAATGAATCAGTATATTACATTATATCGAATGTAGATATAGTGCTAATGATATAGTTATTAAAGGTATATTGATCTGTGGGAATGAATCCGTATATTACATTATATCTAATGTAGATATAGTGCTGATGATATTGTTATGAAAGGTGCATTGATCTGTGGGAATCCATCAGTATGTTACATTATATCGTATGTAGGTATGGTACTAATGATATGGTTATTATATGTACATATCTGTGGGAATGGATCAGTATATTACATTATATCGAATGTAGATATAGTACTAATGATATGGTTATTAAAGGTATATGGATCTGTGGGAATGAATCAGTATATTACATTATATCGGATGTAGATATAGTACTAATGATATTGTCATTAAATGTACATTGATCTTTGGGGATCAATCAGTATATTACATTATATCTAATGTAGATATGATGATAATAATATTGTTATTAATTGCACATTACGTATGTAATGTAGATATACTACTAAGGATGTTGTTGTTAAATGTACATTGATCAGTGGGAATGAATCAGTATATTACATTATATCGAATGTAGATATAGTGCTGATGATATTGTTATGAAAGGTGCATTGATCTGTGGGAATCCATCAGTATGTTACATTATATCGAATGTAGGTATGGTACTAATGATATGGTTATTATATGTACATATCTGTGGGAATGAATCAGTATATTACATTATATCGAATGTGGATTTAGTACTAATGATATAGTTATTAAAGGTATATTGATCTGTGGGAATGAATCAGTATATTACATTATATCGGATGTAGATATAGTACTAATGATATTGTCATTAAATGTACATTGATCTCTGGGGATCAATCAGTATATTACATTATATCTAATGTAGATATGATGACAATAATATTGTTCTTAATTGCACATTACGTATGTAATGTAGATATACTACTAATGATGTTGTTATTAAATGTACATTGATCAGTGGCAATGAATCAGTATATTACATTATATAGAATGTAGATATAGTGCTAATGATATTGTTATTAAAGGTACATTGATATCTGGGTAATAATCAGGATATCACATTATATCCAATGCAGAATTGGTAATAATGATATTGTTATTAATTGTACATTGCATATGTAATGTAGATATACTACTAATGATGATGTTATTAAATGTACATTGATCAGTGGGAATGAATCTGTATATGAAATTATATCTAATGTAGATACAGTAATAATGATACAGTTATTAAATGTACATTGATCTGTGGGAATGAATCAGTATATTACATTATATCTAATGTAGATATAGTGCTAATGATATTGTTATGAAAGGTGCATTGATCTGTGGGAATCCATCAGTATATTACATTATATCGAATGTAGGTACGGTACTGATGATATGGTTATTGTATGTACATATCTGTTGGAATGAATCAGTATATTACGTTATATCGAGTGTAGATAGAGTGCTAATGATATTGTTATTAACGGTGCATTGGTCTGTGGGAATGAATCAGTATATTACATTATATCGAATGTAGATATAGTACTAATGATATGGTTATTAAAGGTATATTGATCTGTGGGAATGAATCAGTATATTACATTATACGGATGTAGATATAGTACTAATGATATTGTCATTAAATGTACATTGATCTTTGGGGATCAATCAGTATATTACATTATATCTAATGTAGATATGGTAATAATGATATTGTTATTAATTGTACATTACGTATGTAATGTAGATATGCTACTGATGATATTGCTATTAAATGTACCTTGATCTGTGGGAATGAATCAGTATATTACATTATATCGAATGTAGATATAGTGCTAATGATATTGTTATTAAAGGTACATTGATCTCTGGGTAATAATCAGGATATCACATTATATCCAATGTAGAATTGGTAATAATGATATTGTTATTAATTGTACATTGCATATGTAATGTAGATATACTACTAATGATATTGCTATTTAATGCACATTGATCTGTGGGAATGAATCTGTATATGACATTATGCCTAATGTAGATATAGTAATAATGATATTGTTATTAAATGTACATTACATATCTAATGTAGATATGGTACTAATGATATGGCTATTAAAGGTATATTGATCTGTGGGAATGAATCAGTATATTACATTATATCTAATGTAGATATAGTGCTAATGATACTGTTATGAAAGGTACATTGATCTGTGGGAATCCATCAGTATATTACATTATATCTAATGTAGATATGGTAATAATGATATTGTTATTAATTGTACATTACATATGTAATGTAGATATACTACTGATGATATTGCTATTAAATGTACATTGATCTGTGGGAATGAATCAGTATATTACATTATATCGAATGTAGATATAGTGCTAATGATATTGTTATTAAAGGTACATTGATATCTGGGTAATAATCAGGATATCACATTATATCCAATGCAGAATTGGTAATAATGATATTGTTATTAATTGTACATTGCATATGTAATGTAGATATACTACTAATGATGATGTTATTAAATGTACATTGATCAGTGGGAATGAATCTGTATATGAAATTATATCTAATGTAGATACAGTAATAATGATACAGTTATTAAATGTACATTGATCTGTGGGAATGAATCAGTATATTACATTATATCGAATGTAGATATAGTGCTAATGATATTGTTATTAAAGGTACATTGATCTCTGGGTAATAATCAGGATATCACATTATATCCAATGTAGAATTGGTAATAATGATATTGTTATTAATTGTACATTGCATATGTAATGTAGATATACTACTAATGATATTGCTATTTAATGTACATTGATCTGTGGGAATGAATCTGTATATGACATTATGCCTAATGTAGATATAGTAATAATGATATTGTTATTAAATGTACATTACATATCTAATGTAGATATGGTACTAATGATATGGCTATTAAAGGTATATTGATCTGTGGGAATGAATCAGTATATTACATTATATCTAATGTAGATATAGTGCTAATGATACTGTTATGAAAGGTACATTGATCTGTGGGAATCCATCAGTATATTACATAATATCGAATGTAGATATGCTACTAATGATATTGGAATTAAATGTACATTGATCTGTGGGGATCAATCAGTATATTACATTATATCTAATGGAGATATGTTAATAATGATATTGTTATTAATTGTACATTACATATGTAATGTAGATATACTACTAATGATATTGCTATTAAATGTACATTGATCTGTGGGAATGAATCTGTATATGACAGTATACCTAATGTAGATATAGTAATAATGATATTGTTATTAAATGTACATAACATATCTAATGTAGATATGGTACTAATGATATGGTTATGAAATGTAAATTGATCTGTGGGAATGAATCAGTATATTCCATTATATCGAATGTAGATATAGTGCTAGTGATGTCGTTATTAAAGGCACATTGATCTGTGGGAAGGAATCTGTGTACTACATTATATCGAATGTAGATATAGTGCTAATGATATGGTTATTAAAGGTATATTGATCTGTGGGAATGAATCAGTATGTTACATTATATCTAATGTAGGTATGGTACTAATGATATGGTTATTGTATGTACATATCTGTGGGAATGACACAGTATATTACGTTATATCGAATGTAGATATAGTGCTGATGATATTGTTATTAAAGGTGCATTGGTCTGTGGGAATAAATCAGTATATTACATTATATCGAATGTAGATATAGTACTAATGATATGGTTATTAAAGGTATATTGATCTGTGGGAATGAATCAGTATATTACATTATATCGGATGTAGATATAGTACTATTGATATTGTCATTAACTGTACATTGATCTTTGGGGATCAATCAGTATATTACATTATATCTAATGTAGATATGGTGATAATAATATTGTTATTAATTGTACATTACGTATGTAATGTAGATATACTACTAATGATGTTGTTATTATATGTACATTGATCTGTGGGAATGAATCAGTATATTACATTATATCGAATGTAGATATAGTGCTAATGATATGGTTATTAAAGGTATATTGATCTGTGGGAATGAATCAGTATATTACATTATATCTAATGTAGATATAGTGCTAATGATATTGTTATGAAAGATGCATTGATCTGTGGGAATCCATCAGTATATTACATTATATCGAATGTAGGTATGGTACTAATGATATGGTTATTGTATGTACATATCTGTGGGAATGAATCAGTATATTACATTATACCGGATGTAGATATAGTACTATTGATATGGTT
The DNA here is from genome assembly GCF_051020975.1 of Osmia lignaria lignaria. NCBI lineage: Eukaryota > Metazoa > Arthropoda > Insecta > Hymenoptera > Megachilidae > Osmia > Osmia lignaria. The sequence goes on along the minus strand of NC_135038.1, from coordinate 226,300 downwards.
ATTAAATATATTAATCTGTGGGAATGAATCAGTATATTATATTATATCGAATGTAGATATAGTGCTAATGATATGGTTATTAAAGGTATATTAATCTGTGGGAATGAATCAGTATATTACATTATATCTAATGTAGATATAGTGCTAATGATATTGTTATGAAAGGTGCATTGATCTGTGGGAATCCATCAGTATATTACATTATATCTAACGTAGATATGGTGATAATAATATTGTTATTAATTGTACATTACGTATGTAATGTAGATATACTACTAAGGATGTTGTTGTTAAATGTACATTGATCAGTGGGAATGAATCAGTATATTACATTATATCGAATGTAGATATAGTGCTATTGATATTGTTATGAAAGGTGCATTTATCTGTGGGAATCCATCGGTATATTACATTATATCGAATGTAGGTATGGTACTAATGTTATGGTTATTATATGTACATATCTGTGGGAATGAATCAGTATATTACGTTATATCGAATGTAGATATAGTGCTAATGATATTGTTATTAAAGGTGCATTGGTCTGTGGGAATGAATCAGTATATTACATTATATCGAATGTAGATATAGTACTAATGATATGGTTATTCAATGTACATTGATCGATGGGAATGAATCAGTATATTACATTATATCGAATATAGATATAGTGCTAATGATATTGTTATGAAAGGTGCATTGATCTGTGGGAATCCATCAGTATATTACATTATATCGAATGTAGATATGGTACTAATGATATGGTTATTATATGTACATATCTGTGGGAATGAATCAGTATATTACGTTATATCGAATGTAGATATAGTGCTAATGATATTGTTATTAAAGGTGCATTGGTCTGTGGGAATGAATCAGTATATTACATTATATCGAATGTAGATATAGGACTAATGATATGGTTATTAAAGGTATATTGATCTGTGGGAATGAATCAGTATATTACATTATATCGGATGTAGATATAGTACTAATGATATTGTCATTAAATGTACATTGATCTTTGGGGATCAATCAGTATATTACATTATATCTAATGTAGATATGGTGATAATAATATTGTAATTAATTGTTCATTACGTATGTAATGTAGATATGCTACTAATGATGATGTTATTAAATGTACATTGATCAGTGGGAATGAATCAGTATATTACATTATATCGAATGTAGATATAGTGCTAATGATATTGTTATGAACGGTGCATTTGTCTGTGGGAATCCATCGGTATATTACATTATATCGAATGTAGGTATGGTACTAATGATATGGTTATTATATGTACATATCTGTGGGAATGAATCAGTATATTACATTATATCGAATGTAGATATAGTACTAATGATATTGTCATTAAATGTACATTGATCTTTGGGGATCAATCAGTATATTACATTATATCTAATGTAGATATGGTAATAATGATATTGTTATTAATTGTGCATTACGTATGTAATGTAGATATGCTACTAATGATGTTGTTATTAAATGTACATTGATCAGTGGGAATGAATCTGTATATGAAATTATATCTAATGTAGATATAGTAATAATGATATTGTTATTAAATGTACATTGATCAGTGGGAATGAATCTGTATATGAAATTATATCTAATGTAGATATAGTAATAATGATATTGTTATTAAATGTACATAACATATCTAATGTAGATATGGTACTAATGATATGGTTATGAAATGTACATTGATCTGTGGGAATGAATCAGTATATTCCATTATATCGAATGTAGATATAGTGCTAATGATATCGTTATTAAAGGCACATTGATCTGTGGGAAGGAATCTGTGTACTACATTATATCGAATGTAGATATAGTGCTAATGATATTGTTATTCAAGGTACATTGATCTGTGGGAATGAACCAGTATATTACATTATATCGTATGTAGGTATAGTACTGTTGATATGGTTATTAAATATATTGATCTGTGGGAATGAACCAGTATATTACATTATATCGAATATAGATTTAGTACTAATGATATTGTTATTAAATGTACATTGATCTTTGGTGATCAATCAGTATATTACATTATATCTAATGTAGATATGGTGATAATAATATTGTTATTAATTATACATTACGTATGTAATGTAGATATACTACTAATGATGATGTTATTAAATGTACATTGATCAGTGGGAATGAATCTGTATATGAAATTATATCTAATGTAGATAAAGTGCTAATGATATTGTTATGAAAGGTGCATTGATCTGTGGGAATCCATCAGTATATTACATTATATCGAATGTAGGTATGGTACTAATGTTATGGTTATTATATGTACATATCTGTGGGAATGAATCAGTATATTACGTTATATCGAATGTAGATATAGTGCTAATGATATTGTTATTAAAGGTGCATTGGTCTGTGGGAATGAATCAGTATATTACATTATATCGAATGTAGATATAGTACTAATGATATGGTTATTCAATGTACATTGATCGATGGGAATGAATCAGTATATTACATCATATCGAATATAGATATAGTGCTAATGATATTGTTATGAAAGGTGCATTGATCTGTGGGAATCCATCAGTATATTACATTATATCGAATGTAGATATGGTACTAATGATATGGTTATTATATGTACATATCTGTGGGAATGAATCAGTATATTACGTTATATCGAATGTAGATACAGTGCTAATGATATTGTTGTTAAAGGTATATTGATCTGTGGGAATGAATCAGTACATTACATTATATCTAATGTAGATATAGTGGTAATGATATTGTTATGAAAGGTGCATTGATCTGTGGGAATCCATCAGTATATTACATTATATCGAATGTAGGTATGGTACTAATGATATGGTTATTATATGTACATATCTGTGGGAATGAATCAGTATATTACGTTATATCGAATGTAGATATAGTGCTAATGATATTGTTATTAAAGGTGCATTGGTCTGTGGGAATGAATCAGTATATTACATTATATCGAATGTAGATATAGTACTAATGATATGGTTATTAAAGGTATATTGATCTGTGGGAATGAATCAGTATATTACATTATATCGGATGTAGATATAGTACTAATGATATTGTCATTAAATGTACATTGATCTTTGGGGATCAATCAGTATATTACATTATATCTAATGTAGATATGGTGATAACAATATTGTTATTAATTGCTCATTACGTATGTAATGTAGATATGCTACTAATGATGATGTTATTAAATGTACATTGATCAGTGGGAATGAATCTGTATATGAAATTATATCTTATGTAGATATAATAATAATGATATTGTTATTAAATGTACATTGATCTGTGGGAATGAATCAGTATATTACATTATATCGAATGTAGATATAGTGCTAATGATATGGTTATTAAAGGTATATTGACCTGTGGGAATGAATCAGTATATTACATTACATCTAATGTAGATATAGTGCTAATGATATGGTTATTAAAGGTATATTGATCTGTGGGAATGAATCAGTATATTACATTATATCTAATGTAGATATAGTGCTAATGATATTGTTATGAAAGGTGCATTGATCTGTGGGAATCCATCAGTATATTACATTATATCGAATGTAGGTATGGTACTAATGATATGGTTATTGTATGTACATATCTGTGGGAATGAATCAGTATATTACGTTATATCGAATGTAGATATAGTGCTAATGATATTGTTATTAAAGGTGCATTGGTCTGTGGGAATGAATCAGTATATTACATTATATCGAATGTAGATATAGTACTAATGATATGGTTATTAAAGGTGTGTTGATCTCTGGGAATGAATCAGTACATTACATTATATCGAATGTAGATATACTACTAATGATGTTGTTATTAAATGTACATTGATCAGTGGGAATGAATCTGTATATGAAATTATATCTAATGTAGATATAGTAATAATGATATTGTTATTAAATGTACATTGATCTGTAGGAATGAATCAGTATATTACATTATATCGAATGTAGATATAGTGCTAATGATATGGTTATTAAAGGTATATTGATCTGTGGGAATGAATCAGTATATTACATTATATCTAATGTAGATATAGTGCTAATGATATTGTTATGAAAGGTGCATTGATCTGTGGGAATCCATCAGTATATTACATTATATCGAATGTAGGTATGGTACTAATGATATGGTTATTGTATGTACATATCTGTGGGAATGAATCAGTATATTACGTTATATCGAATGTAGATATAGTGCTAATGATATGGTTATTAAAGGTGCATTGGTCTGTGGGAATGAATCAGTATATTACATTATATCGAATGTAGATATAGTACTAATGATATGGTTATTAAAGGTATATTGATCTGTGGGAATGAATCAGTATATTACATTATACCGGATGTAGATATAGTACTATTGATATGGTTATTAAATATATTAATCTGTGGGAATGAATCAGTATATTATATTATATCGAATGTAGATATAGTGCTAATGATATGGTTATTAAAGGTATATTAATCTGTGGGAATGAATCAGTATATTACATTATATCTAATGTAGATATAGTGCTAATGATATTGTTATGAAAGGTGCATTGATCTGTGGGAATCCATCAGTATATTACATTATATCTAACGTAGATATGGTGATAATAATATTGTTATTAATTGTACATTACGTATGTAATGTAGATATACTACTAAGGATGTTGTTGTTAAATGTACATTGATCAGTGGGAATGAATCAGTATATTACATTATATCGAATGTAGATATAGTGCTATTGATATTGTTATGAAAGGTGCATTTATCTGTGGGAATCCATCGGTATATTACATTATATCGAATGTAGGTATGGTACTAATGTTATGGTTATTATATGTACATATCTGTGGGAATGAATCAGTATATTACGTTATATCGAATGTAGATATAGTGCTAATGATATTGTTATTAAAGGTGCATTGGTCTGTGGGAATGAATCAGTATATTACATTATATCGAATGTAGATATAGTACTAATGATATGGTTATTCAATGTACATTGATCGATGGGAATGAATCAGTATATTACATTATATCGAATATAGATATAGTGCTAATGATATTGTTATGAAAGGTGCATTGATCTGTGGGAATCCATCAGTATATTACATTATATCGAATGTAGATATGGTACTAATGATATGGTTATTATATGTACATATCTGTGGGAATGAATCAGTATATTACGTTATATCGAATGTAGATATAGTGCTAATGATATTGTTATTAAAGGTGCATTGGTCTGTGGGAATGAATCAGTATATTACATTATATCGAATGTAGATATAGTACTAATGATATGGTTATTAAAGGTATATTGATCTGTGGGAATGAATCAGTATATTACATTATATCGGATGTAGATATAGTACTAATGATATTGTCATTAAATGTACATTGATCTTTGGGGATCAATCAGTATATTACATTATATCTAATGTAGATATGGTGATAATAATATTGTAATTAATTGTTCATTACGTATGTAATGTAGATATGCTACTAATGATGATGTTATTAAATGTACATTGATCAGTGGGAATGAATCAGTATATTACATTATATCGAATGTAGATATAGTGCTAATGATATTGTTATGAACGGTGCATTTGTCTGTGGGAATCCATCGGTATATTACATTATATCGAATGTAGGTATGGTACTAATGATATGGTTATTATATGTACATATCTGTGGGAATGAATCAGTATATTACATTATATCGAATGTAGATATAGTACTAATGATATTGTCATTAAATGTACATTGATCTTTGGGGATCAATCAGTATATTACATTATATCTAATGTAGATATGGTGATAATAATATTGTTATTAATTGTACATTACGTATGTAATGTAGATATACTACTAATGATGTTGTTATTATATGTACATTGATCTGTGGGAATGAATCAGTATATTACATTATATCGTATGTAGATATAGTACTATTGATATGGTTATTAAATATATTGATCTGTGGGAATGAATCAGTATATTACATTATATCGAATGTAGATTTAGCACTACTGATATTGTTATTAAATGTACATTGATCTTTGGGGATCAATCAGTATATTACATTATATCTAATGTAGATATGGTAATAATGATATTGTTATTAATTGTACATTACGTATGTAATGTAGATATACTACTAATGATGATGTTATTAAATGTACATTGATCAGTGGGAATGAATCTGTATATGAAATTATATCTAATGTAGATACAGTAATAATGATATTGTTATTATATGTACATTGATCTGTGGGAATGAATCAGTATATTACATTATATCGAATGTAGATATAGTGCTAATGATATGGTTATTAAAGGTATGTTGATCTGTGGGAATGAATCAGTACATTACATTATATCGAATGTAGATATACTACTAATGATGTTGTTATTAAATGTACATTGATCAGTGGGAATGAATCTGTATATGAAATTATATCTAATGTAGATATAGTAATAATGATATTGTTATTAAATGTACATTGATCTGTAGGAATGAATCAGTATATTACATTATATCGAATGTAGATATAGTGCTAATGATATGGTTATTAAAGGTATATTGATCTGTGGGAATGAATCAGTATATTACATTATATCTAATGTAGATATAGTGCTAATGATATTGTTATGAAAGGTGCATTGATCTGTGGGAATCCATCAGTATATTACATTATATCGAATGTAGGTATGGTACTAATGATATGGTTATTGTATGTACATATCTGTGGGAATGAATCAGTATATTACGTTATATCGAATGTAGATATAGTGCTAATGATATTGTTATTAAAGGTGCATTGGTCTGTGGGAATGAATCAGTATATTACATTATATCGAATGTAGATATAGTACTAATGATATGGTTATTAAAGGTATATTGAACTGTGGGAATGAATCAGTATATTACATTATACCGGATGTAGATATAGTACTAATGATATTGTCATTAACTGTACATTGATCTTTGGGGATCAATCAGTATATTACATTATATCTAATGTAGATATGGTGATAATAATAGTGTTATTAATTGTACATTACGTACGTAATGTAGATATACTACTAATGATATTCTTATGAAAGGTGCATTGATCTGTGGAAATCCATCAGTATATTACATTATATGGAATGTAGATATGCTACTAATGATATTGGTATTAAATGTACATTGATCTGTGGGGATCAATCAGTATATTACATTATATCTAATGTAGATATGGTAATAATGATATTGTTATTAATTGTACATTACATATGTAATGTAGATATACTACTAATGATATTGCTAGTAAATGTACACGGATCTGTGGGAATCCATCAGTATATTACATTATATCTAATGTAGATATGGTGATAATAATATTGTTATTAATTGTACATTACGTATGTAATGTAGATATACCACTAATGATGATGTTATTAAATGTACATTGATCAGTGGGAATGAATGTATATATGAAATTATATCTAATGTAGATACAGTAATAATGATATTGTTATTATATGTACATTGATCTGTGGGAATGAATCAGTATATTACATTATATCGAATGTAGATATAGTGCTAATGATATGGTTATTAAAGGTATGTTGATATGTGGGAATGAATCAGTATATTACATTATATCGAATGTAGATATAGTGCTAATGATATGGTTATTAATGGTATGTTGATCTGTGGGAATGAATCAGTACATTACATTATATCGAATGTAGATATACTACTAATGATGTTGTTATTAAATGTACATTGATCAGTGGGAATGAATCTGTATATGAAATTATATCTAATGTAGATACAGTAATAATGATATTGTTATTATATGTACATTGATCTGTGGGAATGAATCAGTATATTACATTATATCGATTGTAGATATAGTGCTAATGATATCGTTATTAAAGGTGCATTGGTCTGTGGGAATGAATCAGTATATTACATTATATCGAATGTAGATATAGTACTAATGATATGGTTATTAAAGGTATATTGATCTGTGGGAATGAATCAGTATATTACATTATATCGGATGTAGATATAGTACTAATGATATCGTCATTAAATGTACATTGATCTTTGGGGATCAATCAGTATATTACTTTATATCTAATGTAGATATGGTGATAATAATATTGTTATTAATTGTACATTACGTATGTAATGTAGATATACTACTAATGATGATGTTATTAAATGTACATTGATCAGTGGGAATGAATCTGTATATGAAATTATATCTAATGTAGATATAGTAATATTGATATTGTTATTAAATGTACATTGATCTGTGGGAATGAATCAGTATATTACATTATATCGAATGTAGATATAGTGCTAATGATATAGTTATTAAAGGTATATTGATCTGTGGGAATGAATCCGTATATTACATTATATCTAATGTAGATATAGTGCTGATGATATTGTTATGAAAGGTTCATTGATCTGTGGGAATCCATCAGTATATTACATTATATCGAATGTAGGTATCGTACTAATGATATGGTTATTATATGTACATATCTGTGGGAATGAATCAGTATATTACATTATATCGAGTGTAGATATAGTGCTAATGATATCGTTATTAAAGGTGCATTGGTCTGTGGGAATGAATCAGTATATTACATTATATCGAATGTAGATATACTACTAATGATGATGTTATTAAATGTACATTGATCAGTGGGAATGAATCAGTATATTACATTATATCGAATGTAGATATAGTACTAATGATATGGTTATTAAAGGTATATTGATCTGTGGGAATGAATCCGTATATTACATTATATCTAATGTAGATATAGTGCTGATGATATTGTTATGAAAGGTGCATTGATCTGTGGGAATCCATCAGTATGTTACATTATATCGAATGTAGGTATGGTACTAATGATATGGTTATTATATGTACATATCTGTGGGAATGAATCAGTATATTACATTATATCGAATGTAGATATAGTACTAATGATATGGTTATTGAATGTACATTGATCTGTGGGAATGAATCAGTATATTACATTATATCGGATGTAGATATAGTACTAATGATACTGTCATTAAATGTACACTGATCTTTGGGGATCAATCAGTATATTACATTATATCTAATGTAGATATGGTGATAATAATATTGTTATTAATTGTACATTACGTATGTAATGTAGATATACTACTAATGATGCTGTTATTAAATGTACATTGATCAGTGGGAATGAATCAGTATATTACATTATATCGAATGTAGATATAGTACTAATGATATGGTTATTAAAGGTATATTGATCTGTGGGAATGAATCAGAATATTACATTATATCTAATGTAGATATAGTGCTAATGATATTGTTATGAAAGGTGCATTGATCTGTGGGAATCCATCAGTATATTACATTATATCTAACGTAGATATGGTGATAATAATATTGTTATTAATTGTACATTACGTATGTAATGTAGATATACTACTAAGGATGTTGTTGTTAAATGTACATTGATCAGTGGGAATGAATCAGTATATTACATTATATCGAATGTAGATATAGTACTAATGATATGGTTATTGAATGTACATTGATCTGTGGGAATGAATCAGTATATTACATTATATCGGATGTAGATATAGTACTAATGATACTGTCATTAAATGTACACTGATCTTTGGGGATCAATCAGTATATTACATTATATCTAATGTAGATATGGTGATAATAATATTGTTATTAATTGTACATTACGTATGTAATGTAGATATACTACTAATGATGTTGTTATTAAATGTACATTGATCAGTGGGAATGAATCAGTATATAACATTATATCGAATGTAGATATAGTACTAATGATATGGTTATTAAAGGTATATTGATCTGTGGGAATGAATCAGTTCAATACATTATATCGAATGTAGATATAGTACTAATGATATTGTCATTAAATGTACATTGATCTTTGGGGATCAATCTGTATATTACATTAAATCTAATGTAGATATGGTAATAATGATATTGTTATTAATTGTACATTACGTATGTAATGTAGATATACTACTAATGATGATGTTATTAAATGTACATTGATCAGTGGGAATGAATCAGTATATTACATTATATCGAATGTATATATAATGCTAATGATATCGTTATTAAAGGTACATTGATCTGTGGGAATGAATCAGTATATTACATTATATCGAATGTAGATATAGCACTAACGATATGGTTATTAAATGTACATTGATCTGTGGGAATGAATCAGTATATTACATTATATCGAATGTAGATATAGTGCTAATGATATTGTTATGAAAGGTGCATTCATCTGTGGGAATCCATCAGTATATTACATTATATCGAATGTAGATATGCTACTAATGATATTGGTATTAAATGTACATTGATCTGTGGGGATCAATCAGTATATTACATTATATCTAATGTAGATATGGTAATAATGATATTGTTATTAATTGTACATTACATATGTAATGTAGATATACTACTAATGATATTGCTAGTAAATGTACATTGATCTGTCCGAATGAATCTGTATATGACAGTATACCTAATGTAGATATAGTAATAATGATATTGGTTATTAAATGTACATAACATATCTAATGTAGATATGGTACTAACGATATGGGTATGAAATGTACATTGATCTGTGGGAATGAATCAGTATATTACATTATATCGAATGTAGATATAGTGCTAATGATATCGTTATTAAAGGCACATTGATCTGTGGGAAGGAATCTGTGTACTACATTATAACGAATGTAGATATAGTGCTAATGATATTGTTATTAAAGGTACATTGATCTGTGGGAATGAATCAGTATATTACATTATATCGTATGTAGATATAGTACTATTGATATGGTTATTAAATATATTAAATTGTGGGAATGAAACAGTATATTACATTATATCGAATGTAGATATAGTGCTAATGATATGGTTATTAAAGGAATATTGATCTGTGGGAATGAATCAGTATATTACATTATATCTAATGTAGATATAGTGGTAATGATATTGTTATGAAAGGTTCATTGATCTGTGGGAATCCATCAGTATATTACATTATATCGAATGTAGGTATCGTACTAATGATATGGTTATTATATGTACATATCTGTGGGAATGAATCAGTATATTACGTTATATCGAGTGTAGATATAGTGCTAATGATATCGTTATTAAAGGTGCATTGGTCTGTGGGAATGAATCAGTATATTACATTATATCGAATGTAGATATAGTACTAATGATATGGTTATTAAAGGTATATTGATCTGTGGGAATGAATCAGTATATTACATTATATCGGATGTAGATATAGTACTAATGATATTGTCATTAAATGTACATTGATCTTTGGGGATCAATCAGTATATTACATTATATCTAATGTAGATATGATGATAATAATATTGTTATTAATTGCACATTACGTATGTAATGTAGATATACTACTAATGATGATGTTATTAAATGTACATTGATCAGTGGGAATGAATCTGTATATGAAATTATATCTAATGTAGATATAGTAATATTGATATTGATATTAAATGTACATTGATCTGTGGGAATGAATCAGTATATTACATTATATCGAATGTAGATATAGTGCTAATGATATAGTTATTAAAGGTATATTGATTTGTGGGAATGAATCCGTATATTACATTATATCTGATGTAGATATAGTGGTAATGATATTGTTATGAAAGGTTCATTGATCTGTGGGAATCCATCAGTATATTACATTATATCGAATGTAGGTATCGTACTAATGATATGGTTATTATATGTACATATCTGTGGGAATGAATCAGTATATTACGTTATATCGAGTGTAGATATAGTGCTAATGATATCGATATTAAAGGTGCATTGGTCTGTGGGAATGAATCAGTATATTACATTATATCGAATGTAGATATAGTACTAATGATATGGTTATTAAAGGTATATTGATCTGTGGGAATGAATCAGTATATTACATTATATCGGATGTAGATATAGTACTAATGATATTGTCATTAAATGTACATTGATCTTTGGGGATCAATCAGTATATTACTTTATATCTAATGTAGATATGGTGATAATAATATTGTTATTAATTGTACATTACGTATGTAATGTAGATATACTACTAATGATGATGTTATTAAATGTACATTGATCAGTGGGAATGAATCTGTATATGAAATTATATCTAATGTAGATATAGTAATATTGATATTGTTATTAAATGTACATTGATCTGTGGGAATGAATCAGTATATTACATTATATCGAATGTAGATATAGTGCTAATGATATAGTTATTAAAGGTATATTGATCTGTGGGAATGAATCCGTATATTACATTATATCTAATGTAGATATAGTGCTGATGATATTGTTATGAAAGGTGCATTGATCTGTGGGAATCCATCAGTATGTTACATTATATCGAATGTAGGTATGGTACTAATGATATGGTTATTATATGTACATATCTGTGGGAATGAATCAGTATATTACATTATATCGAATGTGGATATAGTACTAATGATATGGTTATTAAAGGTATATTGATCTGTGGGAATGAATCAGTATATTACATTATATCGGATGTAGATATAGTACTAATGATATTGTCATTAAATGTACATTGATCTTTGGGGATCAATCAGTATATTACATTATATCTAATGTAGATATGATGATAATAATATTGTTATTAATTGCACATTACGTATGTAATGTAGATATACTACTAATGATGTTGTTATTAAATGTACATTGATCAGTGGCAATGAATCAGTATATTACATTATATCGAATGTAGATATAGTGCTAATGATATTGTTATGAAAGGTGCATTGATCTGTGGGAATCCATCAGTATATTACATTATATCGAATGTTGGTATGGTACTAATGATATGGTTACTATTTGTACATATCTGTGGGAATGAATCAGTATATTACATTATATCGAATGTAGATATGCTACTAATGATATTGGTATTAAATGTACATTGATCTGTGGGGATCAATCAGTATATTACATTATATCTAATGTAGATATGGTAATAATGATATTGTTATTAATTGTACATTACATATGTAATGTAGATATACTACTAATGATATTGCTAGTAAATGTACATTGATCTGTCCGAATGAATCTGTATATGACAGTATACCTAATGTAGATATAGTAATAATGATATTGGTTATTAAATGTACATAACATATCTAATGTAGATATGGTACTAATGATATGGGTATGAAATGAACATTGATCTGTGGGAATGAATCAGTATATTACATTATATCGAATGTAGATATAGTGCTAATGATATCGTTATTAAAGGCACATTGATCTGTGGGAAGGAATCTGTGTACTACATTATAAGGAATGTAGATATAGTGCTAATGATATTGTTATTAAAGGTACATTGATCTGTGGGAATGAATCGGTATATTACATTATATCGAATGTAGATATACTACTAATGATGATGTTATTAAATGTACATTGATCAGTGGGAATGAATCAGTATATTGCATTATATCGAATGTAGATATAGTACTAATGATATGGTTATTAAAGGTATATTGATCTGTGGGAATGAATCCGTATATTACATTATATCTAATGTAGATATAGTGCTGATGATATTGTTATGAAAGGTGCATTGATCTGTGGGAATCCATCAGTATGTTACATTATATCGAATGTAGGTATGGTACTAATGATATGGTTATTGAATGTACATTGATCTGTGGGAATGAATCAGTATATTACATTATATCGGATGTAGATATAGTACTAATGATACTGTCATTAAATGTACACTGATCTTTGGGGATCAATCAGTATATTACATTATATCTAATGTAGATATGGTGATAATAATATTGTTATTAATTGTACATTACGTATGTAATGTAGATATACTACTAATGATGCTGTTATTAAATGTACATTGATCAGTGGGAATGAATCAGTATATTACATTATATCGAATGTAGATATAGTACTAATGATATGGTTATTAAAGGTATATTGATCTGTGGGAATGAATCAGAATATTACATTATATCTAATGTAGATATAGTGCTAATGATATTGTTATGAAAGGTGCATTGATCTGTGGGAATCCATCAGTATATTACATTATATCTAACGTAGATATGGTGATAATAATATTGTTATTAATTGTACATTACGTATGTAATGTAGATATACTACTAAGGATGTTGTTGTTAAATGTACATTGATCAGTGGGAATGAATCAGTATATTACATTATATCGAATGTAGATATAGTACTAATGATATGGTTATTGAATGTACATTGATCTGTGGGAATGAATCAGTATATTACATTATATCGGATGTAGATATAGTACTAATGATACTGTCATTAAATGTACACTGATCTTTGGGGATCAATCAGTATATTACATTATATCTAATGTAGATATGGTGATAATAATATTGTTATTAATTGTACATTACGTATGTAATGTAGATATACTACTAATGATGTTGTTATTAAATGTACATTGATCAGTGGGAATGAATCAGTATATAACATTATATCGAATGTAGATATAGTACTAATGATATGGGTATTAAAGGTATATTGATCTGTGGGAATGAATCAGTTCAATACATTATATCGAATGTAGATATAGTACTAATGATATTGTCATTAAATGTACATTGATCTTTGGGGATCAATCTGTATATTACATTAAATCTAATGTAGATATGGTAATAATGATATTGTTATTAATTGTACATTACGTATGTAATGTAGATATACTACTAATGATGATGTTATTAAATGTACATTGATCAGTGGGAATGAATCTGTATATGAAATTATATCTGATGTAGATACAGTAATAATGATATTGTTATTATATGTACATTGATCTGTGGGAATGAATCAGTATATTACATTATATCGAATGTAGATATAGTGCTAATGATATGGTTATTAAAGGTATGTTGATCTGTGGGAATGAATCAGTACATTACATTATATCGAATGTAGATATACTACTAATGATGTTGTTATTAAATGTACATTGATCAGTGGGAATGAATCTGTATATGAAATTATATCTAATGCAGATATAGTAATAATGATATCGTTATTAAATGTACATTGATCTTTGGGGATCAATCAGTATATTACATTATATCTAATGTGGATATGGTGATAATAATATTGTTATTAATTGTACATTACGTATGTAATGTAGATATACTACTAATGATGTTGTTATTAAATGTACATTGATCAGTGGGAATGAATCAGTATATTACATTATATCGAATGTAGATATAATGCTAATGATATCGTTATTAAAGGTACATTGATCTGTGGGAATGAATCAGTATATTACATTATATCGAATGTAGATATAGCACTAACGATATGGTTATTAAATGTACATTGATCTGTGGGAATGAATCAGTATTTTACATTATATCGAATGTAGATATAGTGCTAATGATATTGTTATGAAAGGTGCATTCATCTGTGGGAATCCATCAGTATATTACATTATATCGAATGTAGATATGCTACTAATGATATTGGTATTAAATGTACATTGATCTGTGGGGATCAATCAGTATATTACATTATATCTAATGTAGATATGGTAATAATGATATTGTTATTAATTGTACATTACATATGTAATGTAGATATACTACTAATGATATTGCTAGTAAATGTACATTGATCTGTCCGAATGAATCTGTATATGACAGTATACCTAATGTAGATATAGTAATAATGATATTGGTTATTAAATGTACATAACATATCTAATGTAGATATGGTACTAACGATATGGGTATGAAATGTACATTGATCTGTGGGAATGAATCAGTATATTACATTATATCGAATGTAGATATAGTGCTAATGATATCGTTATTAAAGGCACATTGATCTGTGGGAAGGAATCTGTGTACTACATTATAACGAATGTAGATATAGTGCTAATGATATTGTTATTAAAGGTACATTGATCTGTGGGAATGAATCAGTATATTACATTATATCGTATGTAGATATAGTACTATTGATATGGTTATTAAATATATTAAATTGTGGGAATGAAACAGTATATTACATTATATCGAATGTAGATATAGTGCTAATGATATGGTTATCAAAGGTATATTGATCTGTGGGAATGAATCAGTATATTACATTATATCTAATGTAGATATAGTGCTAATGATATTGTTATTAAAGGTGCATTGGTCTGTGGGAATGAATCAGTATATTACATTATATCGTATGTAGATATACTACTAATCATATGGTTATTCAATGTACATTGATCGATGGGAATGAATCAGTATATTACATTATATCGAATGTAGATATAGTGCTAATGATCTGGTTATTAAAGGAATATTGATCTGTGGGAATGAATCAGTATATTACATTATATCTAATGTAGATATAGTGGTAATGATATTGTTATGAAAGGTTCATTGATCTGTGGGAATCCATCAGTATATTACATTATATCGAATGTAGGTATCGTACTAATGATATGGTTATTATATGTACATATCTGTGGGAATGAATCAGTATATTACGTTATATCGAGTGTAGATATAGTGCTAATGATATCGTTATTAAAGGTGCATTGGTCTGTGGGAATGAATCAGTATATTACATTATATCGAATGTAGATATAGTACTAATGTTATGGTTATTAAAGGTATATTGATCTGTGGGAATGAATCAGTATATTACATTATATCGGATGTAAATATAGTACTAATGATATTGTCATTAAATGTACATTGATCTTTGGGGATCAATCAGTATATTACATTATATCTAATGTAGATATGATGATAATAATATTGTTATTAATTGCACATTACGTATGTAATGTAGATATACTACTAATGATGATGTTATTAAATGTACATTGATCAGTGGGAATGAATCTGTATATGAAATTATATCTGATGTAGATATAGTAATATTGATATTGTTATTAAATGTACATTGATCTGTGGGAATGAATCAGTATATTACATTATATCGAATGTAGATATAGTGCTAATGATATAGTTATTAAAGGTATATTGATTTGTGGGAATGAATCCGTATATTACATTATATCTAATGTAGATATAGTGGTAATGATATTGTTATGAAAGGTTCATTGATCTGTGGGAATCCATCAGTATATTACATTATATCGAATGTAGGTATCGTACTAATGATATGGTTATTATATGTACATATCTGTGGGAATGAATCAGTATATTACGTTATATCGAGTGTAGATATAGTGCTAATGATATCGATATTAAAGGTGCATTGGTCTGTGGGAATGAATCAGTATATTACATTATATCGAATGTAGATATAGTACTAATGATATGGTTATTAAAGGTATATTGATCTGTGGGAATGAATCAGTATATTACATTATATCGGATGTAGATATAGTACTAATGATATTGTCATTAAATGTACATTGATCTTTGGGGATCAATCAGTATATTACTTTATATCTAATGTAGATATGGTGATAATAATATTGTTATTAATTGTACATTACGTATGTAATGTAGATATACTACTAATGATGATGTTATTAAATGTACATTGATCAGTGGGAATGAATCTGTATATGAAATTATATCTAATGTAGATATAGTAATATTGATATTGTTATTAAATGTACATTGATCTGTGGGAATGAATCAGTATATTACATTATATCGAATGTAGATATAGTGCTAATGATATAGTTATTAAAGGTATATTGATCTGTGGGAATGAATCAGTTCAATACATTATATCGAATGTAGATATAGTACTAATGATATTGTCATTAAATGTACATTGATCTTTGGGGATCAATCTGTATATTACATTAAATCTAATGTAGATATGGTAATAATGATATTGTTATTAATTGTACATTACGTATGTAATGTAGATATACTACTAATGATGATGTTATTAAATGTACATTGATCAGTGGGAATGAATCTGTATATGAAATTATATCTAATGTAGATACAGTAATAATGATATTGTTATTATATGTACATTGATCTGTGGGAATGAATCAGTATATTACATTATATCGAATGTAGATATAGTGCTAATGATATGGTTATTAAAGGTATGTTGATCTGTGGGAATGAATCAGTACATTACATTATATCGAATGTAGATATACTACTAATGATGTTGTTATTAAATGTACATTGATCAGTGGGAATGAATCTGTATATGAAATTATATCTAATGCAGATATAGTAATAATGATATCGTTATTAAATGTACATTGATCTTTGGGGATCAATCAGTATATTACATTATATCTAATGTGGATATGGTGATAATAATATTGTTATTAATTGTACATTACGTATGTAATGTAGATATACTACTAATGATGTTGTTATTAAATGTACATTGATCAGTGGGAATGAATCAGTATATTACATTATATCGAATGTAGATATAATGCTAATGATATCGTTATTAAAGGTACATTGATCTGTGGGAATGAATCAGTATATTACATTATATCGAATGTAGATATAGCACTAACGATATGGTTATTAAATGTACATTGATCTGTGGGAATGAATCAGTATATTACATTATATCGAATGTAGATATAGTGCTAATGATATTGTTATGAAAGATGCATTCATCTGTGGGAATCCATCAGTATATTACATTATATCGAATGTAGTTATGCTACTAATGATATTGGTATTAAATGTACATTGATCTGTGGGGATCAATCAGTATATTACATTATATCTAATGTAGATATGGTAATAATGATATTGTTATTAATTGTACATTACATATGTAATGTAGATATACTACTAATGATATTGCTAGTAAATGTACATTGATCTGTCCGAATGAATCTGTATATGACAGTATACCTAATGTAGATATAGTAATAATGATATTGGTTATTAAATGTACATAACATATCTAATGTAGATATGGTACTAACGATATGGGTATGAAATGTACATTGATCTGTGGGAATGAATCAGTATATTACATTATATCGAATGTAGATATAGTGCTAATGATATCGTTATTAAAGGCACATTGATCTGTGGGAAGGAATCTGTGTACTACATTATAACGAATGTAGATATAGTGCTAATGATATTGTTATTAAAGGTACATTGATCTGTGGGAATGAATCAGTATATTACATTATATCGTATGTAGATATAGTACTATTGATATGGTTATTAAATATATTAAATTGTGGGAATGAAACAGTATATTACATTATATCGAATGTAGATATAGTGCTAATGATATGGTTATCAAAGGTATATTGATCTGTGGGAATGAATCAGTATATTACATTATATCTAATGTAGATATAGTGCTAATGATATTGTTATTAAAGGTGCATTGGTCTGTGGGAATGAATCAGTATATTACATTATATCGTATGTAGATATACTACTAATCATATGGTTATTCAATGTACATTGATCGATGGGAATGAATCAGTATATTACATTATATCGAATGTAGATATAGTGCTAATGATATGGTTATTAAAGGAATATTGATCTGTGGGAATGAATCAGTATATTACATTATATCTAATGTAGATATAGTGGTAATGATATTGTTATGAAAGGTTCATTGATCTGTGGGAATCCATCAGTATATTACATTATATCGAATGTAGGTATCGTACTAATGATATGGTTATTATATGTACATATCTGTGGGAATGAATCAGTATATTACGTTATATCGAGTGTAGATATAGTGCTAATGATATCGTTATTAAAGGTGCATTGGTCTGTGGGAATGAATCAGTATATTACATTATATCGAATGTAGATATAGTACTAATGATATGGTTATTAAAGGTATATTGATCTGTGGGAATGAATCAGTATATTACATTATATCGGATGTAGATATAGTACTAATGATATTGTCATTAAATGTACATTGATCTTTGGGGATCAATCAGTATATTACATTATATCTAATGTAGATATGATGATAATAATATTGTTATTAATTGCACATTACGTATGTAATGTAGATATACTACTAATGATGATGTTATTAAATGTACATTGATCAGTGGGAATGAATCTGTATATGAAATTATATCTAATGTAGATATAGTAATATTGATATTGTTATTAAATGTACATTGATCTGTGGGAATGAATCAGTATATTACATTATATCGAATGTAGATATAGTGCTAATGATATAGTTATTAAAGGTATATTGATTTGTGGGAATGAATCCGTATATTACATTATATCTAATGTAGATATAGTGGTAATGATATTGTTATGAAAGGTTCATTGATCTGTGGGAATCCATCAGTATATTACATTATATCGAATGTAGGTATCGTACTAATGATATGGTTATTATATGTACATATCTGTGGGAATGAATCAGTATATTACGTTATATCGAGTGTAGATATAGTGCTAATGATATCGATATTAAAGGTGCATTGGTCTGTGGGAATGAATCAGTATATTACATTATATCGAATGTAGATATAGTACTAATGATATGGTTATTAAAGGTATATTGATCTGTGGGAATGAATCAGTATATTACATTATATCGGATGTGGATATAGTACTAATGATATTGTCATTAAATGTACATTGATCTTTGGGGATCAATCAGTATATTACTTTATATCTAATGTAGATATGGTGATAATAATATTGTTATTAATTGTACATTACGTATGTAATGTAGATATACTACTAATGATGATGTTATTAAATGTACATTGATCAGTGGGAATGAATCTGTATATGGAATTATATCTAATGTAGATATAGTAATATTGATATTGTTATTAAATGTACATTGATCTGTGGGAATGAATCAGTATATTACATTATATCTAATGTAGATATAGTGGTAATGATATTGTTATGAAAGGTGCATTGATCTGTGGGAATCCATCAGTATGTTACATTATATCGAATGTAGGTATGGTACTAATGATATGGTTATTATATGTACATATCTGTGGGAATGAATCTGTATATGAAATTATATCTAATGTAGATATAGTAATATTGATATTGTTATTAAATGTACATTGATCTGTGGGAATGAATCAGTATATTACATTATATCGAATGTAGATATAGTGCTAATGATATAGTTATTAAAGGTATATTGATTTGTGGGAATGAATCCGTATATTACATTATATCTAATGTAGATATAGTGGTAATGATATTGTTATGAAAGGTTCATTGATCTGTGGGAATCCATCAGTATATTACATTATATCGAATGTAGGTATCGTACTAATGATATGGTTATTATATGTACATATCTGTGGGAATGAATCAGTATATTACGTTATATCGAGTGTAGATATAGTGCTAATGATATCGATATTAAAGGTGCATTGGTCTGTGGGAATGAATCAGTATATTACATTATATCGAATGTAGATATAGTACTAATGATATGGTTATTAAAGGTATATTGATCTGTGGGAATGAATCAGTATATTACATTATATCGGATGTAGATATAGTACTAATGATATTGTCATTAAATGTACATTGATCTTTGGGGATCAATCAGTATATTACTTTATATCTAATGTAGATATGGTGATAATAATATTGTTATTAATTGTACATTACGTATGTAATGTAGATATACTACTAATGATGATGTTATTAAATGTACATTGATCAGTGGGAATGAATCTGTATATGAAATTATATCTAATGTAGATATAGTAATATTGATATTGTTATTAAATGTACATTGATCTGTGGGAATGAATCAGTATATTACATTATATCGAATGTAGATATAGTGCTAATGATATAGTTATTAAAGGTATATTGATCTGTGGGAATGAATCCGTATATTACATTATATCTAATGTAGATATAGTGCTGATGATATTGTTATGAAAGGTGCATTGATCTGTGGGAATCCATCAGTATGTTACATTATATCGAATGTAGGTATGGTACTAATGATATGGTTATTATATGTACATATCTGTGGGAATGAATCAGTATATTACATTATATCGAATGTGGATATAGTACTAATGATATGGTTATTAAAGGTATATTGATCTGTGGGAATGAATCAGTATATTACATTATATCGGATGTAGATATAGTACTAATGATATTGTCATTAAATGTACATTGATCCTTGGGGATCAATCAGTATATTACATTATATCTAATGTAGATATGATGATAATAATATTGTTATTAATTGCACATTACGTATGTAATGTAGATATACTACTAATGATGTTGTTATTAAATGTACATTGATCAGTGGCAATGAATCAGTATATTACATTATATCGAATGTAGATATAGTGCTAATGATATTGTTATGAAAGGTGCATTGATCTGTGGGAATCCATCAGTATATTACATTATATCTAACGTAGATATGGTGATAATAATATTGTTATTAATTGTACATTACGTATGTAATGTAGATATACTACTAAGGATGTTGTTGTTAAATGTACATTGATCAGTGGGAATGAATCAGTATATTACATTATATCGAATGTAGATATAGTACTAATGATATGGTTATTGAATGTACATTGATCTGTGGGAATGAATCAGTATATTACATTATATCGGATGTAGATATAGTACTAATGATACTGTCATTAAATGTACACTGATCTTTGGGGATCAATCAGTATATTACATTATATCTAAAGTAGATGTGGTGATAATAATATTGTTATTAGTTGTACATTACGTATGTAATGTAGATATACTACTAATGATGTTGTTATTAAATGTACATTGATCAGTGGGAATGAATCAGTATATAACATTATATCGAATGTAGATATAGTACTAATGATATGGTTATTAAAGGTATATTGATCTGTGGGAATGAATCAGTTCAATACATTATATCGAATGTAGATATAGTACTAATGATATTGTCATTAAATGTACATTGATCTTTGGGGATCAATCTGTATATTACATTAAATCTAATGTAGATATGGTAATAATGATATTGTTATTAATTGTACATTACGTATGTAATGTAGATATACTACTAATGATGATGTTATTAAATGTACATTGATCAGTGGGAATGAATCTGTATATGAAATTATATCTAATGTAGATACAGTAATAATGATATTGTTATTATATGTACATTGATCTGTGGGAATGAATCAGTATATTACATTATATCGAATGTAGATATAGT
The DNA here is from genome assembly GCF_051020975.1 of Osmia lignaria lignaria. Lineage (NCBI taxonomy): Eukaryota > Metazoa > Arthropoda > Insecta > Hymenoptera > Megachilidae > Osmia > Osmia lignaria. The sequence continues at coordinate 202,880 of NC_135038.1, read as the reverse complement.
GCTAATGATATGGTTATTAAAGGTATGTTGATCTGTGGGAATGAATCAGTACATTACATTATATCGAATGTAGATATACTACTAATGATGTTGTTATTAAATGTACATTGATCAGTGGGAATGAATCTGTATATGAAATTATATCTAATGCAGATATAGTAATAATGATATCGTTATTAAATGTACATTGATCTTTGGGGATCAATCAGTATATTACATTATATCTAATGTGGATATGGTGATAATAATATTGTTATTAATTGTACATTACGTATGTAATGTAGATATACTACTAATGATGTTGTTATTAAATGTACATTGATCAGTGGGAATGAATCAGTATATTACATTATATCGAATGTAGATATAATGCTAATGATATCGTTATTAAAGGTACATAGATCTGTGGGAATGAATCAGTATATTACATTATATCGAATGTAGATATAGCACTAACGATATGGTTATTAAATGTACATTGATCTGTGGGAATGAATCAGTATATTACATTATATCGAATGTAGATATAGTGCTAATGATATTGTTATGAAAGGTGCATTCATCTGTGGGAATCCATCAGTATATTACATTATATCGAATGTAGATATGCTACTAATGATATTGGTATTAAATGTACATTGATCTGTGGGGATCAATCAGTATATTACATTATATCTAATGTAGATATGGTAATAATGATATTGTTATTAATTGTACATTACATATGTAATGTAGATATACTACTAATGATATTGCTAGTAAATGTACATTGATCTGTCCGAATGAATCTGTATATGACAGTATACCTAATGTAGATATAGTAATAATGATATTGGTTATTAAATGTACATAACATATCTAATGTAGATATGGTACTAACGATATGGGTATGAAATGTACATTGATCTGTGGGAATGAATCAGTATATTACATTATATCGAATGTAGATATAGTGCTAATGATATCGTTATTAAAGGCACATTGATCTGTGGGAAGGAATCTGTGTACTACATTATAACGAATGTAGATATAGTGCTAATGATATTGTTATTAAAGGTACATTGATCTGTGGGAATGAATCAGTATATTACATTATATCGTATGTAGATATAGTACTATTGATATGGTTATTAAATATATTAAATTGTGGGAATGAAACAGTATATTACATTATATCGAATGTAGATATAGTGCTAATGATATGGTTATCAAAGGTATATTGATCTGTGGGAATGAATCAGTATATTACATTATATCTAATGTAGATATAGTGCTAATGATATTGTTATTAAAGGTGCATTGGTCTGTGGGAATGAATCAGTATATTACATTATATCGTATGTAGATATACTACTAATCATATGGTTATTCAATGTACATTGATCGATGGGAATGAATCAGTATATTACATTATATCGAATGTAGATATAGTGCTAATGATATGGTTATTAAAGGAATATTGATCTGTGGGAATGAATCAGTATATTACATTATATCTAATGTAGATATAGTGGTAATGATATTGTTATGAAAGGTTCATTGATCTGTGGGAATCCATCAGTATATTACATTATATCGAATGTAGGTATCGTACTAATGATATGGTTATTATATGTACATATCTGTGGGAATGAATCAGTATATTACGTTATATCGAGTGTAGATATAGTGCTAATGATATCGTTATTAAAGGTGCATTGGTCTGTGGGAATGAATCAGTATATTACATTATATCGAATGTAGATATAGTACTAATGATATGGTTATTAAAGGTATATTGATCTGTGGGAATGAATCAGTATATTACATTATATCGGATGTAGATATAGTACTAATGATATTGTCATTAAATGTACATTGATCTTTGGGGATCAATCAGTATATTACATTATATCTAATGTAGATATGATGATAATAATATTGTTATTAATTGCACATTACGTATGTAATGTAGATATACTACTAATGATGATGTTATTAAATGTACATTGATCAGTGGGAATGAATCTGTATATGAAATTATATCTAATGTAGATATAGTAATATTGATATTGTTATTAAATGTACATTGATCTGTGGGAATGAATCAGTATATTACATTATATCGAATGTAGATATAGTGCTAATGATATAGTTATTAAAGGTATATTGATTTGTGGGAATGAATCCGTATATTACATTATATCTAATGTAGATATAGTGGTAATGATATTGTTATGAAAGGTTCATTGATCTGTGGGAATCCATCAGTATATTACATTATATCGAATGTAGGTATCGTACTAATGATATGGTTATTATATGTACATATCTGTGGGAATGAATCAGTATATTACGTTATATCGAGTGTAGATATAGTGCTAATGATATCGATATTAAAGGTGCATTGGTCTGTGGGAATGAATCAGTATATTACATTATATCGAATGTAGATATAGTACTAATGATATGGTTATTAAAGGTATATTGATCTGGTGGAATGAATCAGTATATTACATTATATCGGATGTGGATATAGTACTAATGATATTGTCATTAAATGTACATTGATCTTTGGGGATCAATCAGTATATTACTTTATATCTAATGTAGATATGGTGATAATAATATTGTTATTAATTGTACATTACGTATGTAATGTAGATATACTACTAATGATGATGTTATTAAATGTACATTGATCAGTGGGAATGAATCTGTATATGGAATTATATCTAATGTAGATATAGTAATATTGATATTGTTATTAAATGTACATTGATCTGTGGGAATGAATCAGTATATTACATTATATCTAATGTAGATATAGTGGTAATGATATTGTTATGAAAGGTGCATTGATCTGTGGGAATCCATCAGTATGTTACATTATATCGAATGTAGGTATGGTACTAATGATATGGTTATTATATGTACATATCTGTGGGAATGAATCAGTATATTACATTATATCGAATGTGGATATAGTACTAATGATATGGTTATTAAAGGTATATTGATCTGTGGGAATGAATCAGTATATTACATTATATCGGATGTAGATATAGTACTAATGATATTGTCATTAAATGTACATTGATCTTTGGGGATCAATCAGTATATTACATTATATCTAATGTAGATATGATGATAATAATATTGTTATTAATTGCACATTACGTATGTAATGTAGATATACTACTAATGATGTTGTTATTAAATGTACATTGATCAGTGGCAATGAATCAGTATATTACATTATATCGAATGTAGATATAGTGCTAATGATATTGTTATGAAAGGTGCATTGATCTGTGGGAATCCATCAGTATATTACATTATATCGAATGTTGGTATGGTACTAATGATATGGTTACTATTTGTACATATCTGTGGGAATGAATCAGTATATTACATTATATCGAATGTAGATATAGTGCTAATGATATTGTTATGAAAGGTGCATTCATCTGTGGGAATCCATCAGTATATTACATTATATCGAATGTAGATATGCTACTAATGATATTGGTATTAAATGTACATTGATCTGTGGGGATCAATCAGTATATTACATTATATCTAATGTAGATATGGTAATAATGATATTGTTATTAATTGTACATTTCATATGTAATGTAGATATACTACTAATGATATTGCTAGTAAATGTACATTGATCTGTCCGAATGAATCTGTATATGACAGTATACCTAATGTAGATATAGTAATAATGATATTGGTTATTAAATGTACATAACATATCTAATGTAGATATGGTACTAATGATATGGGTATGAAATGAACATTGATCTGTGGGAATGAATCAGTATATTACATTATATCGAATGTAGATATAGTGCTAATGATATCGTTATTAAAGGCACATTGATCTGTGGGAAGGAATCTGTGTACTACATTATAAGGAATGTAGATATAGTGCTAATGATATTGTTATTAAAGGTACATTGATCTGTGGGAATGAATCGGTATATTACATTATATCGTATGTAGATATAGTACTATTGATATGGTTATTAAATATATTAAATTGTGGGAATGAAACAGTAAATTACATTATATCGAATGTAGATATAGTACTAATGATATGGTTATTAAAGGTATATTGATCTGTGGGAATGAATCAGTATATTACATTATATCGAATGTAGATATGCTACTAATGATATTGGTATTAAATGTACATTGATCTGTGGGGATCAATCAGTATATTACATTATATCTAATGTAGATATGGTAATAATGATATTGTTATTAATTGTACATTACATATGTAATGTAGATATACTACTAATGATATTGCTAGTAAATGTACATTGATCAGTGGGAATGAATCTGTATATGAAATTATATCTAATGTAGATATAGTAATAATGATATTGTTATTAAATGTAGATTGATCTGTGGGAATGAATCAGTATATTACATTATATCGAATGTAGATATAGTGCTAATGATATGGTTTTTAAAGGTATATTGACCTGTGGGAATGAATCAGTATATTACATTATATCTAATGTAGATATGGTGCTAATGATACTGTTATGAAAGGTGCATTGATCTGTGGGAATCCATCAGTATATTACATTATATCGAATGTAGGTATGGTACTGATTATATGGTTATTATATGTACATATCTGTGGGAATGAATCAGTATATTACGTTATATCGAATGTAGATATAGTGCTAATGATATTGTTATTAAAGGTGCATTGGTCTGTGGGAATGAATCAGTATATTACATTATATCGTATGTAGATATACTACTAATCATATGGTTATTCAATGTACATTGATCGATGGGAATGAATCAGTATATTACATTATATCGAATGTAGATATAGTGCTAATGATATGGTTATTAAAGGAATATTGATCTGTGGGAATGAATCAGTATATTACATTATATCTAATGTAGATATAGTGGTTGTGATATTGTTATGAAAGGTTCATTGATCTGTGGGAATCCATCAGTATATTACATTATATCGAATGTAGGTATCGTACTAATGATATGGTTATTATATGTACATATCTGTGGGAATGAATCAGTATATTACTTTATATCTAATGTACATATGGTGATAATAATATTGTTATTAATTGTACATTACGTATGTAATGTAGATATACTACTAATGATGATGTTATTAAATGTACATTGATCAGTGGGAATGAATCTGTATATGAAATTATATCTAATGTAGATATAGTAATATTGATATTGTTATTAAATGTACATTGATCTGTGGGAATGAATCAGTATATTACATTATATCGAATGTAGATATAGTGGTAATGATATAGTTATTAAAGGTATATTGATCTGTGGGAATGAATCCGTATATTACATTATATCTAATGTAGATATAGTGCTAATGATATTGTTATGAAAGGTGCATTGATCTGTGGGAATCCATCAGTATGTTACATTATATCGAATGTAGGTATGGTACTAATGATATGGTTATTATATGTACATATCTGTGGGAATGAATCAGTGTATTAAATTATATCGAATGTGGATATAGTACTAATGATATGGTTATTAAAGGTATATTGATCTGTGGGAATGAATCAGTATATTACATTATATCGGATGTAGATATAGTACTAATGATATTGTCATTAAATGTACATTGATCTTTGGGGATCAATCAGTATATTACATTATATTTAATGTAGATGTGATGATAATAATATTGTTATTAATTGCACATTACGGATGTAATGTAGATATACTACTAATGATGCTGTTATTAAATGTACATTGATCAGTGGCAATGAATCAGTATATTACATTATATCGAATGTAGATATAGTGCTAATGATATTGTTATGAAAGGTGCATTGGTCTGTGGGAATGAATCAGTATATTATATTATATGGAATGTAGATATAGTACTAATGATATGGTTATTAAAGGTATATTGATCTGTGGGAATGAATCAGTATATTACATTATTTCGGATGTAGATATAGTACTAATGATATTGTCATTAAATGTACATTGATCTTTGGGGATCAATCAGTATATTACATTATATCTAATGTAGATATGGTAATAATGATATTGTTATTAATTGTACATTACATATGTAATGTAGATATACTACTGATGATATTGCTATTTAATGTACATTCATCTGTGGGAATGAATCAGTATATTACATTATATCGAATGTAGATATAGTGCAAATGATATGGTTATTAAAGGAATATTGATCTGTGGGAATGAATCAGTATATTACATTATATCGAATGTAGATATAGTAATAATGATATGGTTATTCAATGTACATTGATCGATGGGAATGAATCAGTATATTACATTATATGGAATGTAGATATAGTGCAAATGATATGGTTATTAAAGGAATATTGATCTGTGGGAATGAATCAGTATATTACATTATATCTAATGTAGATATAGTGGTAATGATATTGTTATGAAAGGTTCATTGATCTGTGGGAATCCATCAGTATATTACATTATATCGAATGTAGGTATCGTACTAATGATATGGTTATTATATGTGCATATCTGTGGGAATGAATCAGTATATTACGTTATATCGAGTGTAGATATAGTGCTAATGATATCGTTATTAAAGGTGCATTGGTCTGTGGGAATGAATCAGTATATTACATTATATCGAATGTAGATATAGTACTAATGATATGGTTATTAAAGGTATATTGATCTGTGGGAATGAATCAGTATATTACATTATATCGGATGTAGATATAGTACTAATGATATTGTCATTAAATGTACATTGATCTTTGGGGATCAATCAGTATATTACATTATATCTAATGTAGATATGATGATAATAATATTGTTATTAATTGCACATTACGTATGTAATGTAGATATACTACTAATGATGATGTTATTAAATGTACATTGATCAGTGGGAATGAATCTGTATATGAAATTATATCTAATGTAGATATAGTAATATTGATATTGTTATTAAATGTACATTGATCTGTGGGAATGAATCAGTATATTACATTATATCGAATGTAGATATAGTGCTAATGATATAGTTATTAAAGGTATATTGATTTGTGGGAATGAATCCGTATATTACATTATATCTAATGTAGATATAGTGGTAATGATATTGTTATGAAAGGTTCATTGATCTGTGGGAATCCATCAGTATATTACATTATATCGAATGTAGGTATCGTACTAATGATATGGTTATTATATGTACATATCTGTGGGAATGAATCAGTATATTACGTTATATCGAGTGTAGATATAGTGCTAATGATATCGATATTAAAGGTGCATTGGTCTGTGGGAATGAATCAGTATATTACATTATATCGAATGTAGATATAGTACTAATGATATGGTTATTAAAGGTATATTGATCTGTGGGAGTGAATCAGTATATTACATTATATCGGATGTGGATATAGTACTAATGATATTGTCATTAAATGTACATTGATCTTTGGGGATCAATCAGTATATTACTTTATATCTAATGTAGATATGGTGATAATAATATTGTTATTAATTGTACATTACGTATGTAATGTAGATATACTACTAATGATGATGTTATTAAATGTACATTGATCAGTGGGAATGAATCTGTATATGGAATTATATCTAATGTAGATATAGTAATATTGATATTGTTATTAAATGTACATTGATCTGTGGGAATGAATCAGTATATTACATTATATCTAATGTAGATATAGTGGTAATGATATTGTTATGAAAGGTGCATTGATCTGTGGGAATCCATCAGTATGTTACATTATATCGAATGTAGGTATGGTACTAATGATATGGTTATTATATGTACATATCTGTGGGAATGAATCAGTATATTACATTATATCGAATGTGGATATAGTACTAATGATATGGTTATTAAAGGTATATTGATCTGTGGGAATGAATCAGTATATTACATTATATCGGATGTAGATATAGTACTAATGATATTGTCATTAAATGTACATTGATCTTTGGGGATCAATCAGTATATTACATTATATCTAATGTAGATATGATGATAATAATATTGTTATTAATTGCACATTACGTATGTAATGTAGATATACTACTAATGATATTGCTAGTAAATGTACATTGATCTGTCCGAATGAATCTGTATATGACAGTATACCTAATGTAGATATAGTAATAATGATATTGGTTATTAAATGTACATAACATATCTAATGTAGATATGGTACTAATGATATGGGTATGAAATGAACATTGATCTGTGGGAATGAATCAGTATATTACATTATATCGAATGTAGATATAGTGCTAATGATATCGTTATTAAAGGCACATTGATCTGTGGGAAGGAATCTGTGTACTACATTATAAGGAATGTAGATATAGTGCTAATGATATTGTTATTAAAGGTACATTGATCTGTGGGAATGAATCGGTATATTACATTATATCGTATGTAGATATAGTACTATTGATATGGTTATTAAATATATTAAATTGTGGGAATGAAACAGTAAATTACATTATATCGAATGTAGATATAGTACTAATGATATGGTTATTAAAGGTATATTGATCTGTGGGAATGAATCAGTATATTACATTATATCGAATGTAGATATGCTACTAATGATATTGGTATTAAATGTACATTGATCTGTGGGGATCAATCAGTATATTACATTATATCTAATGTAGATATGGTAATAATGATATTGTTATTAATTGTACATTACATATGTAATGTAGATATACTACTAATGATATTGCTAGTAAATGTACATTGATCAGTGGGAATGAATCTGTATATGAAATTATATCTAATGTAGATATAGTAATAATGATATTGTTATTAAATGTAGATTGATCTGTGGGAATGAATCAGTATGTTACATTATATCGAATGTAGATATAGTGCTAATGATATGGTTTTTAAAGGTATATTGACCTGTGGGAATGAATCAGTATATTACATTATATCTAATGTAGATATGGTGCTAATGATACTGTTATGAAAGGTGCATTGATCTGTGGGAATCCATCAGTATATTACATTATATCGAATGTAGGTATGGTACTGATTATATGGTTATTATATGTACATATCTGTGGGAATGAATCAGTATATTACGTTATATCGAATGTAGATATAGTGCTAATGATATTGTTATTAAAGGTGCATTGGTCTGTGGGAATGAATCAGTATATTACATTATATCGAATGTAGATATAGTGCAAATGATATGGTTATTAAAGGAATATTGATCTGTGGGAATGAATCAGTATATTACATTATATCGAATGTAGATATAGTAATAATGATATGGTTATTCAATGTACATTGATCGATGGGAATGAATCAGTATATTACATTATATGGAATGTAGATATAGTGCAAATGATATGGTTATTAAAGGAATATTGATCTGTGGGAATGAATCAGTATATTACATTATATCTAATGTAGATATAGTGGTAATGATATTGTTATGAAAGGTTCATTGATCTGTGGGAATCCATCAGTATATTACATTATATCGAATGTAGGTATCATACTAATGATATGGTTATTATATGTACATATCTGTGGGAATGAATCAGTATATTACGTTATATCGAGTGTAGATATAGTGCTAATGATATCGTTATTAAAGGTGCATTGGTCTGTGGGAATGAATCAGTATATTACATTATATCGAATGTAGATATAGTACTAATGATATGGTTATTAAAGGTATATTGATCTGTGGGAATGAATCAGTATATTACATTATATCGGACGTAGATATAGTACTAATGATATTGTCATTAAATGTACATTGATCTTTGGGGATCAATCAGTATATTACATTATATCTAATGTAGATATGATGATAATAATATTGTTATTAATTGCACATTACGTATGTAATGTAGATATACTACTAATGATGATGTTATTAAATGTACATTGATCAGTGGGAATGAATCTGTATATGAAATTATATCTAATGTAGATATAGTAATATTGATATTGTTATTAAATGTACATTGATCTGTGGGAATGAATCAGTATATTACATTATATCGAATGTAGATATAGTGCTAATGATATAGTTATTAAAGGTATATTGATCTGTGGGAATGAATCCGTATATTACATTATATCTAATGTAGATATAGTGGTAATGATATTGTTATGAAAGGTTCATTGATCTGTGGGAATCCATCAGTATATTACATTATATCGAATGTAGGTATGGTACTAATGATATGGTTATTATATGTAAATATCTGTGGGAATGAATCAGTATATTACGTTATATCGAGTGTAGATAGAGTGCTAATGATATTGTTATTAACGGTGCATTGGTCTGTGGGAATGAATCAGTATATTACATTATATCGAGTGTAGATAGAGTGCTAATGATATTGTTATTAACGGTGCATTGGTCTGTGGGAATGAATCAGTATATTACGTTATATCGAGTGTAGATAGAGTGCTAATGATATTGTTATTAACGGTGCATTGGTCTGTGGGAATGAATCAGTATATTACATTATATCGAATGTAGATATAGCACTAACGATATGGTTATTAAATGTACATTGGTCTGTGGGAATGAATCAGTATATTACATTATATCGAATGTAGATATAGTGCTAATGATATTGTTATGAAAGGTGCATTCATCTGTGGGAATCCATCAGTATATTACATTATATCGAATGTAGATAACCTACTAATGATATTGGTATTAAATGTACATTGATCTGTGGGGATCAATCAGTATATTACATTATATCTAATGTAGATATGGTAATAATGATATTGTTATTAATTGTACATTACATATGTAATGTAGATATACTACTGATGATATTGCTATTAAATGTACATTGATCTGTGGGAATGGATCAGTATATTACATTATATCGAATGTAGATATAGTGCTAATGATATTGTTATTAAAGGTACATTGATCTCTGGGTAATAATCAGGATATCACATTATATCCAATGTAGAATTGGTAATAATGATATTGTTATTAATTGTACATTGCATATGTAATGTAGATATACTACTAATGATATTGCTATTTAATGTACATTGATCTGTGGGAATGAATCTGTATATGACATTATACCTAATGTAGATATAGTAATAATGATATTGTTATTAAATGTACATTACATATCTAATGTAGATATGGTGATAATAATATTGTTATTAATTGTACATTACGTATGTAATGTAGATATACTACTAATGATGTTGTTATTAAATGTACATTGACCAGTGGGAATGAATCAGTATATTACATTATATCGGATGTAGATATAGTACTAATGATATGGTTATTAAAGGTACATTGATCTGTGGGAATGAATCAGTATATTACATTATTTCGGATGTAGATATAGTACTAATGATATTGTCATTAAATGTACATTGATCTTTGGGGATCACTCAGTATATTACATTATATCTAATGTAGATATAGTAATAATGATATTGTTATTAAATGTACATTACATATCGAATGTAGATATGGTACTAATGATATGGCTATTAAATGTACATTGATCTGTGGGAATGAATCAGTATATTCCATTATATCGAATGTAGATATAGTGCTAATGATATTGTTATTAAAGGTGCATTGGTCTGTGGGAATGAATCAGTATATTACATTATATCGAATGTAGATATAGTAATAATGATATGGTTATTCAATGTACATTGATCGATGGGAATGAATCAGTATATTACATTATATGGAATGTAGATATAGTGCAAATGATATGGTTATTAAAGGAATATTGATCTGTGGGAATGAATCAGTATATTACATTGTATCTAATGTAGATATAGTGGTAATGATATTGTTATGAAAGATTCATTGATCTGTGGGAATCCATCAGTATATTACATTATATCGAATGTAGGTATCATACTAATGATATGGTTATTATATTTACATATCTGTGGGAATGAATCAGTATATTACATTATATCTAATGTAGATATAGTGGTAATGATATTGTTATGAAAGGTTCATTGATCTGTGGGAATCCATCAGTATATTACATTATATCGAATGTAGGTATCGTACTAATGATATGGTTATTATATGTACATATCTGTGGGAATGAATCAGTATATTACGTTATATCGAGTGTAGATATAGTGCTAATGATATCGTTATTAAAGGTGCATTGGTCTGTGGGAATGAATCAGTATATTACGTTATATCGAATGTAGATATAGTACTAATGATATGGTTATTAAAGGTATATTGATCTGTGGGAATGAATCAGTATATCACATTATATCGGATGTAGATATAGTACTAATGATATTGTCATTAAATGTACATTGATCTTTGGGGATCAATCAGTATATTACATTATATCTAATGTAGATATAGTGGTTGTGATATTGTTATGAAAGGTTCATTGATCTGTGGGAATCCATCAGTATATTACATTATATCGAATGTAGGTATCGTACTAATGATATGGTTATTATATGTACATATCTGTGGGAATGAATCAGTATATTACTTTATATCTAATGTACATATGGTGATAATAATATTGTTATTAATTGTACATTACGTATGTAATGTAGATATACTACTAATGATGATGTTATTAAATGTACATTGATCAGTGGGAATGAATCTGTATATGAAATTATATCTAATGTAGATATAGTAATATTGATATTGTTATTAAATGTACATTGATCTGTGGGAATGAATCAGTATATTACATTATATCGAATGTAGATATAGTGCTAATGATATAGTTATTAAAGGTATATTGATCTGTGGGAATGAATCCGTATATTACATTATATCTAATGTAGATATAGTGCTAATGATATTGTTATGAAAGGTGCATTGATCTGTGGGAATCCATCAGTATGTTACATTATATCGAATGTAGGTATGGTACTAATGATATGGTTATTATATGTACATATCTGTGGGAATGAATCAGTGTATTAAATTATATCGAATGTGGATATAGTACTAATGATATGGTTATTAAAGGTATATTGATCTGTGGGAATGAATCAGTATATTACATTATATCGGATGTAGATATAGTACTAATGATATTGTCATTAAATGTACATTGATCTTTGGGGATCAATCAGTATATTACATTATATTTAATGTAGATGTGATGATAATAATATTGTTATTAATTGCACATTACGGATGTAATGTAGATATACTACTAATGATGCTGTTATTAAATGTACATTGATCAGTGGCAATGAATCAGTATATTACATTATATCGAATGTAGATATAGTGCTAATGATATTGTTATGAAAGGTGCATTGGTCTGTGGGAATGAATCAGTATATTATATTATATGGAATGTAGATGTAGTGCTAATGATATTGATATTAAAGGTGCATTGGTCTGTGGGAATGAATCAGTATATTACATTATGTCGAATGTAGATATAGTACTAATGATATGGTTATTAAAGGTATATTGATCTGTGGGAATGAATCAGTATATTACATTATTTCGGATGTAGATATAGTACTAATGATATTGTCATTAAATGTACATTGATCTTTGGGGATCAATCAGTATATTACATTATATCTAATGTAGATATGGTAATAATGATATTGTTATTAATTGTACATTACATATGTAATGTAGATATACTACTGATGATATTGCTATTTAATGTACATTGATCTGTGGGAATGAATCAGTATATTACATTATATCGAATGTAGATATAGTGCAAATGATATGGTTATTAAAGGAATATTGATCTGTGGGAATGAATCAGTATATTACATTATATCGAATGTAGATATAGTAATAATGATATGGTTATTCAATGTACATTGATCGATGGGAATGAATCAGTATATTACATTATATGGAATGTAGATATAGTGCAAATGATATGGTTATTAAAGGAATATTTATCTGTGGGAATGAATCAGTATATTACATTATATCTAATGTAGATATAGTGGTAATGATATTGTTATGAAAGGTTCATTGATCTGTGGGAATCCATCAGTATATTACATTATATCGAATGTAGGTATCATACTAATGATATGGTTATTATATGTACATATCTGTGGGAATGAATCAGTATATTACGTTATATCGAGTGTAGATATAGTGCTAATGATATCGTTATTAAAGGTGCATTGGTCTGTGGGAATGAATCAGTATATTACATTATATCGAATGTAGATATAGTACTAATGATATGGTTATTAAAGGTATATTGATCTGTGGGAATGAATCAGTATATTACATTATATCGGATGTAGATATAGTACTAATGATATTGTCATTAAATGTACATTGATCTTTGGGGATCAATCAGTATATTACATTATATCTAATGTAGATATGATGATAATAATATTGTTATTAATTGCACATTACGTATGTAATGTAGATATACTACTAATCATGATGTTATTAAATGTACATTGATCAGTGGGAATGAATCTGTATATGAAATTATATCTAATGTAGATATAGTAATATTGATATTGTTATTAAATGTACATTGATCTGTGGGAATGAATCAGTATATTACATTATATCGAATGTAGATATAGTGCTAATGATATAGTTATTAAAGGTATATTGATCTGTGGGAATGAATCCGTATATTACATTATATCTAATGTAGATATAGTGGTAATGATATTGTTATGAAAGGTTCATTGATCTGTGGGAATCCATCAGTATATTACATTATATCGAATGTAGGTATGGTACTAATGATATGGTTATTATATGTAAATATCTGTGGGAATGAATCAGTATATTACGTTATATCGAGTGTAGATAGAGTGCTAATGATATTGTTATTAACGGTGCATTGGTCTGTGGGAATGAATCAGTATATTACATTATATCGAGTGTAGATAGAGTGCTAATGATATTGTTATTAACGGTGCATTGGTCTGTGGGAATGAATCAGTATATTACGTTATATCGAGTGTAGATAGAGTGCTAATGATATTGTTATTAACGGTGCATTGGTCTGTGGGAATGAATCAGTATATTACATTATATCGAATGTAGATATAGCACTAACGATATGGTTATTAAATGTACATTGGTCTGTGGGAATGAATCAGTATATTACATTATATCGAATGTAGATATAGTGCTAATGATATTGTTATGAAAGGTGCATTCATCTGTGGGAATCCATCAGTATATTACATTATATCGACTGAAGATAACCTACTAATGATATTGGTATTAAATGTACATTGAT
The DNA here is from genome assembly GCF_051020975.1 of Osmia lignaria lignaria. Lineage (NCBI taxonomy): Eukaryota > Metazoa > Arthropoda > Insecta > Hymenoptera > Megachilidae > Osmia > Osmia lignaria. The sequence goes on along the minus strand of NC_135038.1, from coordinate 187,592 downwards.
CTGTGGGGATCAATCAGTATATTACATTATATCTAATGTAGATATGGTAATAATGATATTGTTATTAATTGTACATTACATATGTAATGTAGATATACTACTGATGATATTGCTATTAAATGTACATTGATCTGTGGGAATGGATCAGTATATTACATTATATCGAATGTAGATATAGTGCTAATGATATTGTTATTAAAGGTACATTGATTTCTGGGTAATAATCAGGATATCACATTATATCCAATGTAGAATTGGTAATAATGATATTGTTATTAATTGTACATTGCATATGTAATGTAGATATACTACTAATGATATTGCTATTTAATGTACATTGATCTGTGGGAATGAATCTGTATATGACATTATACCTAATGTAGATATAGTAATAATGATATTGTTATTAAATGTACATTACATATCTAATGTAGATATGGTGATAATAATATTGTTATTAATTGTACATTACGTATGTAATGTAGATATACTACTAATGATGTTGTTATTAAATGTACATTGACCAGTGGGAATGAATCAGTATATTACATTATATCGGATGTAGATATAGTACTAATGATATGGTTATTAAAGGTATATTGATCTGTGGGAATGAATCAGTATATTACATTATTTCGGATGTAGATATAGTACTAATGATATTGTCATTAAATGTACATTGATCTTTGGGGATCACTCAGTATATTACATTATATCTAATGTAGATATAGTAATAATGATATTGTTATTAAATGTACATTACATATCGAATGTAGATATGGTACTAATGATATGGCTATTAAATGTACATTGATCTGTGGGAATGAATCAGTATATTCCATTATATCGAATGTAGATATAGTGCTAATGATATTGTTATTAAAGGTGCATTGGTCTGTGGGAATGAATCAGTATATTACATTATATCGAATGTAGATATAGTAATAATGATATGGTTATTCAATGTACATTGATCGATGGGAATGAATCAGTATATTACATTATATGGAATGTAGATATAGTGCAAATGATATGGTTATTAAAGGAATATTGATCTGTGGGAATGAATCAGTATATTACATTGTATCTAATGTAGATATAGTGGTAATGATATTGTTATGAAAGGTTCATTGATCTGTGGGAATCCATCAGTATATTACATTATATCGAATGTAGGTATCATACTAATGATATGGTTATTATATTTACATATCTGTGGGAATGAATCAGTATATTACATTATATCTAATGTAGATATAGTGGTAATGATATTGTTATGAAAGGTTCATTGATCTGTGGGAATCCATCAGTATATTACATTATATCGAATGTAGGTATCGTACTAATGATATGGTTATTATATGTACATATCTGTGGGAATGAATCAGTATATTACGTTATATCGAGTGTAGATATAGTGCTAATGATATCGTTCTTAAAGGTGCATTGGTCTGTGGGAATGAATCAGTATATTACGTTATATCGAATGTAGATATAGTACTAATGATATGGTTATTAAAGGTATATTGATCTGTGGGAATGAATCAGTATATCACATTATATCGGATGTAGATATAGTACTAATGATATTGTCATTAAATGTACATTGATCTTTGGGGATCAATCAGTATATTACATTATATCTAATGTAGATATGGTAATAATGATATTGTTATTAATTGTACATTACATATGTAATGTAGATATACTACTGATGATATTGCTATTAAATGTACATTGATCTGTGGGAATGGATCAGTATATTACATTATATCGAATGTAGATATAGTGCTAATGATGTTGTTATTAAAGGTACATTGATCTCTGGGTAATAATCAGGATATCACATTATATCCAATGTAGAATTGGTAATAATGATATTGTTATTAATTGCACATTGCATATGTAATGTAGATATACTACTAATGATATTGCTATTTAATGTACATTGATCTGTGGGAATGAATCTGTATATGACATTATACCTAATGTAGATATAGTAATAATGATATTGTTAATTAAATGTACATTACATATCTAATGTAGATATGGGACTAATGATATGGCTATTAAATGTACATTGATCTGTGGGAATGAATCAGTATATTCCATTATATCGAATGTAGATATAGTGCTAATGATATTGTTATTAAAGGTACATTGATCTGTGGGAATGAATCAGTATATTACATTACATATAATGTAGATATGCTAATAATGATATTGTTATTAAATGTACATTGATCTTTGGGGATCAATCAGTATATTACATTATATCGAATGTAGATATAGTGCTAATGATATGGTTATTAAAGGTATATTGATCTGTGGGAATGAATCAGTATATTACATTATATCTAATGTAGATATAGTGCTAATGATATTGTTATGAAAGGTGCATTGATCTGTGGGAATCCATCAGTATATTACATTATATCGAATGTAGGTATGGTACTAATGATATGGTTATTATATGTACATATCTGTGGGAATGAATCAGTATATTACATTATATCGAATGTAGGTACGGTACTAATGATATGGTTATTATATGTAAATATCTGTGGGAATGAATCAGTATATTACGTTATATCGAGTGTAGATAGAGTGCTAATGATATTGTTATTAACGGTGCATTGGTCTGTGGGAATGTATCAGTATATTACATTATATCGAATGTAGATATAGTACTAATGATATGGTTATTAAAGGTATATTGATCTGTGGGAATGAATCAGTATATTACATTATATCGGATGTAGATATAGTACTAATCATATTGTCATTAAATGTACATTGATCTTTGGGGATCAATCAGTATATTACATTATATCTAATGTAGATATGGTGATAATAATATTGTTATTAATTGTACATTACGTATGTAATGTAGATATACTACTAATGATGTTGTTGTTAAATGTACATTGATCAGTGGGAATGAATCAGTATATTACATTATATCGAATGTAGATATAGTGCTGATGATATTGTTATGAAAGGTGCATTGATCTGTGGGAATCCATCGGTATATTACATTATATCGAATGTAGGTATGGTACTAATGATATGGATATTATATGTACATATCTGTGGGAATGAATCAGTATATTACATTATATCGAATGTAGATATAGTACTAATGATATGGTTATTAAAGGTATATTGATCTGTGGGAATGAATCGGTATATTACATTATATCGGATGTAGATATAGTACTAATGCCATTGTCATTAACTGTACATTGATCTTTGGGGATCAATCAGTATATTACATTATATCTAATGTAGATATGGTGATAATAATATTGTTATTAATTGTACATTACGTATGTAATGTAGATATATTACTAATGATATTGTTATTAAATGTACATTGATCAGTGGGAATGAATCTGTATATGAAATTATATCTAATGTAGATATAGTAATAATGATATTCTTATTAAATGTACATTGATTAGTGGGAATGAATCTGTATATGAAATTATATCTAATGTAGATATAGTAATAGTGATATTGTTATTAAATGTACATTGATCTTTGGGGATCAATCAGTATATTACATTATATCTAATGTGGATATGGTGATAATAATATTGTTATTAATTGTACATTACGTATGTAATGTAGATATACTACTAATGATGATGTTATTAAATGTACATTGATCAGTGGGAATGAATCTGTATATGAAATTATATCTAATGTTGATATAGTAATAATGATATTGTTATTAAATGTACATTGATCTGTGGGAATGAATCAGTATATTACATTATATCGAATGTAGATATAGTGCTAATGATATGGTTATTAAAGGTATATTGATCTGTGGGAATGAATCAGAATATTACATTATATCTAATGTAGATATAGTGCTAATGATATTGTTATGAAAGGTGCATTGATCTGTGGGAATCCATTGGTATATTACATTATATCGAATGTAGGTATGGTACTAATGATATGGTTATTATATGTACATATCTGTGGGAATGAATCAGTATATTACATTATATCGAATGTAGATATAGTACTAATGATATGGTTATTGAATGTACATTGATCTGTGGGAATGAATCAGTATATTACATTATATCGGATGTAGATATAGTACTAATGATACTGTCATTAAATGTACACTGATCTTTGGGGATCAATCAGTATATTACATTATATCTAATGTAGATATGGTGATAATAATATAGTTATTAATTGTTCATTACGTATGTAATGTAGATATGCTACTAATGATGATGTTATTAAATGTACATTGATCAGTGGGAATGAATCTGTATACGAAATTATTTCTAATGTAGATATAGTAATAATGATATTGTTATTAAATGTACATTGATCTGTGGGAATGAATCAGTATATTACATTATATCGAATGTAGATATAGTACTAATGATATGGTTATTGAATGTACATTGATCTGTGGGAATGAATCAGTATATTACGTTATATCGAGTGTAGATATAGTGCTAATGATATCGTTATTAAAGGTGCATTGGTCTGTGGGAATGAATCAGTATATTACATTATATCGAATGTAGATATAGTGCTAATGATATGGTTATTAAAGGAATATTGATCTGTGGGAATGAATCAGTATATTACATTATATCTAATGTAGATATAGTGGTAATGATATTGTTATGAAAGGTTCATTGATCTGTGGGAATCCATCAGTATATTACATTATATCGAATGTAGGTATCGTACTAATGATATGGTTATTATATGTACATATCTGTGGGAATGAATCAGTATATTACGTTATATCGAATGTAGATATAGTGCTAATGATATGGTTATTAAAGGTACATTGATCTTTGGGGATCAATCAGTATATTACATTATATCTAATGTAGATATGATGATAATAATATTGTTATTAATTGCACATTACGTATGTAATGTAGATATACTACTAATGATGATGTTATTAAATGTACATTGATCAGTGGGAATGAATCTGTATATGAAATTATATCTAATGTAGATATAGTAATATTGATCTTGTTATTAAATGTACATTGATCTGTGGGAATGAATCAGTATATTCCATTATATCGAATGTAGATATAGTGCTAATGATATTGTTATTAAAGGTGCATTGGTCTGTGGGAATGAATCAGTATATTACATTATATCGAATGTAGATATAGTAATAATGATATGGTTATTCAATGTACATTGATCGATGGGAATGAATCAGTATATTACATTATATCGAATGTAGATATAGTGCAAATGATATGGTTATTAAAGGAATATTGATCTGTGGGAATGAAACAGTATATTACATTATATCTAATGTAGATATAGTGGTAATGATATTGTTATGAAAGGTTCATTGATCTGTGGGAATCCATCAGTATATTACATTATATCGAATGTAGGTATGGTACTAATGATATGGTTATTATATGTAAATATCTGTGGGAATGAATCAGTATATTACGTTATATCGAGTGTAGATATACTACTAATGATGTTGTTATTAATTGTACATTGACCAGTGGGAATGAATCAGTATATTTCATTATATCGAATGTAGATATAGTACTAATGATATGGTTATTAAAGGTATATTGATCTGTGGGAACGAATCAGTATATTACATTATTTCGGATGTAGATATAGTACTAATGATATTGTCATTAAATGTACATTGATCTTTGGGGATCAATCAGTATATTACATTATATCTAATGTAGATATAGCACTAACGATATGGTTATTAAATGTACATTGATCTGTGGGAATGAATCAGTATATTAGATTATATCAAATGTAGATATAGTGCTAATGATATTGTTATGAAAGGTGCATTGATCTGTCGGAATCCATCAGTATATTACATTATATCGAATGTAGATATGCTACTAATGATGTTGTTATTAAATGTACATTGATCAGTGGGAATGAATCTGTATATGAAATTGCGTCTAATGTAGATATAGTAATAATGATATTGTTATTAAATGTACATTGATCAGTGGGAATGAATCTGTATATGAAATTATATCTGATGTAGATATAGTAATAATGATATTGTTATTAAATGTACATTGATCAGTGGGAATGAATCTGTATATGAAATTATATCTAATGTAGATATAGTAATAATGATATTGTTATTAAATGTACATAACATATCTAATGTAGATATGGTACTAATGATATGGTTATGAAATGTACATTGATCTGTGGGAATGAATCAGTATATTCCATTATATCGAATGTAGATATAGTGCTAATGATATCGTTATAAAAGGCACATTGATCTGTGGGAAGGAATCTGTACACTACATTATATCGAATGTAGATATAGTGCTAATGATATTGTTATTAAAGGTACATTGATCTGTGGGAATGAATCAGTATATTACATTATATCGAATGTAGATATAGCACTAACGATATGGTTATTAAATGTACATTGATCTGTGGGAATGAATCAGTATATTACATTATATCGAATATAGATATAGTGCTAATGATATTGTTATGAAAGGTGCATTGATCTGTGGGAATCCATCAGTATATTACATTATATCGAATGTAGATATGGTACTAATGATATGGTTATTATATGTACATATCTGTGGGAATGAATCAGTATATTACGTTATATCGAATGTAGATATAGTGCTAATGATATTGTTATTAAAGGTGCATTGGTCTGTGGGAATGAATCAGTATATTACATTATATCGAATGTAGATATAGTACTAATGATATGGTTATTAAAGGTATATTGATCTGTGGGAATGAATCAGTATATTACATTATATCGGATGTAGATATAGTGCTAATGATATTGTTATGAAAGGTGCATTGATCTGTGGGAATCCATCAGTATATTACATTATATCGAATGTAGATATGGTACTAATGATATGGTTATTATATGTACATATCTGTGGGAATGAATCAGTATATTACGTTATATCGAATGTAGATACAGTGCTAATGATATTGTTGTTAAAGGTATATTGATCTGTGGGAATGAATCAGTACATTACATTATATCTAATGTAGATATAGTGGTAATGATATTGTTATGAAAGGTGCATTGATCTGTGGGAATCCATCAGTATATTACATTATATCGAATGTAGGTATGGTACTAATGATATGGTTATTATATGTACATATCTGTGGGAATGAATCAGTATATTACGTTATATCGAATGTAGATATAGTGCTAATGATATTGTTATTAAAGGTGCATTGGTCTGTGGGAATGAATCAGTATATTACATTATATCGAATGTAGATATAGTACTAATGATATGGTTATTAAAGGTATATTGATCTGTGGGAATGAATCAGTATATTACATTATATCGGATGTAGATATAGTACTAATGATATTGTCATTAAATGTACATTGATCTTTGGGGATCAATCAGTATATTACATTATATCTAATGTAGATATGGTGATAATAATATTGTTATTAATTGTTCATTACGTATGTAATGTAGATATGCTACTAATGATGATGTTATTAAATGTACATTGATCAGTGGGAATGAATCTGTATATGAAATTATATCTTATGTAGATATAGTAATAATGATATTGTTATTAAATGTACATTGATCTGTGGGAATGAATCAGTATATTACATTATATCGAATGTAGATATAGTGCTAATGATATGGTTATTAAAGGTATATTGACCTGTGGGAATGAATCAGTATATTACATTATATCTAATGTAGATATAGTGCTAATGATATGGTTATTAAAGGTATATTGATCTGTGGGAATGAATCAGTATATTACATTATATCGTATGTAGATATAGTACTATTGATATGGTTATTAAATATATTAATCTGTGGGAATGAATCAGTATATTACATTATATCGAATGTAGATATAGTGCTAATGATATGGTTATTAAAGGTATATTAATCTGTGGGAATGAATCAGTATATTACATTATATCTAATGTAGATATAGTGCTAATGATATTGTTATGAAAGGTGCATTGATCTGTGGGAATCCATCAGTATATTACATTATACCGGATGTAGATATAGTACTAATGATATTGTCATTAACTGTACATTGATCTTTGGGGATCAATCAGTATATTACATTATATCTAATGTAGATATGGTGATAATAATATTGTTATTAATTGCACATTACGTATGTAATGTAGATATACTACTAATGATGTTGTTATTAAATGTACATTGATCAGTGGGAATGAATCAGTATATTACATTATATCGAATGTAGATATAGTGCTAATGATATCGTTATTAAAGGCACATTGGTCTGTGGGAAGGAATCTGTACACTACATTATATCGAATGTAGATATAGTGCTAATGATATTGTTATTAAAGGTACATTGATCTGTGGGAATGAATCAGTATATTACATTATATCGAATGTAGATATAGCACTAACGATATGGTTATTAAATGTACATTGATCTGTGGGAATGAATCAGTATATTAGATTATATCGAATGTAGATATAGTGCTAATGATATTGTTGTGAAAGGTGCATTGATCTGTGGGAATCCATCAGTATATTACATTATATCGAATGTAGATATGCTACTAATGACATTGTTGTTATATGTCCATTGATCTGTGGGAATGAATCAGTATATTACATTATATCGAATGTAGATTTAGCACTAATGATATTGTTATTAAATGTACATTGATCTTTGGGGATCAATCAGTATATTACATTATATCTAATGTAGATATGGTGATAATAATATTGTTATTAATTGTACATTACGTATGTAATGTAGATATACTACTAATGATGATGTTATTAAATGTACATTGATCAGTGGGAATGAATCTGTATATGAAATTATATCTAATGTAGATAAAGTGCTAATGATATTGTTATGAAAGGTGCATTGATCTGTGGGAATCCATCAGTATATTACATTATATCGAATGTAGGTATCATACTAATGATATGGTTATTATATTTACATATCTGTGGGAATGAATCAGTATATTACGTTATATCGAATGTAGATATAGTGCTAATGATATTGTTATTAAAGGTGCATTGGTCTGTGGGAATGAATCAGTATATTACAATATATCGAATGTAGATATAGTACTAATGATATGGTTATTCAATGTACATTGATCGATGGGAATGAATCAGTATATTACATCATATCGAATATAGATATAGTGCTAATGATATTGTTATGAAAGGTGCATTGATCTGTGGGAATCCATCAGTATATTACATTATATCGAATGTAGGTATGGTACTAATGATATGGTTATTATATGTACATATCTGTGGGAATGAATCAGTATATTACGTTATATCGAATGTAGATATAGTGCTAATGATATTGTTATTAAAGGTGCATTGGTCTGTGGGAATGAATCAGTATATTACATTATATCGAATGTAGATATAGTACTAATGATATGGTTATTAAAGGTATATTGATCTGTGGGAATGAATCAGTATATTACATTATATCGGATGTAGATATAGTACTAATGATATTGTCATTAAATGTACATTGATCTTTGGGGATCAATCAGTATATTACATTATATCTAATGTAGATATGGTGATAATAATATTGTTATTAATTGTTCATTACGTATGTAATGTAGATATGCTACTAATGATGATGTTATTAAATGTACATTGATCAGTGGGAATGAATCTGTATATGAAATTATATCTTATGTAGATATAATAATAATGATATTGTTATTAAATGTACATTGATCTGTGGGAATGAATCAGTATATTACATTATATCGAATGTAGATATAGTGCTAATGATATGGTTATTAAAGGTATATTGACCTGTGGGAATGAATCAGTATATTACATTATATCTAATGTAGATATAGTGCTAATGATATGGTTATTAAAGGTATATTGATCTGTGGGAATGAATCAGTATATTACATTATATCTAATGTAGATATAGTGCTAATGATATTGTTATGAAAGGTGCATTGATCTGTGGGAATCCATCAGTATATTACATTATATCGAATGTAGGTATGGTACTAATGATATGGTTATTGTATGTACATATCTGTGGGAATGAATCAGTATATTACGTTATATCGAATGTAGATATAGTGCTAATGATATTGTTATTAAAGGTGCATTGGTCTGTGGGAATGAATCAGTATATTACATTATATCGAATGTAGATGTAGTACTAATGATATGGTTATTAAAGGTATATTGATCTGTGGGAATGAATCAGTATATTACATTATACCGGATGTAGATATAGTACTAATGATATTGTCATTAACTGTACATTGATCTTTGGGGATCAATCAGTACATTACATTATATCTAATGTAGATATGGTGATAATAATATTGTTATTAATTGCACATTACGTATGTAATGTAGATATACTACTAATGATGTTGTTATTAAATGTACATTGATCAGTGGGAATGAATCAGTATATTACATTATATCGAATGTAGATATAGTGCTAATGATATCGTTATTAAAGGCACATTGATCTGTGGAAAGGAATCTGTACACTACATTATATCGAATGTAGATATAGTGCTAATGATATTGTTATTAAAGGTACATTGATCTGTGGGAATGAATCAGTATATTACATTATATCGAATGTAGATATAGCACTAACGATATGGTTATTAAATGTACATTGATCTGTGGGAATGAATCAGTATATTAGATTATATCGAATGTAGATATAGTGCTAATGATATTGTTATGAAAGGTGCATTGATCTGTGGGAATCCATCAGTATATTACATTATATCGAATGTAGATATGCTACTAATGATATTGTTGTTATATGTCCATTGATCTGTGGGAATGAATCAGTATATTACATTATATCGAATGTAGATTTAGCACTAATGATATTGTTATTAAATGTACATTGATCTTTGGGGCTCAATCAGTATATTACATTATATCTAATGTAGATATGGTGATAATAATATTGTTATTAATTGTACATTACGTATGTAATGTAGATATACTACTAATGATGATGTTATTAAATGTACATTGATCAGTGGGAATGAATCTGTATATGAAATTATATCTAATGTAGATATAGTAATAATGATATTGTTGTTATATGTCCATTGATCTGTGGGAATGAATCAGTATATAACATTATATCGAATGTAGATATAGTGCTAATGATATGGTTATTAAAGGTATATTGATCTGTGGGAATGAATCAGTATATTACATTATATCTAATGTAGATATAGTGCTAATGATATTGTTATGAAAGGTGCATTGATCTGTGGGAATCAATCAGTATATTACATTATATCGGATGTAGATATAGTACTAATGATATTGTCAATAACTGTACATTGATCTTTGGGGATCAATCAGTATATTACATTATATCTAATGTAGATATGGTGATAATAATATTGTTATTAATTGTACATTACGTATGTAATGTAGATATATTACTAATGATATTGTTATTAAATGTACATTGATCAGTGGGAATGAATCTGTATATTACATTATATCGAATGTAGATATAATGCTAATGATATCGTTATTAAAGGCACATTGATCTGTGGGAAGGAATCTGTATACTACATTATATCGAATGTAGATATAGCACTAACGATATGGTTATTAAATGTACATTGATCTGTGGGAATGAATCAGTATATTACATTATATCGAATGTAGATATAGTGCTAATGATATTGTTACGAAAGGTGCATTGATCTGTGGGAATCCATCAGTATATTACATTATATCGAATGTAGATATGCTACTAATGATATTGGTATTAAAAGTACATTGATCTGTGGGGATCAATCAGTATATTACATTATATCTAATGTAGATATGGTGATAATAATATTGTTATTAATTGCACATTACGTATGTAATGTAGATATACTACTAATGATGTTGTTATGAAATGTACATTGATCTGTGGGAATGAATCAGTATATTACATTATATCGAATGTAGATATAGTGCTAATGATATCGTTATTAAAGGCACATTGATCTGTGGGAATGAATCAGTATATTATATCAGTATATTAAATCAGTATATTATATCGAATGTAGATATAGTGCTAATGATATTGTTATGAAAGGTGCATTGATCTGTGGGAATCCATCAGTATATTACATTATATCTAACGTAGATATGGTGATAATAATATTGTTATTAATTGTACATTACGTATGTAATGTAGATATACTACTAAGGATGTTGTTGTTAAATGTACATTGATCAGTGGGAATGAATCAGTATATTACATTATATCGAATGTAGATATAGTGCTAATGATATTGTTATGAACGGTGCATTTGTCTGTGGGAATCCATCGGTATATTACATTATATCGAATGTAGGTATGGTACTAATGATATGGTTATTATATGTACATATCTGTGGGAATGAATCAGTATATTACATTATATCGAATGTAGATATAGTACTAATGATATTGTTATTGAATGTACATTGATCAGTGGGAATGAATCAGCATATTACATTATATCGAATGTAGATATAGTACTAATGATATGGCTATTAAAGGTATATTGATCTGTGGGAATGAATCAGTATAATACATTATATCGAATGTAGATATAGTACTAATGATATTGTCATTAAAGGTACATTGATCTGTGGGAATGAATCAGTATATTACATTATATCGAATGTAGATATAGTGCTAATGATATGGTTATTAATGGTATGTTGATCTGTGGGAATGAATAAGTACATTACATTATATCGAATGTAGATATACTACTAATGATGTTGTTATTAAATGTACATTGGTCAGTGGGAACGAATCTGTATATGAAATTATATCTAATGTAGATATAGTAATTATGATATTGTTATTAAATGTACATTGATCTTTGGGGATCAATCAGTATATTACATTATATCTAATGTGGATATGGTGATAATAATATTGTTATTAATTGTACATTACGTATGTGATGTAGATATATTACTAATGATATTGTTATTAAATGTACATTGATCAGTGGGAATGAATCTGTATATGAAATTATATCTAATGTAGATATAGTAATAATGATATTGTTATTAAATGTACATTGATCAGTGGGAATGAATCTGTATATGAAATTATATCTAATGTAGATATAGTAATAGTGATATTGTTATTAAATGTACATTGATCTGTGGGAATGAATCAGTATATTACATTACATATAATGTAGATATGCTAATAATGATATTGTTATTAAATGTACATTGATCTGTGGGAATCCATCAGTATATTACATTATATCGAATGTAGGTATCGTACTAATGATATGGTTATTATATGTACATATCTGTGGGAATGAATCAGTATATTACGTTATATCGAGTGTAGATATAGTGCTAATGATATCGTTATTAAAGGTGCATTGGTCTGTGGGAATGAATCAGTATATTACGTTATATCGAATGTAGATATAGTACTAATGATATGGTTATTAAAGGTATATTGATCTGTGGGAATGAATCAGTATATCACATTATATCGGATGTAGATATAGTACTAATGATATTGTCATTAAATGTACATTGATCTTTGGGGATCAATCAGTATATTACATTATATCTAATGTAGATATAGTGGTTGTGATATTGTTATGAAAGGTTCATTGATCTGTGGGAATCCATCAGTATATTACATTATATCGAATGTAGGTATCGTACTAATGATATGGTTATTATATGTACATATCTGTGGGAATGAATCAGTATATTACTTTATATCTAATGTACATATGGTGATAATAATATTGTTATTAATTGTACATTACGTATGTAATGTAGATATACTACTAATGATGATGTTATTAAATGTACATTGATCAGTGGGAATGAATCTGTATATGAAATTATATCTAATGTAGATATAGTAATATTGATATTGTTATTAAATGTACATTGATCTGTGGGAATGAATCAGTATATTACATTATATCGAATGTAGATATAGTGCTAATGATATAGTTATTAAAGGTATATTGATCTGTGGGAATGAATCCGTATATTACATTATATCTAATGTAGATATAGTGCTAATGATATTGTTATGAAAGGTGCATTGATCTGTGGGAATCCATCAGTATGTTACATTATATCGAATGTAGGTATGGTACTAATGATATGGTTATTATATGTACATATCTGTGGGAATGAATCAGTGTATTAAATTATATCGAATGTGGATATAGTACTAATGATATGGTTATTAAAGGTATATTGATCTGTGGGAATGAATCAGTATATTACATTATATCGGATGTAGATATAGTACTAATGATATTGTCATTAAATGTACATTGATCTTTGGGGATCAATCAGTATATTACATTATATCTAATGTAGATATGGTGATAATAATATTGTTATTAATTGTACATTACGTATGTAATGTAGATATACTACTAATGATGATGTTATTAAATGTACATTGATCAGTGGGAATGAATCTGTATATGAAATTATATCTAATGTAGATATAGTAATAATGATATTGTTGTTATATGTCCATTGATCTGTGGGAATGAATCAGTATATAACATTATATCGAATGTAGATATAGTGCTAATGATATGGTTATTAAAGGTATATTGATCTGTGGGAATGAATCAGTATATTACATTATATCTAATGTAGATATAGTGCTAATGATATTGTTATGAAAGGTGCATTGATCTGTGGGAATCAATCAGTATATTACATTATATCGGATGTAGATATAGTACTAATGATATTGTCAATAACTGTACATTGATCTTTGGGGATCAATCAGTATATTACATTATATCTAATGTAGATATGGTGATAATAATATTGTTATTAATTGTACATTACGTATGTAATGTAGATATATTACTAATGATATTGTTATTAAATGTACATTGATCAGTGGGAATGAATCTGTATATTACATTATATCGAATGTAGATATAATGCTAATGATATCGTTATTAAAGGCACATTGATCTGTGGGAAGGAATCTGTATACTACATTATATCGAATGTAGATATAGCACTAACGATATGGTTATTAAATGTACATTGATCTGTGGGAATGAATCAGTATATTACATTATATCGAATGTAGATATAGTGCTAATGATATTGTTACGAAAGGTGCATTGATCTGTGGGAATCCATCAGTATATTACATTATATCGAATGTAGATATGCTACTAATGATATTGGTATTAAAAGTACATTGATCTGTGGGGATCAATCAGTATATTACATTATATCTAATGTAGATATGGTGATAATAATATTGTTATTAATTGCACATTACGTATGTAATGTAGATATACTACTAATGATGTTGTTATGAAATGTACATTGATCTGTGGGAATGAATCAGTATATTACATTATATCGAATGTAGATATAGTGCTAATGATATCGTTATTAAAGGCACATTGATCTGTGGGAATGAATCAGTATATTATATCAGTATATTAAATCAGTATATTATATCGAATGTAGATATAGTGCTAATGATATTGTTATGAAAGGTGCATTGATCTGTGGGAATCCATCAGTATATTACATTATATCTAACGTAGATATGGTGATAATAATATTGTTATTAATTGTACATTACGTATGTAATGTAGATATACTACTAAGGATGTTGTTGTTAAATGTACATTGATCAGTGGGAATGAATCAGTATATTACATTATATCGAATGTAGATATAGTGCTAATGATATTGTTATGAACGGTGCATTTGTCTGTGGGAATCCATCGGTATATTACATTATATCGAATGTAGGTATGGTACTAATGATATGGTTATTATATGTACATATCTGTGGGAATGAATCAGTATATTACATTATATCGAATGTAGATATAGTACTAATGATATTGTTATTGAATGTACATTGATCAGTGGGAATGAATCAGCATATTACATTATATCGAATGTAGATATAGTACTAATGATATGGCTATTAAAGGTATATTGATCTGTGGGAATGAATCAGTATAATACATTATATCGAATGTAGATATAGTACTAATGATATTGTCATTAAAGGTACATTGATCTGTGGGAATGAATCAGTATATTACATTATATCGAATGTAGATATAGTGCTAATGATATGGTTATTAATGGTATGTTGATCTGTGGGAATGAATAAGTACATTACATTATATCGAATGTAGATATACTACTAATGATGTTGTTATTAAATGTACATTGGTCAGTGGGAACGAATCTGTATATGAAATTATATCTAATGTAGATATAGTAATTATGATATTGTTATTAAATGTACATTGATCTTTGGGGATCAATCAGTATATTACATTATATCTAATGTGGATATGGTGATAATAATATTGTTATTAATTGTACATTACGTATGTGATGTAGATATATTACTAATGATATTGTTATTAAATGTACATTGATCAGTGGGAATGAATCTGTATATGAAATTATATCTAATGTAGATATAGTAATAATGATATTGTTATTAAATGTACATTGATCAGTGGGAATGAATCTGTATATGAAATTATATCTAATGTAGATATAGTAATAGTGATATTGTTATTAAATGTACATTGATCTGTGGGAATGAATCAGTATATTACATTACATATAATGTAGATATGCTAATAATGATATTGTTATTAAATGTACATTGATCTGTGGGAATCCATCAGTATATTACATTATATCGAATGTAGGTATCGTACTAATGATATGGTTATTATATGTACATATCTGTGGGAATGAATCAGTATATTACGTTATATCGAGTGTAGATATAGTGCTAATGATATCGTTATTAAAGGTGCATTGGTCTGTGGGAATGAATCAGTATATTACGTTATATCGAATGTAGATATAGTACTAATGATATGGTTATTAAAGGTATATTGATCTGTGGGAATGAATCAGTATATCACATTATATCGGATGTAGATATAGTACTAATGATATTGTCATTAAATGTACATTGATCTTTGGGGATCAATCAGTATATTACATTATATCTAATGTAGATATAGTGGTTGTGATATTGTTATGAAAGGTTCATTGATCTGTGGGAATCCATCAGTATATTACATTATATCGAATGTAGGTATCGTACTAATGATATGGTTATTATATGTACATATCTGTGGGAATGAATCAGTATATTACTTTATATCTAATGTACATATGGTGATAATAATATTGTTATTAATTGTACATTACGTATGTAATGTAGATATACTACTAATGATGATGTTATTAAATGTACATTGATCAGTGGGAATGAATCTGTATATGAAATTATATCTAATGTAGATATAGTAATATTGATATTGTTATTAAATGTACATTGATCTGTGGGAATGAATCAGTATATTACATTATATCGAATGTAGATATAGTGCTAATGATATAGTTATTAAAGGTATATTGATCTGTGGGAATGAATCCGTATATTACATTATATCTAATGTAGATATAGTGCTAATGATATTGTTATGAAAGGTGCATTGATCTGTGGGAATCCATCAGTATGTTACATTATATCGAATGTAGGTATGGTACTAATGATATGGTTATTATATGTACATATCTGTGGGAATGAATCAGTGTATTAAATTATATCGAATGTGGATATAGTACTAATGATATGGTTATTAAAGGTATATTGATCTGTGGGAATGAATCAGTATATTACATTATATCGGATGTAGATATAGTACTAATGATATTGTCATTAAATGTACATTGATCTTTGGGGATCAATCAGTATATTACATTATATTTAATGTAGATGTGATGATAATAATATTGTTATTAATTGCACATTACGGATGTAATGTAGATATACTACTAATGATGCTGTTATTAAATGTACATTGATCAGTGGCAATGAATCAGTATATTACATTATATCGAATGTAGATATAGTGCTAATGATATTGTTATGAAAGGTGCATTGGTCTGTGGGAATGAATCAGTATATTATATTATATGGAATGTAGATGTAGTGCTAATGATATTGATATTAAAGGTGCATTGGTCTGTGGGAATGAATCAGTATATTACATTATGTCGAATGTAGATATAGTACTAATGATATGGTTATTAAAGGTATATTGATCTGTGGGAATGAATCAGTATATTACATTATTTCGGATGTAGATATAGTACTAATGATATTGTCATTAAATGTACATTGATCTTTGGGGATCAATCAGTATATTACATTATATCTAATGTAGATATGGTAATAATGATATTGTTATTAATTGTACATTACATATGTAATGTAGATATACTACTGATGATATTGCTATTTAATGTACATTGATCTGTGGGAATGAATCAGTATATTACATTATATCGAATGTAGATATAGTGCAAATGATATGGTTATTAAAGGAATATTGATCTGTGGGAATGAATCAGTATATTACATTATATCGAATGTAGATATAGTAATAATGATATGGTTATTCAATGTACATTGATCGATGGGAATGAATCAGTATATTACATTATATGGAATGTAGATATAGTGCAAATGATATGGTTATTAAAGGAATATTTATCTGTGGGAATGAATCAGTATATTACATTATATCTAATGTAGATATAGTGGTAATGATATTGTTATGAAAGGTTCATTGATCTGTGGGAATCCATCAGTATATTACATTATATCGAATGTAGGTATCATACTAATGATATGGTTATTATATGTACATATCTGTGGGAATGAATCAGTATATTACGTTATATCGAGTGTAGATATAGTGCTAATGATATCGTTATTAAAGGTGCATTGGTCTGTGGGAATGAATCAGTATATTACATTATATCGAATGTAGATATAGTACTAATGATATGGTTATTAAAGGTATATTGATCTGTGGGAACGAATCAGTATATTACATTATTTCGGATGTAGATATAGTACTAATGATATTGTCATTAAATGTACATTGATCTTTGGGGATCAATCAGTATATTACATTATATCTAATGTAGATATAGCACTAACGATATGGTTATTAAATGTACATTGATCTGTGGGAATGAATCAGTATATTAGATTATATCAAATGTAGATATAGTGCTAATGATATTGTTATGAAAGGTGCATTGATCTGTCGGAATCCATCAGTATATTACATTATATCGAATGTAGATATGCTACTAATGATGTTGTTATTAAATGTACATTGATCAGTGGGAATGAATCTGTATATGAAATTGCGTCTAATGTAGATATAGTAATAATGATATTGTTATTAAATGTACATTGATCAGTGGGAATGAATCTGTATATGAAATTATATCTGATGTAGATATAGTAATAATGATATTGTTATTAAATGTACATTGATCAGTGGGAATGAATCTGTATATGAAATTATATCTAATGTAGATATAGTAATAATGATATTGTTATTAAATGTACATAACATATCTAATGTAGATATGGTACTAATGATATGGTTATGAAATGTACATTGATCTGTGGGAATGAATCAGTATATTCCATTATATCGAATGTAGATATAGTGCTAATGATATCGTTATAAAAGGCACATTGATCTGTGGGAAGGAATCTGTACACTACATTATATCGAATGTAGATATAGTGCTAATGATATTGTTATTAAAGGTACATTGATCTGTGGGAATGAATCAGTATATTACATTATATCGAATGTAGATATAGCACTAACGATATGGTTATTAAATGTACATTGATCTGTGGGAATGAATCAGTATATTACATTATATCGAATATAGATATAGTGCTAATGATATTGTTATGAAAGGTGCATTGATCTGTGGGAATCCATCAGTATATTACATTATATCGAATGTAGATATGGTACTAATGATATGGTTATTATATGTACATATCTGTGGGAATGAATCAGTATATTACGTTATATCGAATGTAGATATAGTGCTAATGATATTGTTATTAAAGGTGCATTGGTCTGTGGGAATGAATCAGTATATTACATTATATCGAATGTAGATATAGTACTAATGATATGGTTATTAAAGGTATATTGATCTGTGGGAATGAATCAGTATATTACATTATATCGGATGTAGATATAGTGCTAATGATATTGTTATGAAAGGTGCATTGATCTGTGGGAATCCATCAGTATATTACATTATATCGAATGTAGATATGGTACTAATGATATGGTTATTATATGTACATATCTGTGGGAATGAATCAGTATATTACGTTATATCGAATGTAGATACAGTGCTAATGATATTGTTGTTAAAGGTATATTGATCTGTGGGAATGAATCAGTACATTACATTATATCTAATGTAGATATAGTGGTAATGATATTGTTATGAAAGGTGCATTGATCTGTGGGAATCCATCAGTATATTACATTATATCGAATGTAGGTATGGTACTAATGATATGGTTATTATATGTACATATCTGTGGGAATGAATCAGTATATTACGTTATATCGAATGTAGATATAGTGCTAATGATATTGTTATTAAAGGTGCATTGGTCTGTGGGAATGAATCAGTATATTACATTATATCGAATGTAGATATAGTACTAATGATATGGTTATTAAAGGTATATTGATCTGTGGGAATGAATCAGTATATTACATTATATCGGATGTAGATATAGTACTAATGATATTGTCATTAAATGTACATTGATCTTTGGGGATCAATCAGTATATTACATTATATCTAATGTAGATATGGTGATAATAATATTGTTATTAATTGTTCATTACGTATGTAATGTAGATATGCTACTAATGATGATGTTATTAAATGTACATTGATCAGTGGGAATGAATCTGTATATGAAATTATATCTTATGTAGATATAGTAATAATGATATTGTTATTAAATGTACATTGATCTGTGGGAATGAATCAGTATATTACATTATATCGAATGTAGATATAGTGCTAATGATATGGTTATTAAAGGTATATTGACCTGTGGGAATGAATCAGTATATTACATTATATCTAATGTAGATATAGTGCTAATGATATGGTTATTAAAGGTATATTGATCTGTGGGAATGAATCAGTATATTACATTATATCGTATGTAGATATAGTACTATTGATATGGTTATTAAATATATTAATCTGTGGGAATGAATCAGTATATTACATTATATCGAATGTAGATATAGTGCTAATGATATGGTTATTAAAGGTATATTAATCTGTGGGAATGAATCAGTATATTACATTATATCTAATGTAGATATAGTGCTAATGATATTGTTATGAAAGGTGCATTGATCTGTGGGAATCCATCAGTATATTACATTATACCGGATGTAGATATAGTACTAATGATATTGTCATTAACTGTACATTGATCTTTGGGGATCAATCAGTATATTACATTATATCTAATGTAGATATGGTGATAATAATATTGTTATTAATTGCACATTACGTATGTAATGTAGATATACTACTAATGATGTTGTTATTAAATGTACATTGATCAGTGGGAATGAATCAGTATATTACATTATATCGAATGTAGATATAGTGCTAATGATATCGTTATTAAAGGCACATTGGTCTGTGGGAAGGAATCTGTACACTACATTATATCGAATGTAGATATAGTGCTAATGATATTGTTATTAAAGGTACATTGATCTGTGGGAATGAATCAGTATATTACATTATATCGAATGTAGATATAGCACTAACGATATGGTTATTAAATGTACATTGATCTGTGGGAATGAATCAGTATATTAGATTATATCGAATGTAGATATAGTGCTAATGATATTGTTGTGAAAGGTGCATTGATCTGTGGGAATCCATCAGTATATTACATTATATCGAATGTAGATATGCTACTAATGACATTGTTGTTATATGTCCATTGATCTGTGGGAATGAATCAGTATATTACATTATATCGAATGTAGATTTAGCACTAATGATATTGTTATTAAATGTACATTGATCTTTGGGGATCAATCAGTATATTACATTATATCTAATGTAGATATGGTGATAATAATATTGTTATTAATTGTACATTACGTATGTAATGTAGATATACTACTAATGATGATGTTATTAAATGTACATTGATCAGTGGGAATGAATCTGTATATGAAATTATATCTAATGTAGATATAGTAATAATGATATTGTTGTTATATGTCCATTGATCTGTGGGAATGAATCAGTATATAACATTATATCGAATGTAGATATAGTGCTAATGATATGGTTATTAAAGGTATATTGATCTGTGGGAATGAATCAGTATATTACATTATATCTAATGTAGATATAGTGCTAATGATATTGTTATGAAAGGTGCATTGATCTGTGGGAATCAATCAGTATATTACATTATATCGGATGTAGATATAGTACTAATGATATTGTCAATAACTGTACATTGATCTTTGGGGATCAATCAGTATATTACATTATATCTAATGTAGATATGGTGATAATAATATTGTTATTAATTGTACATTACGTACGTAATGTAGATATATTACTAATGATATTGTTATTAAATGTACATTGATCAGTGGGAATGAATCTGTATATTACATTATATCGAATGTAGATATAATGCTAATGATATCGTTATTAAAGGCACATTGATCTGTGGGAAGGAATCTGTATACTACATTATATCGAATGTAGATATAGTGCTAATGATATTGTTATTAAATGTACATTGATCTGTGGGAATGAATCAGTATATTACATTATATCTAATGTAGATATAGCACTAACGATATGGTTATTAAATGTACACTGATCTGTGGGAATGAATCAGTATATTACATTATATCGAATGTAGATATAGTGCTAATGATATTGTTATGAAAGGTGCATTGATCTGTGGGAATCCATCAGTATATTACATATATCGAATGTAGATATGCTACTAATGATATTGGTATTAAAAGTACATTGATCTGTGGGGATCAATCAGTATATTACATTATATCTAATGTAGATATGGTGATAATAATATTGTTATTAATTGTACATTACGTATGTAATGTAGTTATACTACTAATGATGATGTTATTAAATGTACATTGATCAGTGGGAATGAATCTGTATATGAAATTATATCTAATGTAGATAAAGTGCTAATGATATTGTTATGAAAGGTGCATTGATCTGTGGGAATCCATCAGTATATTACATTATATCGAATGTAGGTATCATACTAATGATATGGTTATTATATTTACATATCTGTGGGAATGAATCAGTATATTACGTTATATCGAATGTAGATATAGTGCTAATGATATTGTTATTAAAGGTGCATTGGTCTGTGGGAATGAATCAGTATATTACAATATATCGAATGTAGATATAGTACTAATGATATGGTTATTCAATGTACATTGATCGATGGGAATGAATCAGTATATTACATCATATCGAATATAGATATAGTGCTAATGATATTGTTATGAAAGGTGCATTGATCTGTGGGAATCCATCAGTATATTACATTATATCGAATGTAGGTATGGTACTAATGATATGGTTATTATATGTACATATCTGTGGGAATGAATCAGTATATTACGTTATATCGAATGTAGATATAGTGCTAATGATATTGTTATTAAAGGTGCATTGGTCTGTGGGAATGAATCAGTATATTACATTATATCGAATGTAGATATAGTACTAATGATATGGTTATTAAAGGTATATTGATCTGTGGGAATGAATCAGTATATTACATTATATCGGATGTAGATATAGTACTAATGATATTGTCATTAAATGTACATTGATCTTTGGGGATCAATCAGTATATTACATTATATCTAATGTAGATATGGTGATAATAATATTGTTATTAATTGTTCATTACGTATGTAATGTAGATATGCTACTAATGATGATGTTATTAAATGTACATTGATCAGTGGGAATGAATCTGTATATGAAATTATATCTTATGTAGATATAATAATAATGATATTGTTATTAAATGTACATTGATCTGTGGGAATGAATCAGTATATTACATTATATCGAATGTAGATATAGTGCTAATGATATGGTTATTAAAGGTATATTGACCTGTGGGAATGAATCAGTATATTACATTATATCTAATGTAGATATAGTGCTAATGATATGGTTATTAAAGGTATATTGATCTGTGGGAATGAATCAGTATATTACATTATATCTAATGTAGATATAGTGCTAATGATATTGTTATGAAAGGTGCATTGATCTGTGGGAATCCATCAGTATATTACATTATATCGAATGTAGGTATGGTACTAATGATATGGTTATTGTATGTACATATCTGTGGGAATGAATCAGTATATTACGTTATATCGAATGTAGATATAGTGCTAATGATATTGTTATTAAAGGTGCATTGGTCTGTGGGAATGAATCAGTATATTACATTATATCGAATGTAGATATAGTACTAATGATATGGTTATTAAAGGTATATTGATCTGTGGGAATGAATCAGTATATTACATTATACCGGATGTAGATATAGTACTAATGATATTGTCATTAACTGTACATTGATCTTTGGGGATCAATCAGTACATTACATTATATCTAATGTAGATATGGTGATAATAATATTGTTATTAATTGCACATTACGTATGTAATGTAGATATACTACTAATGATGTTGTTATTAAATGTACATTGATCAGTGGGAATGAATCAGTATATTACATTATATCGAATGTAGATATAGTGCTAATGATATCGTTATTAAAGGCACATTGATCTGTGGAAAGGAATCTGTACACTACATTATATCGAATGTAGATATAGTGCTAATGATATTGTTATTAAAGGTACATTGATCTGTGGGAATGAATCAGTATATTACATTATATCGAATGTAGATATAGCACTAACGATATGGTTATTAAATGTACATTGATCTGTGGGAATGAATCAGTATATTAGATTATATCGAATGTAGATATAGTGCTAATGATATTGTTATGAAAGGTGCATTGATCTGTGGGAATCCATCAGTATATTACATTATATCGAATGTAGATATGCTACTAATGATATTGTTGTTATATGTCCATTGATCTGTGGGAATGAATCAGTATATTACATTATATCGAATGTAGATTTAGCACTAATGATATTGTTATTAAATGTACATTGATCTTTGGGGATCAATCAGTATATTACATTATATCTAATGTAGATATGGTGATAATAATATTGTTATTAATTGTACATTACGTATGTAATGTAGATATACTACTAATGATGATGTTATTAAATGTACATTGATCAGTGGGAATGAATCTGTATATGAAATTATATCTAATGTAGATATAGTAATAATGATATTGTTGTTATATGTCCATTGATCTGTGGGAATGAATCAGTATATAACATTATATCGAATGTAGATATAGTGCTAATGATATGGTTATTAAAGGTATATTGATCTGTGGGAATGAATCAGTATATTACATTATATCTAATGTAGATATAGTGCTAATGATATTGTTATGAAAGGTGCATTGATCTGTGGGAATCAATCAGTATATTACATTATATCGGATGTAGATATAGTACTAATGATATTGTCAATAACTGTACATTGATCTTTGGGGATCAATCAGTATATTACATTATATCTAATGTAGATATGGTGATAATAATATTGTTATTAATTGTACATTACGTATGTAATGTAGATATATTACTAATGATATTGTTATTAAATGTACATTGATCAGTGGGAATGAATCTGTATATTACATTATATCGAATGTAGATATAATGCTAATGATATCGTTATTAAAGGCACATTGATCTGTGGGAAGGAATCTGTATACTACATTATATCGAATGTAGATATAGCACTAACGATATGGTTATTAAATGTACATTGATCTGTGGGAATGAATCAGTATATTACATTATATCGAATGTAGATATAGTGCTAATGATATTGTTACGAAAGGTGCATTGATCTGTGGGAATCCATCAGTATATTACATTATATCGAATGTAGATATGCTACTAATGATATTGGTATTAAAAGTACATTGATCTGTGGGGATCAATCAGTATATTACATTATATCTAATGTAGATATGGTGATAATAATATTGTTATTAATTGCACATTACGTATGTAATGTAGATATACTACTAATGATGTTGTTGTTAAATGTACATTGATCAGTGGGAATGAATCAGTATATTACATTATATCGAATGTAGATATAGTGCTAATGATATTGTTATGAACGGTGCATTTGTCTGTGGGAATCCATCGGTATATTACATTATATCGAATGTAGGTATGGTACTAATGATATGGTTATTATATGTACATATCTGTGGGAATGAATCAGTATATTACATTATATCGAATGTAGATATAGTACTAATGATATTGTTATTGAATGTACATTGATCAGTGGGAATGAATCAGCATATTACATTATATCGAATGTAGATATAGTACTAATGATATGGCTATTAAAGGTATATTGATCTGTGGGAATGAATCAGTATAATACATTATATCGAATGTAGATATAGTACTAATGATATTGTCATTAAAGGTACATTGATCTGTGGGAATGAATCAGTATATTACATTATATCGAATGTAGATATAGTGCTAATGATATGGTTATTAATGGTATGTTGATCTGTGGGAATGAATAAGTACATTACATTATATCGAATGTAGATATACTACTAGTGATGTTGTTATTAAATGTACATTGGTCAGTGGGAACGAATCTGTATATGAAATTATATCTAATGTAGATATAGTAATTATGATATTGTTATTAAATGTACATTGATCTTTGGGGATCAATCAGTATATTACATTATATCGAATGTAGGTATGGTACTAATGATATGGTTATTATATGTACATATCTGTGGGAATCAATCAGTATATTACGTTATATCGAATGTAGATATAGTACTAATGATATTGTTATTAAAGGTGCATTGGTCTGTGGGAATGAATCAGTATATTACATTATATCGTATGTAGATATAGTACTAATCATATGGTTATTCAATGTACATTGATCGATGGGAATGAATCAGTATATTACATTATATCGAATGTAGATATAGTGCTAATGATATGGTTATTAAAGGAACATTGATCTGTGGGAATGAATCAGTATATTACATTATATCTAATGTAGATATAGTGGTAATGATATTGTTATGAAAGGTTCATTGATCTGTGGGAATCCATCAGAATATTACATTATATCGAATGTAGGTATCGTACTAATGATATGGTTATTATATGTACATATCTGTGGGAATGAATCAGTATATTACGTTATATCGAGTGTAGATATAGTGCTAATGATATCGTTATTAAAGGTGCATTGGTCTGTGGGAATGAATCAGTATATTACATTATATCGAATGTAGATATAGTACTAATGATATGGTTATTAAAGGTATATTGATCTGTGGGAATGAATCGGTATATTACATTATATCGAATGTAGATATAGTGCTAATGATATAGTTACTAAAGGTATATTGATCTGTGGGAATGAATCCGTATATTACATTATATCTAATGTAGATATAGTGCTGATGATATTGTTATGAAAGGTGCATTGATCTGTGGGAATCCATCAGTATATTACATTATATCGAATGTAGGTATCGTACTAATGATATGGTTATTATATGTACATATCTGTGGGAATGAATCAGTATATTACGTTATATCGAGTGTAGATATAGTGCTAATGATATCGTTATTAAAGGTGCATTGGTCTGTGGGAATGAATCAGTATATTACATTATATCGAATGTAGATATAGTACTAATGATATTGTTATTAAATGTACATTGATCAGTGGGAATGAATCTGTATATGAAATTATATCTAATGTAGATATAGTAATAATGATATTGTTATTAAATGTACATTGATCAGTGGGAATCCATCGGTATATTACATTATATCGAATGTAGGTATGGTACTAATGATATGGTTATTATATGTACATATCTGTGGGAATGAATCAGTATATTACATTATATCGAATGTAGATATAGTGCTAATGATATGGTTATTAAAGGTATATTGATCTGTGGGAATGAATCCGTATATTACATTATATCTAATGTAGATATAGTGCTGATGATATTGTTATGAAAGGTGCATTGATCTGTGGGAATCCATCAGTATGTTACATTATATCGAATGTAGGTATGGTACTAATGATATGGTTATTATATGTACATATCTGTGGGAATGAATCAGTATATTACATTATATCTAATGTAGATATAGTGCTAATGATATTGTTATTAAAGGTACATTGATCTGTGGGAATGAATCAGTATATTACATTATATCGTGTGTAGATATAGTACTATTGATATGGTTATTAAATATATTAATCTGTGGGAATGAATCAGTATATTACATTATATCGAATGTAGATATAGTGCTAATGATATGGTTATTAAAGGTATATTGATCTGTGGGAATGAATCAGTATATTACATTATATCGGATGTAGATATAGTACTAATGATACTGTCATTAAATGTACACTGATCTTTGGGGATCAATCAGTATATTACATTATATCTAATGTAGATGTGGTGATAATAATATTGTTATTAATTGTACATTACGTATGTAATGTAGATATACTACTAATGATGTTGTTATTAAATGTACATTGATCAGTGGGAATGAATCAGTATATTACGTTATATCGAATGTAGATATAGTACTAATGATATGGTTATTAAAGGTATATTGATCTGTGGGAATGAATCAGTATAATACAATATATCGAATGTAGGTATAGTACTAATGATATTGTCATTAAATGTACATTGATCTTTGGGGATCAATCAGTATATTACATTATATCTAATGTAGATATGGTAATAATGATATTGTTATTAATTGTACATTACGTATGTAATGTAGATATACAACTAATGATGATGTTATTAAATGTACATTGATCAGTGGGAATGAATCTGTATATGAAATTATATCTAATGTAGATATAGTAATAATGATATTGTTATTAAATGTACATTGATCTTTGCGGATCAATCAGTATATTACATTATATCTAATGTGGATATGGTGATAATAATATTGTTATTAATTGTACATTACGTATGTAATGTAGATATACTACTAATGATGATGTTATTAAATGTACATTGATCAGTGGGAATGAATCTGTATATGAAATTATATCTAATGTAGATATAGTAATAATGATATTGTTATTAAATGTACATTGATCAGTGGGAATCCATCGGTATATTACATTATATCGAATGTAGGTATGGTACTAATGATATGGTTATTATATGTACATATCTGTGGGAATGAATCAGTATATTACATTATATCGAATGTAGATATAGTGCTAATGATATGGTTATTAAAGATATATTGATCTGTGGGAATGAATCAGTATATTACATTATATCGGATGTAGATATAGTACTAATGATACTGTCATTAAATGTACACTGATCTTTGGGGATCAATCAGTATATTACATTATATCTAATGTAGATGTGGTGATAATAATATTGTTATTAATTGTACATTACGTATGTAATGTAGATATACTAATA
Organism: Osmia lignaria lignaria; assembly: GCF_051020975.1. NCBI lineage: Eukaryota > Metazoa > Arthropoda > Insecta > Hymenoptera > Megachilidae > Osmia > Osmia lignaria. Next base: position 157,848 of record NC_135038.1, on the reverse strand, counting down.
ATGATGTTGTTATTAAATGTACATTGATCAGTGGGAATGAATCAGTATATTACATTATATCGGATGTAGATATAGTACTAATGATATTGTCATTAAATGTACATTGATCTTTGGGGATCAATCAGTATATTACATTATATCTAATGTAGATATGGTGATAATAATATTGTTATTAATTGTTCATTACGTATGTAATGTAGATATGCTACTAATGATGATGTTATTAAATGTACATTGATCAGTGGGAATGAATCTGTATATGAAATTATATCTTATGTAGATATAATAATAATGATATTGTTATTAAATGTACATTGATCTGTGGGAATGAATCAGTATATTACTGTCACGTAGACAGACCGTTTTTATCAAACGTGTCTCCTTTCAAATAAGCTTAAACATCTGGAAAGGAAAACTCTCGGGCAAACCGACCATTTACTCTCGTAATAAACAGAAGGCCCACCGATAGCAGAACCAAACACTTGGGAAAGCAATGGGTCCGCCGTAATCAAATAGCAGATGCAACCACTCTAAACTGTCGCAGAGGCAGGTGGACCCAGCCTGATCACTCGAATAGTAACCAGACCACCCTTCTTAATTAGTATATAAACCCGTTCGTACCAACGATCGGGGGCAGTACCAGAGTTCATCTCGTGTCGAGCACGTCGTGTACGGTAGTGAGTTGGTTACTATTAGTGAGATCGGGTTGAAGTCCCCTTCGAGCAACATTCACCTTATAGAATCCGCGAGTCGTGTTTCTATTTGGCATTACAATCAACCACACACAACACCCCCGCATTGCCAGTGCGTGAACACCGAGCATAGTGGAAATAGGTAATATATCACATTATACACCTATATTCGCGACAACAACATCTGTAATAGACCAAGATTGTAGAATATATACATTGCTGTGTCAAACCCACATTAGCATTCTCCCTTAAACCCAGTGAAACCTTGTGACAGTTCCTACCACAATACAATCTTACCGCTCGGGTTGTATTGATAATAAAATAAGTTACGCGGCCGCCAATCAGAAAGCCTCTGATAGCCACGCGCGCTGCCAAGCCGTCGGCCACGTAACATTACATTATATCGAATGTAGATATAGTGCTAATGATATGGTTATTAAAGGTATATTGACCTGTGGGAATGAATCAGTATATTACATTATATCTAATGTAGATATAGTGCTAATGATATGGTTATTAAAGGTATATTGATCTGTGGGAATGAATCAGTATATTACATTATATCTAATGTAGATATAGTAATAATGATATTGTTGTTATATGTCCATTGATCTGTGGGAATGAATCAGTATATAACATTATATCGAATGTAGATATAGTGCTAATGATATGGTTATTAAAGGTATATTGATCTGTGGGAATGAATCAGTATATTACATTATATCTAATGTAGATATAGTGCTAATGATATTGTTATGAAAGGTGCATCGATCTGTGGGAATCAATCAGTATATTACATTATATCGGATGTAGATATAGTACTAATGATATTGTCAATAACTGTACATTGATCTTTGGGGATCAATCAGTATATTACATTATATCTAATGTAGATATGGTGATAATAATATTGTTATTAATTGTACATTACGTATGTAATGTAGATATATTACTAATGATATTGTTATTAAATGTACATTGATCAGTGGGAATGAATCTGTATATTACATTATATCGAATGTAGATATAATGCTAATGATATCGTTATTAAAGGCACATTGATCTGTGGGAAGGAATCTGTATACTACATTATATCGAATGTAGATATAGTGCTAATGATATTGTTATTAAATGTACATTGATCTGTGGGAATCCATCGGTATATTACATTATATCGAATGTAGGTATGGTACTAATGATATGGTTATTATATGTACATATCTGAAGAGAAGATTTGGACCAGGAAAGAGCTTATCGCAATTTCAAACAGAAATTGCCAGGCTTCAAATTAGGGAATACGAAAGTTTGAGAAACTACATCGATAGAACAAGCCATCTTGTTTATTGTACAAGAGGAGCGATTAAAGAGAAATATCCTAGACATTCAGAGGAAAATATTAAACAAATGGAAATGGATATTTTAGAAAATTTCCTAGATGGATTACCAGACCGCATCTCTTTTAAGGTATCAGCACAAAATAGAGACATTAAAAACTTAGAGGAAGCTTTTGACGCTGTGCTAGAGGTAGACAGGAAATTAAGAAGTCGTCGTGATTTGGCACGAAACACATCACCAGGAGGCTGGAACAACAGGGATCACCACAGCAACGAACGTCGAAATGAAATTTCATACCCTCAATCTCCAACACGACACGATCGATATAGAGATCGACAGAGGAGACCATCTAACTCTGAAGACGAGAGAGAAGGACGACCACGTACATCAGCATGGACTGTGCGATCCAGGAATCAATCGAATTCACCTTCTTATCGTTCAAATTCACCACGCACAGATCAAGATGAAAAACGGTTTACAGTTTTAAAACGCAGTGAAAAGGATGATACTTCGCAGCTATATTGTTGGCGATGTGATACCCAAGGACACGATGAAAAACGTTGTAGGAGGAATTCGCAAAATTTCAGACAGCGATCATACTCTCGAAATTCTTCAGTCGAATCAAACAAGTCTTTAAACTCAGAAAACGCTCAACGGAAAGGCGAGGCGGTGAGCGATCTGCAAAGACCTCGCCAAAAGATAGTCAGATTCACGGGAGAATCCTCATCAAGGAAACCCCAGCACCAAGAATAAAAATCAAAGTTCCGGAATTAGAATTAGAAACAGCTGAATTTTTAATTGACGGTGGCGCGGCAGTTAACTTAATAGTGCGCGATGTTCTCGGAGATCAAGCCAAACGTATCACTAAAGAAGTTATTGAAATCACAGGACTTACAAAATCACCTATTTATAGCATAGGTACCACAATTCTTCACATTCACGGTAAGCCTGCATTATTTTACGTAGTAGAGAACCTTGCAATAGAAGCCGATGGAATTATAGGCAGCCCATTTTTATTACAAGAAGAAGCAGAAATTTCATATTATCATGGAACACTAGTATTGAAAGATAAACCTATTCGACCACTTCGTTTTTCAAATTACCGAGATTTAGCTCAGCAGAAAAATCCGAAATCGACTAAACACCGTATCGAAGCTCGAACAACAAAACAAATTGCAATTCACATAGCTAATCCAAATATTAAAGAGGGATACTTACCGCGACTCGAAACATCAGAAAATATATACATTGGCGAAGCAGCAGTATATAATCGTGACGGCATTTGTTACGCGTTAGCAACGAATACCGGAGAAGACGATGTAGACATCGAAATTGAACCTCAATACATTCATCCTTACGATATTTACGACTCGTCGGACGACGACCCAATTTCTTCATATATGACCGAAAACACACCAGAAAATAGAGCAACACGAATTAGAAATCTTTTAAGAACCGATCATCTCAATGCAGAAGAACGTAAACATGTATTCAACATCGTCGACGAATTTTCAGACAGATTTTACTTGCCTGGAGACAAACTAGGAGAAGTACCGAATTTTTACCATTCAATTCATACAACAGATGACGTACCGATTAATACAAGACAATACCGATATCCACCAGTACACCAAGACGAAATACAACGTCAAGTAAGGGCTCTGTTATTACAAGGAGTCATACAGCCATCTAGTTCACCATATAATTCTCCGTTATGGATTGTACCAAAGAAACCAGACGCTAAGGGCAATAAGCGTTGGCGTATGGTAATCGATTTCCGAGCCTTAAACGAAAAGACTTTGAGTGATAAATTTCCTTTGCCGAATATCACCGAAATTCTAGATAAATTGGGAGGAGCAAAATATTTCACAATTTTTGATATAGCAAATGGATTTCATCAAGTTCAAATGGATCCTAAGGATTGTCCGAAAACAGCATTCACAACACCGGATGGGCATTTTGAATTTGTACGCATGCCATTTGGTTTAAAAAATGCACCACCGACATTTCAACGCTTAATGAATCAAGTTATATCTGGTCTAGAGAACGCTCATGTATTCATAGACGATATGGTTGTTTTCTCTTCATCACTACGAGAACATGAAATAAAAGTAAAAAAATTACTCAATCGGCTCAGAGAATTTGGACTTACACTGCAGATTGATAAATGCGAATTCTTACGTAAGGAGGTTACTTATTTAGGACACATTTTAACAGAAAATGGTGTTAAGCCAGATCCTCGTAAATTACAAGCTGTAAAAGAATTTCCCATTCCTAAAACACAGAAAAATGTCCAGCAGTTCTTGGGACTGACAGGATATTATCGCCGTTTCATAAAAGATTATTCTATTAAATCAAAACCATTAGTTCAGTTATTAGGTAAAGGAATTCGTTTTAAGTGGACCGAAGACCAGCAAAAAAGTTTTGAAAATTTACGCGACGAACTCTGTACACAACCAATTTTACAATATCCGGATTTTAATCGACCGTTCATTGTTACCACTGACGCATCAGATTACGCAATTGGAGCTGTACTTAGTCAAGGAGAAATAGGAAACGATCTACCAATTGCCTACGCATCTCGTACCTTAAATAAAGCCGAAAGGAATTATTCTGCTACAGAAAAGGAATGTCTTGCAATGGTTTACGCAGTACAATATTTCAGACCGTATCTTTATGGAACAAAATTCACACTCGTCACAGATCACCGACCGTTAGTCTGGTTACACTCTGTCAAGGATCCGACATCACGACTTATGAAGTGGAGACTCAGACTCTTAGAGTACGAATATCAGGTTATCCATAAAGCAGGAAAGACGAACAAGAACGCAGACGCATTATCACGTAACCCAGTACCATCTTGCTTACCACTTATACCCCGAGATCCTCAAGACCCCGATTACAAGCACATAGGACAGAAACCAGAAATCGACACGGATTCCATAGGATTTCGTGTGCGGCAACTACAAAGGGACAGGGAAAGGAGACCGAAATATCAAGAGGAAAACACTAGCTCTGATGAAGAACCAGCCCGTGGGAAGGTTCAACATTCTCCAATAGCAGATAGACCGAGAGTCTTACCTAACTTATCGCACGAGATAAGCATGCCAGATGAACACATGGAAACAATAAACTTTCATCCGCAAGCAAATTCTACTAAAATCACATCGACAGAAGAAGACGTAAACTTGATTTCATTCGAAGAACCATCAGAAAATACCATTACGGAAAACACGATAATCGCAAACCCGCAACAGGATTTACTTAACCATACACCATTATCACTTGTAACAAATGAGGGAATTTTACAACCACAACCTGTTAACGAAACAATAGGAACGGCAATCCAGCAACCACAGGAAAACTTTGACCGTACCGTTGACCCTTATCCGTTCACACTTCTTGACACAGACACTCTTTCCACGGAGGGAGATGACCTGCGAAGAAAAGTGCAACCTTCACAGACACTTGAGGTTATTATCTCTCCAAACACCCTGACCACCGAGGAAGGTCATTACGCACATTTCATACCTGCGGACTGTAAATTGGTAACCCCCATTGGAAAACTGTTACTGGACACAGAAGCAATAGATTTACAACAGCTCATGTCAAAGAAACCGCAGAAAGGAGACGTAATAGAATCAGCAAATGGCTCATACAAAGTTTACAGTATAATAATATCAGATAATTTTTACGACACCATTAAAAGTGAAGATATACTAAACGGACTACAAACACTGAAACAGCATTTAGATCAAAATCCAATTAAATCATTTAGAATATCAGCAGTCGGAGATTTTCATAAATTACCAACCAATGAATTAACTAAATTAATAAAGGACGTTTTCAACGGTACAACACAGAAAATCATCATATGCAATTGTTCAACGATTACACCATCAGAAGAAGATCGATTACAAATAATTCGCGAAGCTCACGACAGTTTGATAGGAGGACATAAAGGAGTCACAAAAACATATAAACGCATCAGAGCGAAATATCAATGGCCAGAAATGCACAACGAAATACGAAATTATATCAGGAAATGTCCAAGCTGTCAAGAAGAGAAATTAGTTAGAGCAAAAACTCATCAACCAATGTTAATTACCGATACCCCGATAGAACCATTTGATAAAGTTGCTTTAGACACCGTAGGACCTTTACCTTTAACGCCTAGCGGAAATAAATACATTCTCACAATGCAAGATTGTTTAACGAAATATTGTATAGCAGTAGCAATACCAAACATTAGAGCAGCCACAATAGCAGACGCTTTCGCGAGACATTTTATTGCCATATATGGAACACCACGAGCAATATTAACAGACAAGGGAACTAGTTTTATCGGAAGCTTAATGAAAAATCTTTCAGAAATATTCAAAATCAAACAAATCACAACTTCTGGATACAGACCACAAACTAATGGATCACTAGAACGAAGTCATATAGTACTAACAGAATATCTTAAACATTACATGAATAATTATGAAGATTGGGACCTATTAATACCATTTGCCATGTTTTCTTATAATACTTCCGTACATGAAGCAACAAATTTCTCTCCATATGAATTAATATTTGGAAAACCAGCCCGTGAACCAAGTTCGTTTCCAACTGGCGAAAGGTTAAAATCATATGGCGACTATTTAACAGAATTAATAACTCATACTATAAAAATCCGCAACATAGCAGCCGATAATTTGATTGCCTCCAAGCACCGTTCGAAGAAGTACTATGATAAACATTCCCGACCGGTAGAATTCAATGTAGGCGATTATGCTTATGTATTGCTAGAACCACGAATTAGTAAATTTGATCCACATTATGTAGGGCCATATGAGATCATTAATGTAACAGATATGAACAACATTGTATTGCGAACACCTGACAAAACGATAACAAAACACCAAGATAAATTAGAACACGCTTATTTTCCATCCACAGCGGAAAAAACGGAAATAACGGGAAATCATGATTCCGGCACAACTACTTCTGATACCTCTGGCTCTGGTTATGAGTCAGACAGCGATTAAAGGCGGTTCAAAGGTGTTACCACTGGCGCAATCAACGGGTTTGTTTTACGATAAATTGTCAGACATACGGACATATCAATCGCAATGGCGATTGGTCACGTCATTGGATGTTGATAAATACCTTGCACATGCACCACCAGTAGAACAGATAATTCTGGCCATGAACCAACTTTGCAAAAAACACGGTTTAGAAACTTGCCTCAGCATGGAAGTAGGACCACGGTTACTTAAAAGAGAAGAAAACACTATGCAGTATAGGAATCTAATACAAACAGCAATAGGAAACGATGCTTTTCCAAAAAGACGACCATTACGACGCAATGCACCATTTGGATTTATTGGCACAATCAACAAAGCATTATTTGGAACCTTAACTCAAGAAGACGCAGATTTTTACAACCAGGAATTGAATAAGTTATATAAAAATCAACTTGAAATAACGGAACTCAACTCGAAGCAAATACACATTGTGAAAGGGGAGTTTTCAGCCATACATGAAAGATTAGTAAATTTAACACAGGTTACATCTGAGCTGATAAAAGCTGCATCAGAACATTCGCGATTCTTAGAAGAAACTAGGTCCGAAATTGCCCAACTCCGTTTTGAAACAGCTATAAGGGATACCATTTTAGAATTAGAAAGAGGATTGGACGACTACAGCACTAATTTACTATTATTAATAGACGCAATATTATTAGCGAAACAAGGAATAATGCATCCTGCCGTTTTTTCACCACAGCAATTATTGAAGTCAGCATTAAAGATCAAACAATCTTTAACTTATGAATTTCCATTATCTCCAGAAGAATTATTAACTGAACAAATCGAGAAACTAACGAAATTAAATGTAGTATTTGCAAAAGGCAGAGTATTATTTGAACTCACCATACCGCTTTGGAACAAAAGGTGTTCAATTTGTATAAAATCTATCCTTGTCCATCAAAGCAGGTTATTAAAGAAAAAGAAGTAGTTACGTACATACAACCACAAATTTCATACATTGCAGTCACTACAGATGAGCAGCAATACTTTTTACCTACCGAGGAATATCTTGGAGTTTGCCGAGTTCATAATAATCAGTTAATAGGACCATCAACATTACCATTATGTCCGGTAGAAGGTCATGCAACCTGCGAATCTACCTTGCTTTTGAACCCATCCGCCATAAACTGGGAAACCTGCGATGTAAGGGTAACCACCAAGCTTCAACCATTCTGGCAAGTGTTAAGCGCTCCTGCTACCTGGTTTTTCTTTATGCCAACCCATAAAAAGGCCCAGGTATATTGTAAAGGGGGAAAAACCAACTATAGCAAACATTTACAATACTGGAATTTTCAACCTCGAACCGGGATGTAGAGCCACAGTAAATGCGATGCAATTAAAAGCAATGGACACAATAGTAACCATGGAAAATATTATACATTACCCATCAGCGTCATACAATTTATCAGTAATCATTCCGAAAATAACAGAACATCACCTATCAGTTTTAGAAACCAATTACACTAATACAGATCAAGTAATCACAAATTGGAAGAACCTTCCGACAGCACCAAACCTAGAGGAATTGGAGCATCGGGCGAAAGAATTGGAACTTCAAGAAATTTCCACAAATCGTATAAAAATATCAACATTTTCCTCGTTTGGAGTAGTATCTTTGATCCTACTATTAATAATTGGGACAATAATAAAAAGTAATATACACAAAATCATTAATAAACTAAAACCTTTGGACAAACCGAACGAAATTGAATTGCAACTGGAAGAAATACCTAAAAACTCAGAAGAATCAAATTCAAATAATATAAATTTACCAAGGGAAAAATCTTCAGCACCTAGACCAAGTGCCACAATATTCTAAGGGGCCGTAGCCACTCCTACACATCCTTCCTCTAAGAGTCGAAATAAGAGTGGGGTAAGATAAGGGTTTTCAGACTATATAAGCAGTTCTCGGCACCATAGTCTCATCAGTGGACATCCTCAAGAAAATGAACACCATCAAAAATATAGTTTTGAGCAGTTCTGTTCGGATCGGAATTGTCCACGTGGACGATCCGGTAGAATTCTGGGCGCAGGTGGACGACGGTCGGGAAGAAGCTAGGCGACTGTACCGGGACCTGTATCGGTACATGAGCGACCGCGGCCACCTCCACTTTCCAAACCAGGGAAGACTGACCACTGGACGTCTGGTGGCGTACAGAAGTAAAGAAGGTACCTGGGTCCGAGGAGAAGTTCAACACCTGGTGGACGGCCAGTTCGAGGTGGCTCTTCGTGACCACGGCAAGGTGGTAAGGGCACCGGTCGACCAACTTCGGACCTTGCCGCCACGCTTTCAAAATCTACCGTGGCAGGCCTTCAAGGTACGGGTACGGGGTATCCGCCCTGTATGCAGGACCTGGAAGATAGAGCAGGCCAAGAGGGTGTTGGAAGGAAGGAGGGGTCTGCTAACCAACATCAGAGGCGAGGGTGAGGTCGTGGCAGATGTAGCCCTCGATCGTCTACCAGGACAACCACCATTCAACGTGGCGGAGGCGTGGTTGGGCATGAGATACGCGGTTCCAGGCCGGGTATAAAAGCAGACCACAACACCATTCTTCCAAAACACTTATCTGAGCGGACCGAAATGTGCTACATCAGGGAACAACCAACTGAGAGGGACACCAGTCGCATCGAGCTGCTGATGAACTTGACGGCCCGCCTGTGCATGCGCAGCACTTGCTACAGATTAGACGTTGGCATTGTCTGTATGCAGTGTGCTCTCGAAGCAGCCCTTGGAGCAGCAAGGATCTATGACATGGTGGAGGTACACTATCCACTACCAACGGCATATCCGCCTGGGGCCTGCGATATTTGCAGCGCGCCCCTGATGGAGTCGCAGGCCGCCTACCACTGCGAGGAGTGTATTGCCGCCATCATCATGGAAATGGAATACCAAAGAGCAAACCAACCCATACCACCGCCTGCAATAGTACCAACCTGGTACACCGAGAGACAAATCCGATCGAGGCAGCCTGGACCCAGACGTACGCTTCGACTTCATACCGCAGTTAGCAGCATCACCAACCATCACACGTAGCGATAAGTACACACACATCACACATAACACCCGACATATTGCATTACAACACCAAAACTTCAACACATTCTAGTGAGTGTTTTCCTTTCCAATTGAAAGCATCACGATTACCGCGATGTTTCATCTAAGGGGGGAGGTGTCACGTAGACAGACCGTTTTTATCAAACGTGTCTCCTTTCAAATAAGCTTAAACATCTGGAAAGGAAAACTCTCGGGCAAACCGACCATTTACTCTCGTAATAAACAGAAGGCCCACCGATAGCAGAACCAAACACTTGGGAAAGCAATGGGTCCGCCGTAATCAAATAGCAGATGCAACCACTCTAAACTGTCGCAGAGGCAGGTGGACCCAGCCTGATCACTCGAATAGTAACCAGACCACCCTTCTTAATTAGTATATAAACCCGTTCGTACCAACGATCGGGGGCAGTACCAGAGTTCATCTCGTGTCGAGCACGTCGTGTACGGTAGTGAGTTGGTTACTATTAGTGAGATCGGGTTGAAGTCCCCTTCGAGCAACATTCACCTTATAGAATCCGCGAGTCGTGTTTCTATTTGGCATTACAATCAACCACACACAACACCCCCGCATTGCCAGTGCGTGAACACCGAGCATAGTGGAAATAGGTAATATATCACATTATACACCTATATTCGCGACAACAACATCTGTAATAGACCAAGATTGTAGAATATATACATTGCTGTGTCAAACCCACATTAGCATTCTCCCTTAAACCCAGTGAAACCTTGTGACAGTTCCTACCACAATACAATCTTACCGCTCGGGTTGTATTGATAATAAAATAAGTTACGCGGCCGCCAATCAGAAAGCCTCTGATAGCCACGCGCGCTGCCAAGCCGTCGGCCACGTAACATTACATTATATCGAATGTAGATATAGTGCTAATGATATGGTTATTAAAGGTATATTGACCTGTGGGAATGAATCAGTATATTACATTATATCTAATGTAGATATAGTGCTAATGATATGGTTATTAAAGGTATATTGATCTGTGGGAATGAATCAGTATATTACATTATATCTAATGTAGATATAGTAATAATGATATTGTTGTTATATGTCCATTGATCTGTGGGAATGAATCAGTATATAACATTATATCGAATGTAGATATAGTGCTAATGATATGGTTATTAAAGGTATATTGATCTGTGGGAATGAATCAGTATATTACATTATATCTAATGTAGATATAGTGCTAATGATATTGTTATGAAAGGTGCATTGATCTGTGGGAATCAATCAGTATATTACATTATATCGGATGTAGATATAGTACTAATGATATTGTCAATAACTGTACATTGATCTTTGGGGATCAATCAGTATATTACATTATATCTAATGTAGATATGGTGATAATAATATTGTTATTAATTGTACATTACGTATGTAATGTAGATATATTACTAATGATATTGTTATTAAATGTACATTGATCAGTGGGAATGAATCTGTATATTACATTATATCGAATGTAGATATAATGCTAATGATATCGTTATTAAAGGCACATTGATCTGTGGGAAGGAATCTGTATACTACATTATATCGAATGTAGATATAGTGCTAATGATATTGTTATTAAATGTACATTGATCTGTGGGAATCCATCGGTATATTACATTATATCGAATGTAGGTATGGTACTAATGATATGGTTATTATATGTACATATCTGTGGGAATGAATCAGTATATTACATTATATCGAATGTAGATATAGTACTAATGATATGGTTATTGAATGTACATTGATCAGTGGGAATGAATCAGCATATTACATTATATCGAATGTAGATATAGTACTAATGATATGGCTATTAAAGGTATATTGATCTGTGGGAATGAATCAGTATAATACATTATATCGAATGTAGATATAGTACTAATGATATTGTCATTAAAGGTACATTGATCTGTGGGAATGAATCAGTATATTACATTATATCGAATGTAGATATAGTGCTAATGATATGGTTATTAATGGTATGTTGATCTGTGGGAATGAATAAGTACATTACATTATATCGAATGTAGATATACTACTAATGATGTTGTTATTAAATGTACATTGGTCAGTGGGAACGAATCTGTATATGAAATTATATCTAATGTAGATATAGTAATTATGATATTGTTATTAAATGTACATTGATCTTTGGGGATCAATCAGTATATTACATTATATCTAATGTGGATATGGTGATAATAATATTGTTATTAATTGTACATTACGTATGTGATGTAGATATATTACTAATGATATTGTTATTAAATGTACATTGATCAGTGGGAATGAATCTGTATATGAAATTATATCTAATGTAGATATAGTAATAGTGATATTGTTATTAAATGTACATTGATCTGTGGGAATGAATCAGTATATTACATTACATATAATGTAGATATGCTAATAATGATATTGTTATTAAATGTACATTGATCTTTGGGGATCAATCAGTATATTACATTATATCGAATGTAGGTATGGTACTAATGATATGGTTATTATATGTACATATCTGTGGGAATCAATCAGTATATTACGTTATATCGAATGTAGATATAGTACTAATGATATTGTTATTAAAGGTGCATTGGTCTGTGGGAATGAATCAGTATATTACATTATATCGTATGTAGATATAGTACTAATCATATGGTTATTCAATGTACATTGATCGATGGGAATGAATCAGTATATTACATTATATCGAATATAGATATAGTGCTAATGATATGGTTATTAAAGGAACATTGATCTGTGGGAATGAATCAGTATATTACATTATATCTAATGTAGATATAGTGGTAATGATATTGTTATGAAAGGTTCATTGATCTGTGGGAATCCATCAGTATATTACATTATATCGAATGTAGGTATCGTACTAATGATATGGTTATTATATGTACATATCTGTGGGAATGAATCAGTATATTACGTTATATCGAGTGTAGATATAGTGCTAATGATATCGTTATTAAAGGTGCATTGGTCTGTGGGAATGAATCAGTATATTACATTATATCGAATGTAGATATAGTACTAATGATATGGTTATTAAAGGTATATTGATCTGTGGGAATGAATCGGTATATTACATTATATCGAATGTAGATATAGTGCTAATGATATAGTTATTAAAGGTATATTGATCTGTGGGAATGAATCCGTATATTACATTATATCTAATGTAGATATAGTGCTGATGATATTGTTATGAAAGGTGCATTGATCTGTGGGAATCCATCAGTATATTACATTATATCGAATGTAGGTATCGTACTAATGATATGGTTATTATATGTACATATCTGTGGGAATGAATCAGTATATTACGTTATATCGAGTGTAGATATAGTGCTAATGATATCGTTATTAAAGGTGCATTGGTCTGTGGGAATGAATCAGTATATTACATTATATCGAATGTAGATATAGTACTAATGATATTGTTATTAAATGTACATTGATCAGTGGGAATGAATCTGTATATGAAATTATATCTAATGTAGATATAGTAATAATGATATGGTTATTATATGTACATATCTGTGGGAATGAATCAGTATATTACATTATATCGGATGTAGATATAGTACTAATGATACTGTCATTAACTGTACACTGATCTTTGGGGATCAATCAGTATATTACATTATATCTAATGTAGATATGGTGATAATAATATTGTTATTAATTGTACATTACGTATGTAATGTAGATATACTACTAATGATGTTGTTATTAAATGTACATTGACCAGTGGGAATGAATCAGTATATTACATTATATCGAATGTAGATATAGTACTAATGATATGGTTATTAAAGGTATATTGATATGTGGGAATGAATCAGTATATTACATTATATCGAATGTAGATATGGTAATAATGATATTGTTATTAATTGTACATTACGTATGTAATGTAGATATGCTACTAATGATGTTGTTATTAAATGTACATTGATCAGTGGGAATGAATCAGTATATTACATTATATCGATTGTAGATATAGTACTAATGATATGGTTATTAAAGGTATATTGATCTGTGGGAATGAATCAGTATAATACATTATATCGAATGTAGATATAGTACTAATGATATTGTCATTAAATGTACATTGATCTTTGGGGATCAATCAGTATATTACATTATATCTAATGTAGCTATGGTAATAATGATATTGTTATTAATTGTACATTACGTATGTAATGTAGATATACTACTAATGATGATGTTATTAAATGTACATTGATCAGTGGGAATGAATCTGTATATGAAATTATATCTAATGTAGATACAGTAATAATGATATTGTTATTATATGTACATTGATCTGTGGGAATGAATCAGTATATTACATTATGTCGAATGTAGATATAGTGCTAATGATATGGTTATTAAAGGTATGTTGATCTGTGGGAATGAATCAGTACATTACATTATATCGAATGTAGATATACTACTAATGATGTTGTTATTAAATGTACATTGATCAGTGGGAATGAATCTGTATATGAAATTATATCTAATGTAGATATAGTAATAATGATATTGTTATTAAATGTATATTGATCTTTGGGGATCAATCAGTATATTACATTATATCTAATGTGGATATGGTGATAATAATATTGTTATTAATTGTACATTACGTATGTAATGTAGATATACTACTAATGATGATGTTATTAAATGTACATTGATCAGTGGGAATGAATCTGTATATGAAATTATATCTAATGTAGATATAGTAATAATGATATTGTTATGAAAGGTTCATTGATCTGTGGGAATCCATCAGTATATTACATTATATCGAATATAGATATAGTGCTAATGATATAGTTATTAAAGGTATATTGATCTGTGGGAATGAATCCGTATATTACATTATATCTAATGTAGATATAGTGCTGATGATATTGTTATGAAAGGTGCATTGATCTGTGGGAATCCATCAGTATATTACATTATATCGAATGTAGGTATGGTACTAATGATATGGTTATTATATGTACATATCTGTGGGAATGAATCAGTATATTACGTTATATCGAATGTAGATATAGTGCTAATGATATTGTTATTAAAGGTGCATTGGTCTGTGGGAATGAATCAGTATATTACATTATATCGAATGTAGATATAGTACTAATGATATGGTTATTAAAGGTATATTGATCTGTGGGAATGAATCCGTATATTACATTATATCTAATGTAGATATAGTGCTGATGATATTGTTATGAAAGGTGCATTGATCTGTGGGAATCCATCAGTATATTACATTATATCGAATGTAGGTATGGTACTAATGATATGGTTATTATATGTACATATCTGTGGGAATGAATCAGTATATTACGTTATATCGAATGTAGATATAGTGCTAATGATATTGTTATTAAAGGTGCATTGATCTGTGCGAATCCATCAGTATATTACATAATATCGAACGTAGATATGCTACTAATGATATTGGAATTAAATGTACATTGATCTGTGGGGATCAATCAGTGTATTACATTATATCTAATGTAGATATGGTAATAATGATATTGTTATTAATTGTACATTACATATGTAATGTAGATATACTACTAATGATATTGCTAGTAAATGTACATTGATCTGTCCGAATGAATCTGTATATGACAGTATACCTAATGTAGATATAGTAATAATGATATTGTTATTAAATGTACATAACATATCTAATGTAGATATGGTACTAATGATATGGTTATGAAAAGTACATTGATCTGTGGGAATGAATCAGTATATTACATTATATCGAATGTAGATATAGTGCTAATGATATCGTTATTAAAGGCACATTGATCTGTGGGAACGAATCTGTGTACTACATTATATCAAATGTAGACATAGTGCTAATGATATTGTTATTAAAGGTACATTGATCTGTGGGAATGAATCAGTATATTACATTATATCGTATGTAGATATAGTACTATTGATATGGTTATTAAATATATCAATCTGTGGGAATGAATCAGTATATTATATTATATCGAATGTAGATATAGTGCTAATGATATGGTTATTAAAGGTATATTAATCTGTGGGAATGAATCAGTATATTACATTATATCTAATGTAGATATAGTGCTAATGATATTGTTATGAAAGGTGCACTGATCTGTGGGAATCCATCAGTATATTACATTATATCTAACGTAGATATGGTGATAATAATATTGTTATTAATTGAACATTACGTATGTAATGTAGATATACTACTAAGTATGTTGTTGTTAAATGTACATTGATCAGTGGGAATGAATCAGTATATTACATTATATCGAATGTAGATATAGTGCTAATGATATTGTTATGAAAGGTGCATTTATCTGTGGGAATCCATCGGTACATTACATTATATCGAATGCAGGTATGGTACTAATGATATGGTTATTATATGTACATATCTGTGGGAGTGAATCAGTATATTACATTATATCGAATGTAGATATAGTACTAATGATATGGTTATTGAATGTACATTGATCTGTGGGAATGAATCAGTATATTACATTATATCGGATGTAGATATAGTACTAATGATACTGTCATTAAATGTACACTGATCTTTGGGGATCAATCAGTATATTACATTATATCTAATGTAGATATGGTGATAATAATATTGTTATTAATTGTACATTACATATGTAATGTAGATATGCTACTGATGATATTGCTATTAAATGTACATTGATCTGTGGGAATGAATCAGTATATTACATTATATCGAATGTAGATATAGTGCTAATGATATTGTTATTAAAGGTACATTGATCTCTGGGTAATAATCAGGATATCACATTATATCCAATGTAGAATTGGTAATAATGATATTGTTATTAATTGTATATTGCATATGTAATGTAGATATACTACTAATGATATTGCTATTTAATGTACATTGATCTGTGGGAATGAATCTGTATATGATATTATACCTAATGTAGATATAGTAATAATGATATTGTTATTAAATGTACATTACATATCTAATGTAGATATGGTACTAATGATATGGCTATTAAATGTGCATTGATCTGTGGGAATGAATCAGTATATTCCATTATATCGAATGTAGATATAGTGCTAATGATATTGTTATTGAAGGTATATTGATATGTGGGAATGAATCGGTATATTACATTATATCGAATGTAGATATAGTAATAATGATATTGTTATTAAATGTACATAACATATCTAATGTAGATATGGTACTAATGATATGGTTATGAAATGTACATTGATCTGTGGGAATGAATCAGTATATTCCATTATATCGAATGTAGATATAGTGCTAATGATATCGTAATTAAAGTCACATTGATCTGTGGGAAGGAATCTGTGTACTACATTATATCGAATGTAGATATAGTGCTAATGATATTGTTATTCAAGGTACATTGATCTGTGGGAATGAACCATTATATTACATTATATCGTATGTAGATATAGTACTATTGATATGGTTATTAATTATATTGATCTGTGGGAATGAATCAGTATATTACATTATATCGAATGTAGATATAGTGCTAATGATATCGTTATTAAAGGCACATTGATCTGTGGGAAGGAATCTGTATACTACATTATATCGAATGTAGATATAGTGCTAATGATATTGTTATGAAAGGTGCATTGATCTGTGGGAATCCATCAGTATATTACATTATATCGAATGTAGATATAGTACTAATGATATTGTCATTAAATGTACATTGATCTTTGGGGATCAATCAGTATATTACATTATATCTAATGTAGATATGGTGATAATAATATAGTTATTAATTGTTCATTACGTATGTAATGTAGATATGCTACTAATGATGATGTTATTAAATGTACATTGATCAGTGGGAATGAATCTGTATATGAAATTATATCTAATGTAGATATAGTAATAATGATATTGTTATTAAATGTACATTGATCTGTGGGAATGAATCAGTATATTACATTATATCGAATGTAGATATAGTGCTAATGATATGGTTTTTAAAGGTATATCGACCTGTGGGAATGAATCAGTATATTACATTATATCGTATGTAGATATAGTACTAATCATATGGTTATTCAATGTACATTGATCGCTGGGAATGAATCAGTATATTACATTATATCGAATGTAGATATAGTACTAATGATATGGTTATTAAAGGTATATTGATCTGTGGGAATGAATCAGTATAATACATTATATCGAATGTAGATATAGTACTAATGATATTGTCATTAAATGTACATTGATCTTTGGGGATCAATCAGTATATTACATTATATCTAATGTAGATATGGTAATAATGATATTGTTATTAATTGTACATTACGTATGTAATGTAGATATACTACTAATGATGATGTTATTAAATGTACATTGATCAGTGGGAATGAATCTGTATATGAAATTATATCTAATGTAGATACAGTAATAATGATATTGTTATTATATGCACATTGATCTGTGGGAATGAATCAGTATATTACATTATGTCGAATGTAGATATAGTGCTAATGATATGGTTATTAAAGGTATGTTGATCTGTGGGAATGAATCAGTACATTACATTATATCGAATGTAGATATACTACTAATGATGTCGTTATTAAATGTACATTGATCAGTGGGAATGAATCTGTATATGAAATTATATCTAATGTAGATATAGTAATAATGATATTGTTATTAAATGTGCATTGATCTTTGGGGATCAATCAGTATATTACATTATATCTAATGTGGATATGGTGATAATAATATGGTTATTAATTGTACATTGATCTGTGGGAATGAATCACTATATTACATTATATCGAATGTAGATATAGTGCTAATGATATGGTTTTTAAAGGTATATTGACCTGTGGGAATGAATCAGTATATTACATTATATCTAATGTAGATATGGTGCTAATGATATGGTTATTAAAGGTATGTTGGTCTGTGGGAATGAATAAGTACATTACATTATATCGAATGTAGATATACTACTAATGATGTTGTTATTAAATGTACATTGATCAGTGGGAATGAATCTGTATATGAAATTATATCTAATGTAGATATAGTAATAATGATATTGTTATTAAATGTACATTACATATCTAATGTAGATATGGTACTAATGATATGGCTATTAAATGTACATTGATCTGTGGGAATGAATCAGTATATTCCATTATATCGAATGTAGATATAGTGCTAATGATATTGTTATTAAAGGTACATTGATCTGTGGGAATGAATCAGTATATTACATTACATATAATGTAGATATGCTAATAATGATATTGTTATTAAATGTACATTGATCTTTGGGGATCAATCAGTATATTACATTATATCGAATGTAGATATAGTGCTAATGATATGGTTATTAAAGGAATATTGATCTGTGGGAATGAATCAGTATATTACATTATATCGGATGTAGATATAGTACTAATGATATGGTTATTGAATGTACATTGATCTGTGGGAATGAATCAGTATATTACATTATATTGGTAGTAGATATAGTACTAATGATACTGTCATTAAATGTACACTGATCTTTGGGGATCAATCAGTATATTACATTATATCTAATGTAGATATGGTGGTAATAATATTGTTATTAATTGTACATTGCATATGTAATGTAGATATACTACTAATGATATTGCTATTTAATGTACATTGATCTGTGGGAATGAATCTGTATATGAAATTATATCTAATGTAGATATAGTAATAATGATATTGTTATTTAATGTACATTGATCTGTGGGAATGAATCAGTATATTACATTATATCGAATGTAGATATAGTGCTAATGATATTGTTATTAAAGGTACATTGATCTGTGGGAATGAATCAGTATATTACATTACATATAATGTAGATATGCTAATAATGATATTGTTATTAAATGTACATTGATCAGTGGGAATGAATCTGTATATGAAATTATATCTAATGTAGATATAGTAATAATGATATTGTTATTAAATGTACATTGATCAGTGGGAATGAATCTGTATATGAAACTATATCTAATGTAGATATAGTAATAATGATATTGTTATTAAATGTACATTGATCTGTGGGAATGAATCAGTATATTACATTATATCGAATGAAGATGTAGTGCTAATGATATGGCTATTAAAGGTATATTGATCTGTGGGAATGAATCAGTATATTACATTATATCTAATGTAGATATAGTGCTAATGATACTGTTATGAAAGGTGCATTGATCTGTGGGAATCCATCAGTATATTACATAATATCGAATGTAGATATGCTACTAATGATATTGGAATTAAATGTACATTGATCTGTGGGGATCAATCAGTGTATTACATTATATCTAATGTAGATATGGTAATAATGATATTGTTATTAATTGTACATTACATATGTAATGTAGATATACTACTAATGATATTGCTAGTAAATGTACATTGATCTGTCCGAATGAATCTGTATATGACAGTATACCTAATGTAGATATAGTAATAATGATATTGTTATTAAATGTACATTGATCTGTGGGAATGAATCAGTATATTACATCATAGCGAATGAAGATGTAGTGCTAATGATATGGCTATTAAAGGTATCTTGATCTGTGGCAATGAATCAGTATATTACATTATATCTAATGTAGATATAGTGCTAATGATACTGTTATGAAAGGTGCATTGATCTGTGGGAATCCATCAGTATATTACATAATATCGAATGTAGATATGCTACTAATGATATTGGAATTAAATGTACATTGATCTGTGGGGATCAATCAGTATATTACATTATATCTAATGGAGATATGTTAATAATGATATTGTTATTAATTGTACATTACATATGTAATGTAGATATACTACTAATGATATTGCTATTAAATGTACATTGATCTGTGGGAATGAATCTGTATATGACAGTATACCTAATGTAGATATAGTAATAATGATATTGTTATTAAATGTACATAACATATCTAATGTAGATATGGTACTAATGATATGGTTATGAAATGTACATTGATCTGTGGGAATGAATCAGTATATTCCATTATATCGAATGTAGATATAGTGCTAATGATATCGTTATTAAAGGCACATTGATCTGTGGGAAGGAATCTGTGTACTACATTATATCGAAAGTAGATATAGTGCTAATGATATTGTTATTCAAGGTACATTGATCTGTGGGAATGAACCAGTATATTACATTATATCGTATGTAGATATAGTACTATTGATATGGTTATTAAATATATTGATCTGTGGGAATGAATCAGTATATTACATTATATCGAATGTAGATATAGTGCTAATGATATCGTTATTAAAGGCACATTGATCTGTGGGAAGGAATCTGTATACTACATTATATCGAATGTAGATATAGTGCTAATGATATTGTTATTAAAGGTACATTGATCTGTGGGAATGAATCAGTATATTACATTATATCGAATGTAGATATAGCACTAACGATATGGTTATTAAATGTACATTGATCAGTGGGAATGAATCTGTTTATGAAATTATATCTAATGTAGATATAGTAATAATGATATTGTTATTAAATGTACATTGATCGATGGGAATGAATCAGTATATTACATTATATCGAATGTAGATATAGTGCTAATGATATGGTTATTAAAGGTATATTGATCTGTGGGAATGAATCAGTACATTACATTATAGCTAATGTAGATTTACTACTAAGGATGTTGTTGTTAAATGTACATTGATCAGTGGGAATGAATCAGTATATTACATTATATCGAATGTAGATATAGTGCTATTGATATTGTTATGAAAGGTGCATTTATCTGTGGGAATCCATCGGTATATTACATTATATCGAATGTAGGTATGGTACTAATGATATGGTTATTATATGTACATATCTGTGGGAATGAATCAGTATATTACATTATATCGAATGTAGATATAGTACTAATGATATGGTTATTGAATGTATATTGATCTGTGGGAATGAATCAGTATATTACATTATATCGGATGTAGATATAGTACTAATGATATTGTCATTAAATGTACATTGATCTTTGGGGATCAATCAGTATATTACATTATATCTAATGTAGATATGGTGATAATAATATAGTTATTAATTGTTCATTACGTATGTAATGTAGATATGCTACTAATGATGATGTTATTAAATGTACATTGATCAGTGGGAATGAATCTGTATATGAAATTATATCTAATGTAGATACAGTAATAATGATATTGTTATTATATGCACATTGATCTGTGGGAATGAATCAGTATATTACATTATGTCGAATGTAGATATAGTGCTAATGATATGGTTATTAAAGGTATGTTGATCTGTGGGAATGAATCAGTACATTACATTATATCGAATGTAGATATACTACTAATGATGTCGTTATTAAATGTACATTGATCAGTGGGAATGAATCTGTATATGAAATTATATCTAATGTAGATATAGTAATAATGATATTGTTATTAAATGTACATTGATCTTTGGGGATCAATCAGTATATTACATTATATCTAATGTGGATATGGTGATAATAATATTGTTATTAATTGTACATTGATCTGTGGGAATGAATCACTATATTACATTATATCGAATGTAGATATAGTGCTAATGATATGGTTTTTAAAGGTATATTGACCTGTGGGAATGAATCAGTATATTACATTATATCTAATGTAGATATGGTGCTGATGATATGGTTATTAAAGGTATGTTGGTCTGTGGGAATGAATAAGTACATTACATTATATCGAATGTAGATATACTACTAATGATGTTGTTATTAAATGTACATTGATCAGTGGGAATGAATCTGTATATGAAATTATATCTAATGTAGATATAGTAATAATGATATTGTTATTAAATGTACATTGATCGATGGGAATGAATCAGTATATTACATTATATCGAATGTAGATATAGTGCTAATGATATTGTTATTAAAGGTACATTGATCTCTGGGTAATAATCAGGATATCACATTATATCCAATGTAGAATTGGTAATAATGATATTGTTATTAATTGTACATTGCATATGTAATGTAGATATACTACTAATGATATTGCTATTTAATGTACATTGATCTGTGGGAATGAATCTGTATATGACATTATACCTAATGTAGATATAGTAATAATGATATTGTTATTAAATGTACATTACATATCTAATGTAGATATGGTACTAATGATGTTGTTATTAAATGTACATTGACCAGTGGGAATGAATCTGTATATGAAATTGCGTCTAATGTAGATATAGTAATAATGATATTGTTATTAAATGTACATTGATCTGTGGGAATGAATCAGTATATTACATTATATCGAATGAAGATGTAGTGCTAATAATATGGCTATTAAAGGTATATTGATCTGTGGGAATGAATCAGTATATTACATTATATCTAATGTAGATATAGTGCTAATGATACTGTTATGAAAGGTGCATTGATCTGTGGGAATCCATCAGTATATTACATAATATCGAATGTAGATATGCTACTAATGATATTGGAATTAAATGTACATTGATCTGTGGGGATCAATCAGTGTATTACATTATATCTAATGTAGATATGGTAATAATGATATTGTTATTAATTGTACATTACATATGTAATGTAGATATACTACTAATGATATTGCTAGTAAATGTACATTGATCTGTCCGAATGAATCTGTATATGACAGTATACCTAATGTAGATATAGTAATAATGATATTGTTATTAAATGTACATAACATATCTAATGTAGATATGGTACTAATGATATGGTTATGAAATGTACATTGATCTGTGGGAATGAATCAGTATATTACATTACATCGAATGTAGATATAGTGCTAATGATATCGTTATTAAAGGCACATTGATCTGTGGGAAGGAATCTGTGTACTACATTATATCAGATGTAGACATAGTGCTAATGATATTGTTATTAAAGGTACATTGATCTGTGGGAATGAATCAGTATATTACATTATATCGTATGTAGATATAGTACTATTGATATGGTTATTAAATATATTAATCTGTGGGAATGAATCAGTATATTATATTATATCGAATGTAGATATAGTGCTAATGATATGGTTATTAAAGGTATATTAATCTGTGGGAATGAATCAGTATATTACATTATATCTAATGTAGATATAGTGCTAATGATATTGTTATGAAAGGTGCATTGATCTGTGGGAATCCATCAGTATATTACATTATATCTAACGTAGATATGGTGATAATAATATTGTTATTAATTGTACATTACGTATGTAATGTAGATATACTACTAAGGATGTTGTTGTTAAATGTACATTGATCAGTGGGAATGAATCAGTATATTACATTATATCGAATGTAGATATAGTGCTATTGATATTGTTATGAAAGGTGCATTTATCTGTGGGAATCCATCGGTATATTACATTATATCGAATGTAGGTATGGTACTAATGATATGGTTATTATATGTACATATCTGTGGGAATGAATCAGTATATTACATTATATCGAATGTAGATATAGTACTAATGATATGGTTATTGAATGTACATTGATCTGTGGGAATGAATCAGTATATTACATTATATCGGATGTAGATATAGTACTAATGATACTGTCATTAAATGTACACTGATCTTTGGGGATCAATCAGTATATTACATTATATCTAATGTAGATATGGTGATAATAATATTGTTATTAATTGTACATTACATATGTAATGTAGATATACTACTGATGATATTGCTATTAAATGTACATTGATCTGTGGGAATGAATCAGTATATTACATTATATCGAATGTAGATATAGTGCTAATGATATTGTTATTAAAGGTACATTGATCTCTGGGTAATAATCAGGATATCACATTATATCCAATGTAGAATTGGTAATAATGATATTGTTATTAATTGTACATTGCATATGTAATGTAGATATACTACTAATGGTATTGCTATTTAATGTACATTGATCTGTGGGAATGAATCTGTATATGATATTGTACCTAATGTAGATATAGTAATAATGATATTGTTATTAAATGAACATTACATATCTAATGTAGATATGGTACTAATGATATGGCTATTAAATGTACATTGATCTGTGGGAATGAATCAGTATATTCCATTATATCGAATGTAGATATAGTGCAAATGATATGGTTATTAAAGGAATATTGATCTGTGGGAATGAATCAGTATATTACATTATATCGGATGTAGATATAGTACTAATGATATTGTCATTAAATGTACATTGATCTTTGGGGATCAATCAGTATATTACATTATATCTAATGTAGATATGGTGATAATAATATTGTTATTAATTGTACATTACGTATGTAATGTAGATATACTACTAATGATGTTGTTATTAAATGTACATTGACCAGTGGGAATGAATCAGTATATTACATTATATCGAATGTAGATATAGTACTAATGATATGGTTATTAAAGGGATATTGATATGTGGGAATGAATCAGTATATTACATTATATCGAATGTAGATATAGTACTAATGATATTGTCATTAAATGTACATTGATCTTTGGGGATCAATCAGTATATTACATTATATCTAATGTAGATATGGTAATAATGATATTGTTATTAATTGTACATTACGTATGTAATGTAGGTATGCTACTAATGATGTTGTTATTAAATGTACATTGATCAGTGGGAATGAATCTGTATATGAAATTGCGTCTAATGTAGATATAGTAATAATGATATTGTTATTAAATGTACATTGATCAGTGGGAATGAATCTGTATATGAAATTATATCTAATGTAGATAAAGTAATAATGATATGGTTATTATATGTACATATCTGTGGGAATGAATCAGTATATTACATTATATCGGATGTAGATATAGTACTAATGATACTGTCATTAACTGTACACTGATCTTTGGGGATCAATCAGTATATTACATTATATCGAATGTAGATATAGTGCAAATGATATGGTTATTAAAGGAATATTGATCTGTGGGAATGAATCAGTATATTACATTATATCGGATGTAGATATAGTACTAATGATATTGTCATTAAATGTACATTGATCTTTGGGGATCAATCAGTATATTACATTATATCTAATGTAGATATGGTGATAATAATATTGTTATTAATTGTACATTACGTATGTAATGTAGATATACTACTAATGATGTTGTTATTAAATGTACATTGACCAGTGGGAATGAATCAGTATATTACATTATATCGAATGTAGATATAGTACTAATGATATGGTTATTAAAGGTATATTGATATGTGGGAATGAATCAGTATATTACATTATATCGAATGTAGATATAGTACTAACGATATTGTCATTAAATGTACATTGATCTTTGGGGATCAATCAGTATATTACATTATATCTAATGTAGATACGGTAATAATGATATTGTTATTAATTGTACATTACGTATGTAATGTAGATATGCTACTAATGATGTTGTTATTAAATGTACATTGATCAGTGGGAATGAATCTGTATATGAAATTATATCTAATGTAGATATAGTAATAATGATATGGTTATTATATGTACATATCTGTGGGAATGAATCAGTATATTACATTATATCGGATGTAGATATAGTACTAATGATACTGTCATTAACTGTACACTGATCTTTGGGGATCAATCAGTATATTACATTATATCTAATGTAGATATGGTGATAATAATATTGTTATTAATTGTACATTACGTATGTAATGTAGATATACTACTAATGATGTTGTTATTAAATGTACATTGACCAGTGGGAATGAATCTGTATATGAAATTGCGTCTAATGTAGATATAGTAATAATGATATTGTTATTAAATGTACATTGATCAGTGGGAATGAATCTGTATATGAAATTATACCTAATGTAGATATAGTAATAATGATATTGTTATTAAATGTACATTGATCAGTGGGAATGAATCTGCATATGAAATTATATCTAATGTAGATATAGTAATAATGATATTGTTATTAAATGTACATTGATCTGTGGGAATGAATCAGTATATTACATTATATCGAATGAAGATGTAGTGCTAATGATATGGCTATTAAAGGTATATTGATCTGTGGGAATGAATCAGTATATTACATTATATCTAATGTAGATATAGTGCTAATGATACTGTTATGAAAGGTGCATTGATCTGTGGGAATCCATCAGTATATTACATAATATCGAATGTAGATATGCTACTAATGATATTGGAATTAAATGTACATTGATCTGTGGGGATCAATCAGTGTATTACATTATATCTAATGTAGATATGGTAATAATGATATTGTTATTAATTGTACATTACATATGTAATGTAGATATACTACTAATGATATTGCTAGTAAATGTACATTGATCTGTCCGAATGAATCTGTATATGACAGTATACCTAATGTAGATATAGTAATAATGATATTGTTATTAAATGTACATTGATCTGTGGGAATGAATCAGTATATTACATCATAGCGAATGAAGATGTAGTGCTAATGATATGGCTATTAAAGGTATCTTGATCTGTGGCAATGAATCAGTATATTACATTATATCTAATGTAGATATAGTGCTAATGATACTGTTATGAAAGGTGCATTGATCTGTGGGAATCCATCAGTATATTACATAATATCGAATGTAGATATGCTACTAATGATATTGGAATTAAATGTACATTGATCTGTGGGGATCAATCAGTATATTACATTATATCTAATGGAGATATGTTAATAATGATATTGTTATTAATTGTACATTACATATGTAATGTAGATATACTACTAATGATATTGCTATTAAATGTACATTGATCTGTGGGAATGAATCTGTATATGACAGTATACCTAATGTAGATATAGTAATAATGATATTGTTATTAAATGTACATAACATATCTAATGTAGATATGGTACTAATGATATGGTTATGAAATGTACATTGATCTGTGGGAATGAATCAGTATATTCCATTATATCGAATGTAGATATAGTGCTAATGATATCGTTATTAAAGGCACATTGATCTGTGGGAAGGAATCTGTGTACTACATTATATCGAAAGTAGATATAGTGCTAATGATATTGTTATTCAAGGTACATTGATCTGTGGGAATGAACCAGTATATTACATTATATCGTATGTAGATATAGTACTATTGATATGGTTATTAAATATATTGATCTGTGGGAATGAATCAGTATATTACATTATATCGAATGTAGATATAGTGCTAATGATATCGTTATTAAAGGCACATTGATCTGTGGGAAGGAATCTGTATACTACATTATATCGAATGTAGATATAGTGCTAATGATATTGTTATTAAAGTTGCATTGATCTGTGGGAATCCATCAGTATATTACATTATATCTAACGTAGATATGGTGATAATAATATTGTTATTAATTGTACATTACGTATGTAATGTAGATATACTACTAAGGATGTTGTTGTTAAATGTACATTGATCAGTGGGAATGAATCAGTATATTACATTATATCGAATGTAGATATAGTGCTATTGATATTGTTATGAAAGGTGCATTTATCTGTGGGAATCCATCGGTATATTACATTATATCGAATGTAGGTATGGTACTAATGATATGGTTATTATATGTACATATCTGTGGGAATGAATCAGTATATTACATTATATCGAATGTAGATATAGTACTAATGATATGGTTATTGAATGTACATTGATCTGTGGGAATGAATCAGTATATTACATTATATCGGATGTAGATATAGTACTAATGATACTGTCATTAAATGTACACTGATCTTTGGGGATCAATCAGTATATTACATTATATCTAATGTAGATATGGTGATAATAATATTGTTATTAATTGTACATTACATATGTAATGTAGATATACTACTGATGATATTGCTATTAAATGTACATTGATCTGTGGGAATGAATCAGTATATTACATTATATCGAATGTAGATATAGTGCTAATGATATTGTTATTAAAGGTACATTGATCTCTGGGTAATAATCAGGATATCACATTATATCCAATGTAGAATTGGTAATAATGATATTGTTATTAATTGTACATTGCATATGTAATGTAGATATACTACTAATGATATTGCTATTTAATGTACATTGATCTGTGGGAATGAATCTGTATATGATATTGTACCTAATGTAGATATAGTAATAATGATATTGTTATTAAATGAACATTACATATCTAATGTAGATATGGTACTAATGATATGGCTATTAAATGTACATTGATCTGTGGGAATGAATCAGTATATTCCATTATATCGAATGTAGATATAGTGCAAATGATATGGTTATTAAAGGAATATTGATCTGTGGGAATGAATCAGTATATTACATTATATCGGATGTAGATATAGTACTAATGATATTGTCATTAAATGTACATTGATCTTTGGGGATCAATCAGTATATTACATTATATCTAATGTAGATATGGTGATAATAATATTGTTATTAATTGTACATTACGTATGTAATGTAGATATACTACTAATGATGTTGTTATTAAATGTACATTGACCAGTGGGAATGAATCTGTATATGAAATTGCGTCTAATGTAGATATAGTAATAATGATATTGTTATTAAATGTACATTGATCAGTGGGAATGAATCTGTATATGAAATTATACCTAATGTAGATA
Source organism: Osmia lignaria lignaria (assembly GCF_051020975.1). Classification (NCBI taxonomy): domain Eukaryota; kingdom Metazoa; phylum Arthropoda; class Insecta; order Hymenoptera; family Megachilidae; genus Osmia; species Osmia lignaria. The sequence goes on along the minus strand of NC_135038.1, from coordinate 127,825 downwards.
TAGTAATAATGATATTGTTATTAAATGTACATTGATCTTTGGGGATCAATCAGTATATTACATTATATCTAATGTAGATATGGTGATAATAATATTGTTATTAATTGTACATTACGTATGTAATGTAGATATACTACTAATGATGTTGTTATTAAATGTACATTGACCAGTGGGAATGAATCTGTATATGAAATTGCGTCTAATGTAGATATAGTAATAATGATATTGTTATTAAATGTACATTGATCAGTGGGAATGAATCTGTATATGAAATTATACCTAATGTAGATATAGTAATAATGATATTGTTATTAAATGTACATTGATCAGTGGGAATGAATCTGCATATGAAATTATATCTAATGTAGATATAGTAATAATGATATTGTTATTAAATGTACATTGATCTGTGGGAATGAATCAGTATATTACATTATATCGAATGAAGATGTAGTGCTAATGATATGGCTATTAAAGGTATATTGATCTGTGGGAATGAATCAGTATATTACATTATATCTAATGTAGATATAGTGCTAATGATACTGTTATGAAAGGTGCATTGATCTGTGGGAATCCATCAGTATATTACATAATATCGAATGTAGATATGCTACTAATGATATTGGAATTAAATGTACATTGATCTGTAGGGATCAATCAGTGTATTACATTATATCTAATGTAGATATGGTAATAATGATATTGTTATTAAAGGTACATTGATCTGTGGGAATGAATCAGTATATTACATTACATATAATGTAGATATGCTAATAATGATATTGTTATTAAATGTACATTGATCTTTGGGGATCAATCAGTATATTACATTATATCGAATGTAGATATAGTGCAAATGATATGGTTATTAAAGGAATATTGATCTGTGGGAATGAATCAGTATATTACATTATATCGGATGTAGATATAGTACTAATGATATTGTCATTAAATGTACATTGATCTTTGGGGATCAATCAGTATATTACATTATATCTAATGTAGATATGGTGATAATAATATTGTTATTAATTGTACATTACGTATGTAATGTAGATATACTACTAATGATGTTGTTATTAAATGTACATTGACCAGTGGGAATGAATCAGTATATTACATTACATCGAATGTAGATATAGTACTAATGATATGGTTATTAAAGGTATATTGATATGTGGGAATGAATCAGTATATTACATTATATCGAATGTAGATATAGTACTAATGATATTGTCATTAAATGTACATTGATCTTTGGGAATCAATCAGTATATTACATTATATCTAATGTAGATATGGTGATAATAATATTGTTATTAATTGTACATTACGTATGTAATGTAGATATACTACTAATGATATTCTTATGAAAGGTGCATTGATCTGTGGAAATCCATCAGTATATTACATTATATGGAATGTAGATATGCTACTAATGATATTGGTATTAAATGTACATTGATCTGTGGGGATCAATCAGTATATTACATTATATCTAATGTAGATATGGTAATAATGATATTGTTATTAATTGTACATTACATATGTAATGTAGATATACTACTAATGATATTGCTAGTAAATGTACACTGATCTGTGGGAATCCATCAGTATATTACATTATATCTAATGTAGATATGGTGATAATAATATTGTTATTAATTGTACATTACGTATGTAATGTAGATATACTACTAAGGATGTTGTTGTTAAATGTACATTGATCAGTGGGAATCTATCAGTATATTCCATTATATCGAATGTAGATATAGTGCTAATGATATCGTTATTAAAGGCACATTGATCTGTGGGACGGAATCTGTGTACTACATTATATCGAATGTAGATATAGTGCTAATGATATTGTTATTAAAGGTACATTGATCTGTGGGAATGAATCAGTATATTACATTATATCGTATGTAGATATAGTACTATTGATATGGTTATTAAATATATTGATCTGTGGGAATGAATCAGTACATTACATTATATCGAATGTAGATTTAGCACTAATGATATTGTTATTAAATGTACATTGATCTTTGGGGATCAATCAGTATATTACATTATATCTAATGTAGATATGGTGATAATAATATTGTTATTAATTGTACATTACGTATGTAATGTAGATATACCACTAATGATGATGTTATTAAATGTACATTGATCAGTGGGAATGAATGTATATATGAAATTATATCTAATGTAGATACAGTACTAATGATATGGTTATGAAATGTACATTGATCTGTGGGAATGACTCAGTATATTACATTATATCGAATGTAGATATAGTGCTAATGATATCGTTATTAAAGGCACATTGATCTGTGGGAAGGAATCTGTGTACTACATTATATCAAATGTAGACATAGTGCTAATGATATTGTTATTAAAGGTACATTGATCTGTGGGAATCCATCAGTATATTACATTATATCTAACGTAGATATGGTGATAATAATATTGTTATTAATTGTACATTACGTATGTAATGTAGATATACTACTAAGGATGTTGTTGTTAAATGTACATTGATCAGTGGGAATGAATCAGTATATTACATTATATCGAATGTAGATATAGTGCTATTGATATTGTTATGAAAGGTGCATTTATCTGTGGGAATCCATCGGTATATTACATTATATCGAATGTAGGTATCGTACTAATGATATGGTTATTATATGTACATATCTGTGGGAATGAATCAGTATATTACGTTATATCGAGTGTAGATATAGTGCTAATGATATCGTTATTAAAGGTGCATTGGTCTGTGGGAATGAATCAGTATATTACATTATATCGAATGTAGATATAGTACTAATGATATTGTTATTAAATGTACATTGATCAGTGGGAATGAATCTGTATATGAAATTATATCTAATGTAGATATAGTAATAATGATATTGTTATTAAATGTACATTGATCAGTGGGAATCCATCGGTATATTACATTATATCGAATGTAGGTATGGTACTAATGATATGGTTATTATATGTACATATCTGTGGGAATGAATCAGTATATTACATTATATCGAATGTAGATATAGTGCTAATGATATGGTTATTAAAGGTATATTGATCTGTGGGAATGAATCAGTATATTACATTATATCGGATGTAGATATAGTACTAATGATACTGTCATTAAATGTACACTGATCTTTGGGGATCAATCAGTATATTACATTATATCTAATGTAGATGTGGTGATAATAATATTGTTATTAATTGTACATTACGTATGTAATGTAGATATACTACTAATGATGTTGTTATTAAATGTACATTGATCAGTGGGAATGAATCAGTATATTACATTATATCGGATGTAGATATAGTACTAATGATATTGTCATTAAATGTACATTGATCTTTGGGGATCAATCAGTATATTACATTATATCCAATGTAGAATTGGTAATAATGATATTGTTATTAATTGTACATTGCATATGTAATGTAGATATACTACTAATGATATTGCTATTTAATGTACATTGATCTGTGGGAATGAATCTGTATATGACATTATGCCTAATGTAGATATAGTAATAATGATATTGTTATTAAATGTACATTACATATCTAATGTAGATATGGTACTAATGATATGGCTATTAAAGGTATATTGATCTGTGGGAATGAATCAGTATATTACATTATATCTAATGTAGATATAGTGCTAATGATACTGTTATGAAAGGTACATTGATCTGTGGGAATCCATCAGTATATTACATAATATCGGATGTAGATATGCTACTAATGATATTGGAATTAAATGTACATTGATCTGTGGGGATCAATCAGTATATTACATTATATCTAATGGAGATATGTTAATAATGATATTGTTATTAATTGTACATTACATATGTAATGTAGATATACTACTAATGATATTGCTATTAAATGTACATTGATCTGTGGGAATGAATCAGTATATTACATTATACCGGATGTAGATATAGTACTAATGATATTGTCATTAACTGTACATTGATCTTTGGGGATCAATCAGTATATTACATTATATCTAATGTAGATATGGTGATAATAATATTGTTATTAATTGTACATTACGTATGTAATGTAGATATACTACTAATGATATTCTTATGAAAGGTGCATTGATCTGTGGAAATCCATCAGTATATTACATTATATGGAATGTAGATATGCTACTAATGATATTGGTATTAAATGTACATTGATCTGTGGGGATCAATCAGTATATTACATTATATCTAATGTAGATATGGTAATAATGATATTGTTATTAATTGTACATTACATATGTAATGTAGATATACTACTAATGATATTGCTAGTAAATGTACACTGATCTGTGGGAATCCATCAGTATATTACATTATATCTAATGTAGATATGGTGATAATAATATTGTTATTAATTGTACATTACGTATGTAATGTAGATATACTACTAAGGATGTTGTTGTTGAATGTACATTGATCAGTGGGAATGTATCAGTATATTCCATTATATCGAATGTGGATATAGTGCTAATGATATCGTTATTAAAGGCACATTGATCTGTGGGACGGAATCAGTATATTACATTATATCGATTGTAGATATAGTGCTAATGATATCGTTATTAAAGGTGCATTGGTCTGTGGGAATGAATCAGTATATTACATTATATCGAATGTAGATATAGTACTAATGATATGGTTATTAAAGGTATATTGATCTGTGGGAATGAATCAGTATATTACATTATATCGAATGTAGATTTAGCACTAATGATATTGTTATTAAATGTACATTGATCTTTGGGGATCAATCAGTATATTACATTATATCTAATGTAGATATGGTGATAATAATATTGTTATTAATTGTACATTACGTATGTAATGTAGATATACCACTAATGATGATGTTATTAAATGTACATTGATCAGTGGGAATGAATGTATATATGAAATTATATCTAATGTAGATACAGTAATAATGATATTGTTATTATATGTACATTGATCTGTGGGAATGAATCAGTATATTACATTATATCGAATGTAGATATAGTGCTAATGATATGGTTATTAAAGGTATGTTGATCTGTGGGAATGAATCAGTATATTACATTATATCGAATGTAGATATAGTGCTAATGATATGGTTATTAAAGGTATGTTGATCTGTGGGAATGAATCAGTACATTACATTATATCGAATGTAGATATACTACTAATGATGTTGTTATTAAATGTACATTGATCAGTGGGAATGAATCTGTATATGAAATTATATCTAATGTAGATACAGTAATAATGATATTGTTATTATATGTACATTGATCTGTGGGAATGAATCAGTATATTACATTATATCGATTGTAGATATAGTGCTAATGATATCGTTATTAAAGGTGCATTGGTCTGTGGGAATGAATCAGTATATTACATTATATCGAATGTAGATATAGTACTAATGATATGGTTATTAAAGGTATATTGATCTGTGGGAATGAATCAGTATATTACATTATATCGAATGTAGATATAGTACTAATGATATTGTCATTAAATGTACATTGATCTTTGGGGATCAATCAGTATATTACATTATATCTAATGTAGATATGGTAATAATGATATTGTTATTAATTGTACATTACGTATGTAATGTAGGTATGCTACTAATGATGTTGTTATTAAATGTACATTGATCAGTGGGAATGAATCTGTATATGAAATTGCGTCTAATGTAGATATAGTAATAATGATATTGTTATTAAATGTACATTGATCAGTGGGAATGAATCTGTATATGAAATTATATCTAATGTAGATATAGTAATAATGATATGGTTATTATATGTACATATCTGTGGGAATGAATCAGTATATTACATTATATCGGATGTAGATATAGTTCTAATGATACTGTCATTAACTGTACACTGATCTTTGGGGATCAATCAGTATATTACATTATATCTAATGTAGATATGGTGATAATAATATTGTTATTAATTGTACATTACGTATGTAATGTAGATATACTACTAATGATGTTGTTATTAAATGTACATTGACCAGTGGGAATGAATCTGTATATGAAATTGCGTCTAATGTAGATATAGTAATAATGATATTGTTATTAAGTGTACATTGATCAGTGGGAATGAATCTGTATATGAAATTATACCTAATGTAGATATAGTAATAATGATATTGTTATTAAATGTACATTGATCTTTGGGGATCAATCAGTATATTACATTATATCGAATGTAGATATAGTGCAAATGATATGGTTATTAAAGGAATATTGATCTGTGGGAATGAATCAGTATATTACATTATATCGGATGTAGATATAGTACTAATGATATTGTCATTAAATGTACATTGATCTTTGGGGATCAATCAGTATATTACATTATATCTAATGTAGATATGGTGATAATAATATTGTTATTAATTGTACATTACGTATGTAATGTAGATATACTACTAATGATGTTGTTATTAAATGTACATTGACCAGTGGGAATGAATCAGTATATTACATTATATCGAATGTAGATATAGTACTAATGATATGGTTATTAAAGGTATATTGATATGTGGGAATGAATCAGTATATTACATTATATCGAATGTAGATATAGTACTAATGATATTGTCATTAAATGTACATTGATCTTTGGGGATCAATCAGTATATTACATTATATCTAATGTAGATACGGTAATAATGATATTGTTATTAATTGTACATTACGTATGTAATGTAGATATGCTACTAATGATGTTGTTATTAAATGTACATTGATCAGTGGGAATGAATCTGTATATGAAATTGCGTCTAATGTAGATATAGTAATAATGATATTGTTATTAAATGTACATTGATCAGTGGGAATGAATCTGTATATGAAATTATATCTAATGTAGATATAGTAATAATGATATGGTTATTATATGTACATATCTGTGGGAATGAATCAGTATATTACATTATATCGGATGTAGATATAGTACTAATGATACTGTCATTAACTGTACACTGATCTTTGGGGATCAATCAGTATATTACATTATATCTAATGTAGATATGGTAATAATGATATTGTTATTAATTGTACATTACATATGTAATGTAGATATACTACTGATGATATTGCTATTAAATGTACATTGATCTGTGGGAATGAATCAGTATATTACATTATATCGAATGTAGATATAGTGCTAATGATATTGTTATTAAAGGTACATTGATCTCTGGGTAATAATCAGGATATCACATTATATCCAATGTAGAATTGGTAATAATGATATTGTTATTAATTGTACATTGCATATGTAATGTAGATATACTACTAATGATATTGCTATTTAATGTACATTGATCTGTGGGAATGAATCTGTATATGACATTATACCTAATGTAGATATAGTAATAATGATATTGTTATTAAATGTACATTACATATCTAATGTAGATATGGTACTAATGATATGGCTATTAAATGTACATTGATCTGTGGGAATGAATCAGTATATTCCATTATATCGAATCTAGATATAGTGCTAATGATATTGTTATTAAAGGTACATTGATCTGTGGGAATGAATCAGTATATTACATTACATATAATGTAGATATGCTAATAATGATATTGTTATTAAATGTACATTGATCTTTGGGGATCAATCAGTATATTACATTATATCTAATGTAGATATGGTGATAATAATATTGTTATTAATTGTACATTACGTATGTAATGTAGATATACTACTAATGATGTTGTTATTAAATGTACATTGACCAGTGGGAATGAATCAGTATATTACATTATATCGGATGTAGATATAGTACTAATGATATGGTTATTAAAGGTATATTGATCTGTGGGAATGAATCAGTATATTACATTATTTCGGATGTAGATATAGTACTAATGATATTGTCATTAAATGTACATTGATCTTTGGGGATCACTCAGTATATTACATTATATCTAATGTAGATATAGTAATAATGATATTGTTATTAAATGTACATTACATATCGAATGTAGATATGGTACTAATGATATGGCTATTAAATGTACATTGATCTGTGGGAATGAATCAGTATATTCCATTATATCTAATGTAGATATAGTGGTAATGATATTGTTATGAAAGGTTCATTGATCTGTGGGAATCCATCAGTATATTACATTATATCGAATGTAGGTATGGTACTAATGATATGGTTATTATATGTAAATATCTGTGGGAATGAATCAGTATATTACGTTATATCGTGTGTAGATAGAGTGCTAATGATATTGTTATTAACGGTGCATTGGTCTGTGGGAATGAATCAGTATATTACGTTATATCGAGTGTAGATAGAGTGCTAATGATATTGTTATTAACGGTGCATTGGTCTGTGGGAATGAATCAGTATATTACATTATATCGAATGTAGATATAGCACTAACGATATGGTTATTAAATGTACATTGGTCTGTGGGAATGAATCAGTATATTACATTATATCGAATGTAGATATAGTGCTAATGATATTGTTATGAAAGGTGCATTCATCTGTGGGAATCCATCAGTATATTACATTATATCGAATGTAGATATGCTACTAATGATATTGGTATTAAATGTACATTGATCTGTGGGGATCAATCAGTATATTACATTATATCTAATGTAGATATGGTAATAATGATATTGTTATTAATTGTACATTACATATGTAATGTAGATATACTACTGATGATATTGCTATTAAATGTACATTGATCTGTGGGAATGAATCAGTATATTACATTATATCGAATGTAGATATAGTGCTAATGATATTGTTATTAAAGGTACATTGATCTCTGGGTAATAATCAGGATATCACATTATATCCAATGTAGAATTGGTAATAATGATATTGTTATTAATTGTACATTGCATATGTAATGTAGATATACTACTAATGATATTGCTATTTAATGTACATTGATCTGTGGGAATGAATCTGTATATGACATTATACCTAATGTAGATATAGTAATAATGATATTGTTATTAAATGTACATTACATATCTAATGTAGATATGGTGATAATAATATTGTTATTAATTGTACATTACGTATGTAATGTAGATATACTACTAATGATGTTGTTATTAAATGTACATTGACCAGTGGGAATGAATCAGTATATTACATTATATCGGATGTAGATATAGTACTAATGATATGGTTATTAAAGGTATATTGATCTGTGGGAATGAATCAGTATATTACATTATTTCGGATGTAGATATAGTACTAATGATATTGTCATTAAATGTACATTGATCTTTGGGGATCACTCAGTATATTACATTATATCTAATGTAGATATAGTAATAATGATATTGTTATTAAATGTACATTACATATCGAATGTAGATATGGTACTAATGATATGGCTATTAAATGTACATTGATCTGTGGGAATGAATCAGTATATTCCATTATATCGAATGTAGATATAGTGCTAATGATATTGTTATTAAAGGTGCATTGGTCTGTGGGAATGAATCAGTATATTACATTATATCGAATGTAGATATAGTAATAATGATATGGTTATTCAATGTACATTGATCGATGGGAATGAATCAGTATATTACATTATATGGAATGTAGATATAGTGCAAATGATATGGTTATTAAAGGAATATTGATCTGTGGGAATGAATCAGTATATTACATTATATCTAATGTAGATATAGTGGTAATGATATTGTTATGAAAGGTTCATTGATCTGTGGGAATCCATCAGTATATTACATTATATCGAATGTAGGTATCATACTAATGATATGGTTATTATATGTACATATCTGTGGGAATGAATCAGTATATTACGTTATATCGAGTGTAGATATAGTGCTAATGATATCGTTATTAAAGGTGCATTGGTCTGTGGGAATGAATCAGTATATTACATTATATCGAATGTAGATATAGTACTAATGATATGGTTATTAAAGGTATATTGATCTGTGGGAATGAATCAGTATATTACATTATATCGGATGTAGATATAGTACTAATGATATTGTCATTAAATGTACATTGATCTTTGGGGATCAATCAGTATATTACATTATATCTAATGTAGATATGATGATAATAATATTGTTATTAATTGCACATTACGTATGTAATGTAGATATACTACTAATGATGATGTTATTAAATGTACATTGATCAGTGGGAATGAATCTGTATATGAAATTATATCTAATGTAGATATAGTAATATTGATATTGTTATTAAATGTACATTGATCTGTGGGAATGAATCAGTATATTACATTATATCGAATGTAGATATAGTGCTAATGATATAGTTATTAAAGGTATATTGATCTGTGGGAATGAATCCGTATATTACATTATATCTAATGTAGATATAGTGGTAATGATATTGTTATGAAAGGTTCATTGATCTGTGGGAATCCATCAGTATATTACATTATATCGAATGTAGGTATGGTACTAATGATATGGTTATTATATGTAAATATCTGTGGGAATGAATCAGTATATTACGTTATATCGAGTGTAGATAGAGTGCTAATGATATTGTTATTAACGGTGCATTGGTCTGTGGGAATGAATCAGTATATTACATTATATCGGATGTAGATATAGCACTAACGATATGGTTATTAAATGTACATTGATCTGTGGGAATGAATCAGTATATTACATTATATCGAATGTAGATATAGTGCTAATGATATTGTTATGAAAGGTGCATTCATCTGTGGGAATCCATCAGTATATTACATTATATCGAATGTAGATATGCTACTAATGATATTGGTATTAAATGTACATTGATCTGTGGGGATCAATCAGTATATTACATTATATCTAATGTAGATATGGTAATAATGATATTGTTATTAATTGTACATTACATATGTAATGTAGATATACTACTAATGATATTGCTAGTAAATGTACATTGATCTGTCCGAATGAATCTGTATATGACAGTATACCTAATGTAGATATAGTAATAATGATATTGGTTATTAAATGTACATAACATATCTAATGTAGATATGGTACTAATGATATGGGTATGAAATGTACATTGATCTGTGGGAATGGATCAGTATATTACATTATATCGAATGTAGATATAGTGCTAATGATATCGTTATTAAAGGCACATTGATCTGTGGGAAGGAATCTGTGTACTACATTATAACGAATGTAGATATAGTGCTAATGATATTGTTATTAAAGGTACATTGATCTGTGGGAATGAATCAGTATATTACATTATATCGGATGTAGATATAGTACTAATGATATTGTCATTAAATGTACATTGATCTTTGGGGATCAATCAGTATATTACTTTATATCTAATGTAGATATAGTGGTAATGATATTGTTATGAAAGGTTCATTGATCTGTGGGAATCCATCAGTATATTACATTATATCGAATGTAGGTATCGTACTAATGATATGGTTATTATATGTACATATCTGTGGGAATGAATCAGTATATTACGTTATATCGAGTGTAGATATAGTGCTAATGATACCGTTATTAAAGTTGCATTGGTCTGTGTGAATGAATCAGTATATTACATTATATCGAATGTAGATATAGTACTAATGATATGGTTATTAAAGGTATATTGATCTGTGGGAATGAATCAGTATATTACATTATATCGGATGTAGATATAGTACTAATGATATTGTCATTAAATGTACATTGATCTTTGGGGATCAATCAGTATATTACTTTATATCTAATGTAGATATGGTGATAATAATATTGTTATTAATTGTACATTACGTATGTAATGTGGATATACTACTAATGATGATGTTATTAAATGTACATTGATCAGTGGGAATGAATCTGTATATGAAATTATATCTAATGTAGATATAGTAATATTGATATTGTTATTAAATGTACATTGACCAGTGGGAATGAATCAGTATATTACATTATATCGAATGTAGATATAATACTAATGATATGGTTATTAAAGGTATATTGATCTGTGGGAATGAATCAGTATATTACATTATTTCGGATGTAGATATAGTACCAATGATATTGTCATTAAATGTACATTGATCTTTGGGGATCAATCAGTATATTACATTATATCTAATGTAGATATGGTAATAATGATATTGTTATTAATTGTACATTACATATGTAATGTAGATATACTACTGATGATATTGCTATTAAATGTACATTGATCTGTGGGAATGGATCAGTATATTACATTATATCGAATGTAGATATAGTGCTAATGATGTTGTTATTAAAGGTACATTGATCTCTGGGTAATAATCAGGATATCACATTATATCCAATGTAGAATTGGTAATAATGATATTGTTATTAATTGCACATTGCATATGTAATGTAGATATACTACTAATGATATTGCTATTTAATGTACATTGATCTGTGGGAATGAATCTGTATATGACATTATACCTAATGTAGATATAGTAATAATGATATTGTTAATTAAATGTACATTACATATCTAATGTAGATATGGGACTAATGATATGGCTATTAAATGTACATTGATCTGTGGGAATGAATCAGTATATTCCATTATATCGAATGTAGATATAGTGCTAATGATATTGTTATTAAAGGTACATTGATCTGTGGGAATGAATCAGTATATTACATTACATATAATGTAGATATGCTAATAATGATATTGTTATTAAATGTACATTGATCTTTGGGGATCAATCAGTATATTACATTATATCGAATGTAGATATAGTGCTAATGATATGGTTATTAAAGGTATATTGATCTGTGGGAATGAATCAGTATATTACATTATATCTAATGTAGATATAGTGCTAATGATATGGTTATTAAAGGTATATTGATCTGTGGGAATGAATCAGTATATTACATTATATCGGATGTAGATATAGTACTAATCATATTGTCATTAAATGTACATTGATCTTTGGGGATCAATCAGTATATTACATTATATCTAATGTAGATATGGTGATAATAATATTGTTATTAATTGTACATTACGTATGTAATGTAGATATACTACTAATGATGTTGTTGTTAAATGTACATTGATCAGTGGGAATGAATCAGTATATTACATTATATCGAATGTAGATATAGTGCTGATGATATTGTTATGAAAGGTGCATTGATCTGTGGGAATCCATCGGTATATTACATTATATCGAATGTAGGTATGGTACTAATGATATGGATATTATATGTACATATCTGTGGGAATGAATCAGTATATTACATTATATCGAATGTAGATATAGTACTAATGGTATGGTTATTAAAGGTATATTGATCTGTGGGAATGAATCAGAATATTACATTATATCTAATGTAGATATAGTGCTAATGATATTGTTATGAAAGGTGCATTGATCTGTGGGAATCCATCGGTATATTACATTATATCGAATGTAGGTATGGTACTAATGATATGGTTATTATATGTACATATCTGTGGGAATGAATCAGTATATTACATTATATCGAATGTAGATATAGTACTAATGATATGGTTATTGAATGTACATTGATCTGTGGGAATGAATCAGTATATTACATTATATCGGATGTAGATATAGTACTAATGATACTGTCATTAAATGTACACTGATCTTTGGGGATCAATCCGTATATTACATTATATCTAATGTAGATATAGTGCTGATGATATTGTTATGAAAGGTGCATTGATCAGTGGGAATCCATCAGTATGTTACATTATATCGAATATAGGTATGGTACTAATGATATGGTTATTATATGTACATATCTGTGGGAATGAATCAGTATATTACATTATATCGAATGTGGATATAGTACTAATGATATGGTTATTAAAGGTATATTGATCTGTGGGTAATAATCGGGATATCACATTATATCCAATGTAGAATTGGTAATAATGATATTGTTATTAATTGTACATTGCATATGTAATGTAGATATACTACTAATGATATTGCTATTTAATGTACATTGATCTGTGGGAATGAATCTGTATATGACATTATACCTAATGTAGATATAGTAATAATGATATTGTTATTAAATGTACATTACATATCTAATGTAGATATGGTACTAATGATATGGCTATTAAATGTACATTGATCTGTGGGAATGAATCAGTATATTCCATTATATCGAATGTAGATATAGTGCTAATGATATTGTTATTAAAGGTGCATTGGTCTGTGGGAATGAATCAGTATATTACATTATATCTAATGTGGATATAGTGGTAATGATATTGTTATGAAAGGTTCATTGATCTGTGGGAATCCATCAGTATATTACATTATATCGAATGTAGGTATGGTACTAATGATATGGTTATTATATGTAAATATCTGTGGGAATGAATCAGTATATTACGTTATATCGAGTGTAGATATACTACTAATGATGTTGTTATTAAATGTACATTGACCAGTGGGAATGAATCAGTATATTTCATTATATCGAATGTAGATATAGTACTAATGATATGGTTATTAAAGGTATATTGATCTGTGGGAATGAATCAGTATATTACATTATTTCGGATGTAGATATAGTACTAATGATATTGTCATTAAATGTACATTGATCTTTGGGGATCAATCAGTATATTACATTATATCTAATGTAGATATAGCACTAACGATATGGTTATTAAATGTACATTGATCTGTGGGAATGAATCAGTATATTAGATTATATCAAATGTAGATATAGTGCTAATGATATTGTTATGAAAGGTGCATTGATCTGTGGGAATCCATCAGTATATTACATTATATCGAATGTAAATATGCTACTAATGATATTGTTGTTATATGTCCATTGATCTGTGGGAATGAATCAGTATATTACATTATATCGAAGGTAGATATGCTACTAATGATATTGGTATTAAAAGTACATTGATCTGTGGGGATCAATCAGTATATTACATTATATCTAATGTAGATATGGTAATAATGATATTGTTATTAATTGTACATTACATATGTAATGTAGATATTGTCACGTAGACAGACCGTTTTATCAAGCCTGTCTCCTTTCAAATAAGCTTAAACATCTGGAAAGGAAAACTCTCGGGCAAACCGACCATTTACTCTCGTAATAAACAGAAGGCCCACCGATAGCAGAACCAAACACTTGGGAAAGCAATGGGTCCGCCGTAATCAAATAGCAGATGCAACCACTCTAAACTGTCGCAGAGGCAGGTGGACCCAGCCTGAGCACTCGAATAGTAACCAGACCACCCTTCTTAATTAGTATATAAACCCGTTCGTACCAACGATCGGGGGCAGTACCAGAGTTCATCTCGTGTCGAGCACGTCGTGTACGGTCGTGAGTTGGTTACTATTAGTGAGATCGGGTTGAAGTCCCCTTCGAGCAACATTCACCTTATAGAATCCGCGAGTCGTGTTTCTATTTGGCATTACAATCAACCACACACAACACCCCCGCATTGCCAGTGCGTGAACACCGAGCATAGTGGAAATAGGTAATATATCACATTATACACCTATATTCGCGACAACAACATCTGTAATAGACCAAGATTGTAGAATATATACATTGCTGTGTCAAACCCACATTAGCATTCTCCTTTAAACCCAGTGAAACCTTGTGACAGTTCCTACCACAATACAACCTTACCGCTCGGGTTGTATTGATAATAAAATAAGTTACGCGGCCGCCAATCAGAAAGCCTCTGATAGCCACGCGCGCTGCCAAGCCGTCGGCCACGTAACAGAACTGGTGACAGCGGTGGGATATAGTCACATAGATCATTTTCACTGGCATAATTACTTTCGTGGAATTTGACACACGGCTATTACTTTGTTGAACAACGATTGTATACTAGTTTTCCTAGTCAATCGGGTAACAAGAGGATATACTAGTTTTCCTAGTTACATTCTTTAACCAACAAATTCATTCAACATGGCGAATGAACAAGCCAATATTTCTTCAGCCGATCTTATGAACTTAACAGTTTCGATCGCAAATTCTATGACACTTTTGACACAAAGATCCTGCATACAAAATGTTGCGTTAACAATACCAACATTTGATGGTGAGAATCCACCTTTATCACGTTTTGCACAACTGGTAGAAGATGGATTGACCTTGATTCCTGAGGGAACAGAAAGGGAATACCTTACAATTATTTTAACTAAACTCACCGGTCCGGCGCGAAGAAGTACTTTAGAACATCAATTCACTTCGGTATCCGCGTTGATCAAGCATTTGAAGAGAAGATTTGGACCAGGAAAGAGCTTATCGCAATTTCAAACAGAAATTGCCAGGCTTCAAATTAGGGAATACGAAAGTTTGAGAAACTACATCGATAGAACAAGCCATCTTGTTTATTGTACAAGAGGAGCGATTAAAGAGAAATATCCTAGACATTCAGAGGAAAATATTAAACAAATGGAAATGGATATTTTAGAAAATTTCCTAGATGGATTACCAGACCGCATCTCTTTTAAGGTATCAGCACAAAATAGAGACATTAAAAACTTAGAGGAAGCTTTTGACGCTGTGCTAGAGGTAGACAGGAAATTAAGAAGTCGTCGTGATTTGGCACGAAACACATCACCAGGAGGCTGGAACAACAGGGATCACCACAGCAACGAACGTCGAAATGAAATTTCATACCCTCAATCTCCAACACGACACGATCGATATAGAGATCGACAGAGGAGACCATCTAACTCTGAAGACGAGAGAGAAGGACGACCACGTACATCAGCATGGACTGTGCGATCCAGGAATCAATCGAATTCACCTTCTTATCGTTCAAATTCACCACGCACAGATCAAGATGAAAAACGGTTTACAGTTTTAAAACGCAGTGAAAAGGATGATACTTCGCAGCTATATTGTTGGCGATGTGATACCCAAGGACACGATGAAAAACGTTGTAGGAGGAATTCGCAAAATTTCAGACAGCGATCATACTCTCGAAATTCTTCAGTCGAATCAAACAAGTCTTTAAACTCAGAAAACGCTCAACGGAAAGGCGAGGCGGTGAGCGATCTGCAAAGACCTCGCCAAAAGATAGTCAGATTCACGGGAGAATCCTCATCAAGGAAACCCCAGCACCAAGAATAAAAATCAAAGTTCCGGAATTAGAATTAGAAACAGCTGAATTTTTAATTGACGGTGGCGCGGCAGTTAACTTAATAGTGCGCGATGTTCTCGGAGATCAAGCCAAACGTATCACTAAAGAAGTTATTGAAATCACAGGACTTACAAAATCACCTATTTATAGCATAGGTACCACAATTCTTCACATTCACGGTAAGCCTGCATTATTTTACGTAGTAGAGAACCTTGCAATAGAAGCCGATGGAATTATAGGCAGCCCATTTTTATTACAAGAAGAAGCAGAAATTTCATATTATCATGGAACACTAGTATTGAAAGATAAACCTATTCGACCACTTCGTTTTTCAAATTACCGAGATTTAGCTCAGCAGAAAAATCCGAAATCGACTAAACACCGTATCGAAGCTCGAACAACAAAACAAATTGCAATTCACATAGCTAATCCAAATATTAAAGAGGGATACTTACCGCGACTCGAAACATCAGAAAATATATACATTGGCGAAGCAGCAGTATATAATCGTGACGGCATTTGTTACGCGTTAGCAACGAATACCGGAGAAGACGATGTAGACATCGAAATTGAACCTCAATACATTCATCCTTACGATATTTACGACTCGTCGGACGACGACCCAATTTCTTCATATATGACCGAAAACACACCAGAAAATAGAGCAACACGAATTAGAAATCTTTTAAGAACCGATCATCTCAATGCAGAAGAACGTAAACATGTATTCAACATCGTCGACGAATTTTCAGACAGATTTTACTTGCCTGGAGACAAACTAGGAGAAGTACCGAATTTTTACCATTCAATTCATACAACAGATGACGTACCGATTAATACAAGACAATACCGATATCCACCAGTACACCAAGACGAAATACAACGTCAAGTAAGGGCTCTGTTATTACAAGGAGTCATACAGCCATCTAGTTCACCATATAATTCTCCGTTATGGATTGTACCAAAGAAACCAGACGCTAAGGGCAATAAGCGTTGGCGTATGGTAATCGATTTCCGAGCCTTAAACGAAAAGACTTTGAGTGATAAATTTCCTTTGCCGAATATCACCGAAATTCTAGATAAATTGGGAGGAGCAAAATATTTCACAATTTTTGATATAGCAAATGGATTTCATCAAGTTCAAATGGATCCTAAGGATTGTCCGAAAACAGCATTCACAACACCGGATGGGCATTTTGAATTTGTACGCATGCCATTTGGTTTAAAAAATGCACCACCGACATTTCAACGCTTAATGAATCAAGTTATATCTGGTCTAGAGAACGCTCATGTATTCATAGACGATATGGTTGTTTTCTCTTCATCACTACGAGAACATGAAATAAAAGTAAAAAAATTACTCAATCGGCTCAGAGAATTTGGACTTACACTGCAGATTGATAAATGCGAATTCTTACGTAAGGAGGTTACTTATTTAGGACACATTTTAACAGAAAATGGTGTTAAGCCAGATCCTCGTAAATTACAAGCTGTAAAAGAATTTCCCATTCCTAAAACACAGAAAAATGTCCAGCAGTTCTTGGGACTGACAGGATATTATCGCCGTTTCATAAAAGATTATTCTATTAAATCAAAACCATTAGTTCAGTTATTAGGTAAAGGAATTCGTTTTAAGTGGACCGAAGACCAGCAAAAAAGTTTTGAAAATTTACGCGACGAACTCTGTACACAACCAATTTTACAATATCCGGATTTTAATCGACCGTTCATTGTTACCACTGACGCATCAGATTACGCAATTGGAGCTGTACTTAGTCAAGGAGAAATAGGAAACGATCTACCAATTGCCTACGCATCTCGTACCTTAAATAAAGCCGAAAGGAATTATTCTGCTACAGAAAAGGAATGTCTTGCAATGGTTTACGCAGTACAATATTTCAGACCGTATCTTTATGGAACAAAATTCACACTCGTCACAGATCACCGACCGTTAGTCTGGTTACACTCTGTCAAGGATCCGACATCACGACTTATGAAGTGGAGACTCAGACTCTTAGAGTACGAATATCAGGTTATCCATAAAGCAGGAAAGACGAACAAGAACGCAGACGCATTATCACGTAACCCAGTACCATCTTGCTTACCACTTATACCCCGAGATCCTCAAGACCCCGATTACAAGCACATAGGACAGAAACCAGAAATCGACACGGATTCCATAGGATTTCGTGTGCGGCAACTACAAAGGGACAGGGAAAGGAGACCGAAATATCAAGAGGAAAACACTAGCTCTGATGAAGAACCAGCCCGTGGGAAGGTTCAACATTCTCCAATAGCAGATAGACCGAGAGTCTTACCTAACTTATCGCACGAGATAAGCATGCCAGATGAACACATGGAAACAATAAACTTTCATCCGCAAGCAAATTCTACTAAAATCACATCGACAGAAGAAGACGTAAACTTGATTTCATTCGAAGAACCATCAGAAAATACCATTACGGAAAACACGATAATCGCAAACCCGCAACAGGATTTACTTAACCATACACCATTATCACTTGTAACAAATGAGGGAATTTTACAACCACAACCTGTTAACGAAACAATAGGAACGGCAATCCAGCAACCACAGGAAAACTTTGACCGTACCGTTGACCCTTATCCGTTCACACTTCTTGACACAGACACTCTTTCCACGGAGGGAGATGACCTGCGAAGAAAAGTGCAACCTTCACAGACACTTGAGGTTATTATCTCTCCAAACACCCTGACCACCGAGGAAGGTCATTACGCACATTTCATACCTGCGGACTGTAAATTGGTAACCCCCATTGGAAAACTGTTACTGGACACAGAAGCAATAGATTTACAACAGCTCATGTCAAAGAAACCGCAGAAAGGAGACGTAATAGAATCAGCAAATGGCTCATACAAAGTTTACAGTATAATAATATCAGATAATTTTTACGACACCATTAAAAGTGAAGATATACTAAACGGACTACAAACACTGAAACAGCATTTAGATCAAAATCCAATTAAATCATTTAGAATATCAGCAGTCGGAGATTTTCATAAATTACCAACCAATGAATTAACTAAATTAATAAAGGACGTTTTCAACGGTACAACACAGAAAATCATCATATGCAATTGTTCAACGATTACACCATCAGAAGAAGATCGATTACAAATAATTCGCGAAGCTCACGACAGTTTGATAGGAGGACATAAAGGAGTCACAAAAACATATAAACGCATCAGAGCGAAATATCAATGGCCAGAAATGCACAACGAAATACGAAATTATATCAGGAAATGTCCAAGCTGTCAAGAAGAGAAATTAGTTAGAGCAAAAACTCGTCAACCAATGTTAATTACCGATACCCCGATAGAACCATTTGATAAAGTTGCTTTAGACACCGTAGGACCTTTACCTTTAACGCCTAGCGGAAATAAATACATTCTCACAATGCAAGATTGTTTAACGAAATATTGTAAAGCAGTAGCAATACCAAACATTAGAGCAGCCACAATAGCAGACGCTTTCGCGAGACATTTTATTGCCATATATGGAACACCACGAGCAATATTAACAGACAAGGGAACTAGTTTTATCGGAAGCTTAATGAAAAATCTTTCAGAAATATTCAAAATCAAACAAATCACAACTTCTGGATACAGACCACAAACTAATGGATCACTAGAACGAAGTCATATAGTACTAACAGAATATCTTAAACATTACATGGATAATTATGAAGATTGGGACCTATTAATACCATTTGCCATGTTTTCTTATAATACTTCCGTACATGAAGCAACAAATTTCTCTCCATATGAATTAATATTTGGAAAACCAGCCCGTGAACCAAGTTCGTTTCCAACTGGCGAAAGGTTAAAATCATATGGCGACTATTTAACAGAATTAATAACTCATACTATAAAAATCCGCAACATAGCAGCCGATAATTTGATTGCCTCCAAGCACCGTTCGAAGAAGTACTATGATAAACATTTCCGACCGGTAGAATTCAATGTAGGCGATTATGCTTATGTATTGCTAGAACCACGAATTAGTAAATTTGATCCACATTATGTAGGGCCATATGAGATCATTAATGTAACAGATATGAACAACATTGTATTGCGAACACCTGACAAAACGATAACAAAACACCAAGATAAATTAAAACACGCTTATTTTCCATCCACAGCGGAAAAAACGGAAATAACGGGAAATCATGATTCCGGCACAACTACTTCTGATACCTCTGGCTCTGGTTATGAGTCAGACAGCGATTAAAGGCGGTTCAAAGGTGTTACCACTGGCGCAATCAACGGGTTTGTTTTACGATAAATTGTCAGACATACGGACATATCAATCGCAATGGCGATTGGTCACGTCATTGGATGTTGATAAATACCTTGCACATGCACCACCAGTAGAACAGATAATTCTGGCCATGAACCAACTTTGCAAAAAACACGGTTTAGAAACTTGCCTCAGCATGGAAGTAGGACCACGGTTACTTAAAAGAGAAGAAAACACTATGCAGTATAGGAATCTAATACAAACAGCAATAGGAAACGATGCCTTTCCAAAAAGACGACCATTACGACGCAATGCACCATTTGGATTTATTGGCACAATCAACAAAGCATTATTTGGAACCTTAACTCAAGAAGACGCAGATTTTTACAACCAGGAATTGAATAAGTTATATAAAAATCAACTTGAAATAACGGAACTCAACTCGAAGCAAATACACATTGTGAAAGGGGAGTTTTCAGCCATACATGAAAGATTAGTAAATTTAACACAGGTTACATCTGAGCTGATAAAAGCTGCATCAGAACATTCGCGATTCTTAGAAGAAACTAGGTCCGAAATTGCCCAACTCCGTTTTGAAACAGCTATAAGGGATACCATTTTAGAATTAGAAAGAGGATTGGACGACTACAGCACTAATTTACTATTATTAATAGACGCAATATTATTAGCGAAACAAGGAATAATGCATCCTGCCGTTTTTTCACCACAGCAATTATTGAAGTCAGCATTAAAGATCAAACAATCTTTAACTTATGAATTTCCATTATCTCCAGAAGAATTATTAACTGAACAAATCGAGAAACTAACGAAATTAAATGTAGTATTTGCAAAAGGCAGAGTATTATTTGAACTCACCATACCGCTTTTGGAACAAAAGGTGTTCAATTTGTATAAAATCTATCCTTGTCCATCAAAGCAGGTTATTAAAGAAAAAGAAGTAGTTACGTACATACAACCACAAATTTCATACATTGCAGTCACTACAGATGAGCAGCAATACTTTTTACCTACCGAGGAATATCTTGGAGTTTGCCGAGTTCATAATAATCAGTTAATAGGACCATCAACATTACCATTATATCAGGTAGAAGGTCATGCAACCTGCGAATCTACCTTGCTTTTGAACCCATCCGCCATAAACTGGGAAACCTGCGATGTAAGGGTAACCACCAAGCTTCAACCATTCTGGCAAGTGTTAAGCGCTCCTGCTACCTGGTTTTTCTTTATGCCAACCCATAAAAAGGCCCAGGTATATTGTAAAGGGGAAAAACCAACTATAGCAAACATTTACAATACTGGAATTTTCAACCTCGAACCGGGATGTAGAGCCACAGTAAATGCGATGCAATTAAAAGCAATGGACACAATAGTAACCATGGAAAATATTATACATTACCCATCCGCGTCATACAATTTATCAGTAATCATTCCGAAAATAACAGAACATCACCTATCAGTTTTAGAAACCAATTACACTAATACAGATCAAGTAATCACAAATTGGAAGAACCTTCCGACAGCACCAAACCTAGAGGAATTGGAGCATCGGGCGAAAGAATTGGAACTTCAAGAGATTTCCACAAATCGTATAAAAATATCAACATTTTCCTCGTTTGGAGTAGTATCTTTGATCCTACTATTAATAATTGGGACAATAATAAAAAGTAATATACACAAAATCATTAATAAACTAAAACCTTTGGACAAACCGAACGAAATTGAATTGCAACTGGAAGAAATACCTAAAAACTCAGAAGAATCAAATTCAAATAATATAAATTTACCAAGGGAAAAATCTTCAGCACCTAGACCAAGTGCCACAATATTCTAAGGGGCCGTAGCCACTCCTACACATCCCTCCTCTAAGAGTCGAAATAAGAGTGGGGTAAGATAAGGGTTTTCAGACTATATAAGCAGTTCTCGGCACCATAGTCTCATCAGTAGACATCCTCAAGAAAATGAACACCATCAAAAATATAGTTTTGAGCAGTTCTGTTCGGATCGGAATTGTCCACGTGGACAATCCGGTAGAATTCTGGGCGCAGGTGGACGACGGTCGGGAAGAAGCTAGGCGACTGTACCGGGACCTGTATCGGTACATGAGCGACCGCGGCCACCTCCAGTTTCCAAACCAGGGAAGACTGACCACTGGACGTCTGGTGGCGTACAGAAGTAAAGAAGGTACCTGGGTCCGAGGAGAAGTTCAACACCTGGTGGACGGCCAGTTCGAGGTGGCTCTTCGTGACCACGGCAAGGTGGTAAGGGCACCGGTCGACCAACTTCGGACCTTGCCGCCACGCTTTCAAAATCTACCGTGGCAGGCCTTCAAGGTACGAGTACGGGGTATCCGCCCTGTATGCAGGACCTGGAAGATAGAGCAGGCCAAGGGGGTGTTGGAAGGAAGGAGGGGTCTGCTAACCAACATCAGAGGCGAGGGTGAGGTCGTGGCAGATGTAGCCCTCGATCGTCTACCAGGACAACCACCATTCAACGTGGCGGAGGCGTGGTTGGGCATGAGATACGCGGTTCCAGGCCGGGTATAAAAGCAGACCACAACACCATTCTTCCAAAACACTTATCTGAGCGGACCGAAATGTGCTACATCAGGGAACAACCAACTGAGAGGGACACCAGTCGCATCGAGCTGCTGATGAACTTGACGGCCCGCCTGTGCATGCGCAGCACTTGCTACAGATTAGACGTTGGCATTGTCTGTATGCAGTGTGCTCTCGAAGCAGCCCTTGGAGCAGCAAGGATCTATGACATGGTGGAGGTACACTATCCACTACCAACGGCATATCCGCCTGGGGCCTGCGGTATTTGTAGCGCGCCCCTGATGGAGTTGCAGGCCGCCTACCACTGCGAGGAGTGTATTGCCGCCATCATCATGGAAATGGAATACCAAAGAGCAAACCAACCCATACCACCGCCTGCAATAGTACCAACCTGGTACACCGAGAGACAAATCCGATCGAGGCAGCCTGGACCCAGACGTACGCTTCGACTTCATACCGCAGTTAGCAGCATCACCAACCATCACACGTAGCGATAAGTACACACACATCACACATAACACCCGACATATTGCATTACAACACCAAAACTTCAACACATTCTAGTGAGTGTTTTCCTTTCCAATTGAAAGCATCACGATTACCGCGATGTTTCATCTAAGGGGGGAGGTGTCACGTAGACAGACCGTTTTATCAAACGTGTCTCCTTTCAAATAAGCTTAAACATCTGGAAAGGAAAACTCTCGGACAAACCGACCATTTACTCTCGTAATAAACAGAAGGCCCACCGATAGCAGAACCAAACACTTGGGAAAGCAATGGGTCCGCCGTAATCAAATAGCAGATGCAACCACTCTAAACTGTCGCAGAGGCAGGTGGACCCAGCCTGAGCACTCGAATAGTAACCAGACCACCCTTCTTAATTAGTATATAAACCCGTTCGTACCAACGATCGGGGGCAGTACCAGAGTTCATCTCGTGTCGAGCACGTCGTGTACGGTAGTGAGTTGGTTACTATTAGTGAGATCGGGTTGAAGTCCCCTTCGAGCAACATTCACCTTATAGAATCCGCGAGTCGTGTTTCTATTTGGCATTACAATCAACCACACACAACACCCCCGCATTGCCAGTGCGTGAACACCGAGCATAGTGGAAATAGGTAATATATCACATTATACACCTATATTCGCGACAACAACATCTGTAATAGACCAAGATTGTAGAATATATACATTGCTGTGTCAAACCCACATTAGCATTCTCCTTTAAACCCAGTGAAACCTTGTGACAGTTCCTACCACAATACAACCTTACCGCTCGGGTTGTATTGATAATAAAATAAGTTACGCGGCCGCCAATCAGAAAGCCTCTGATAGCCACGCGCGCTGCCAAGCCGTCGGCCACGTAACAATATACTACTAATGATATTGCTAGTAAATGTACATTGATCTGTCCGAATGAATCTGTATATGACAGTATACCTAATGTAGATATAATAATAATGATATTGTTATTAAATGTACATAACATATCTAATGTAGATATGGTACTAATGATATGGGTATGAAATGTACATTGATCTGTGGGAATGAATCAGTATATTACATTATATCGAATGTAGATATAGTGCTAATGATATCGTTATTAAAGGCACATTGATCTGTGGGAAGGAATCTGTGTACTACATTATATCGAATGTAGATACAGTGCTAATGATATTGTTATTAAAGGTACATTGATCTGTGGGAATGAATCAGTATATTACATTATATCGTATGTAGATATAGTACTATTGATATGGTTATTAAATATATTAATCTGTGGGAATGAAACAGTATATTACATTATATCGAATGTAGATATAGTGCTAATGATATGGTTATTAAAGGTATATTGATCTGTGGGAATGAATCAGTATATTACATTATATCTAATGTAGATATAGTGCTAATGATATTGTTATGAAAGGTGCATTGATCTGTGGGAATCCATCAGTATATTACATTATATCTAACGTAGATATGGTGATAATAATATTGTTATTAATTGTACATTACGTATGTAATGTAGATATACTACTAAGGATGTTGTTGTTAAATGTACATTGATCAGTGGGAATGAATCAGTATATTACATTATATCGAATGTAGATATAGTGCTAATGATATTGTTATGAACGGTGCATTTGTCTGTGGGAATCCATCGGTATATTACATTATATCGAATGTAGGTATGGTACTAATGATATGGTTATTATATGTACATATCTGTGGGAATGAATCAGTATATTACATTATATCGAATGTAGATATAGTACTAATGATATTGTCATTAAATGTACATTGATCTTTGGGGATCAATCAGTATATTACATTATATCTAATGTAGATATGGTAATAATGATATTGATATTAATTGTACATTACGTATGTAATGTAGATATGCTACTAATGATGTTGTTATTAAATGTACATTGATCAGTGGAAATGAATCTGTATATGAAATTGCGTCTAATGTAGATATAGTAATAATGATATTGTTATTAAATGTACATTGATCAGTGGGAATGAATCTGTGTATGAAATTATATCTAATGTAGATATAGTAATAATGATATTGTTATTAAATGTACATTGATCAGTGGGAATGAATCTGTATATGAAATTATATCTAATGTAGATATAGTAATAATGATATTGTTATTAAATGTACATAACATATCTAATGTAGATATGGTACTAATGATATGGTTATTATATGTACATATCTGTGGGAATGAATCAGTATATTACGTTATATCGAATGTAGATACAGTGCTAATGATATTGTTATTAAAGGTATATTGATCTGTGGGAATGAATCAGTACATTACATTATATCTAATGTAGATATAGTGGTAATGATATTGTTATGAAAGGTGCATTGATCTGTGGGAATCCATCAGTATATTACATTATATCGAATGTAGGTATGGTACTAATGATATGGTTATTATATGTACATATCTGTGGGAATGAATCAGTATATTACGTTATATCGAATGTAGATATAGTGCTAATAATATTGTTATTAAAGGTGCATTGGTCTGTGGGAATGAATCAGTATATTACATTATATCGAATGTAGATATAGTACTAATGATATGGTTATTAAAGGTATATTGATCTGTGGGAATGAATCAGTATATTACATTATATCGGATGTAGATATAGTACTAATGATATTGTCATTAACTGTACATTGGTCTGTGGGAATCAATCAGTATATTACATTATATCGGATGTAGATATAGTACTAATGATATTGTCAATAACTGTACATTGATCTTTGGGGATCAATCAGTATATTACATTATATCTAATGTAGATTTGGTGATAATAATATTGTTATTAATTGTACATTACGTATGTAATGTAGATATATTACTAATGATATTGTTATTAAATGTACATTGATCAGTGGGAATGAATCTGTATATTACATTATATCGAATGTAGATATAATGCTAATGATATCGTTATTAAAGGCACATTGATCTGTGGGAAGGAATCTGTATACTACATTATATCGAATGTAGATATAGTGCTAATGATATTGTTATTAAATGTACATTGATCTGTGGGAATGAATCAGTATATTACATTATATCTAATGTAGATGTAGCACTAACGATATGGTTATTAAATGTACATTGATCTGTGGGAATGAATCAGTACATTACATTATATCGAATGTAGATATAGTGCTAATGATATTGTTATGAAAGGTGCATTGATCTGTGGGAATCCATCAGTATATTACATTATATCGAATGTAGATATGCTACTAATGATATTGGTATTAAAAGTACATTGATCTGTGGGGATCAATCAGTATATTACATTATATCTAATGTAGATATGGTAATAATGATATTGTTATTAATTGTACATTACATATGTAATGTAGATATACTACTAATGATATTGCTAGTAAATGTACATTGATCTGTCCGAATGAATCTGTATATGACAGTATACCTAATGTAGATATAGTAATAATGATATTGTTATTAAATGTACATAACATATCTAATGTAGATATGGTACGAATGATATGGGTATGAAATGTACATTGATCTGTGGGAATGAATCAGTATATTACATTATATCGAATGTAGATATAGTGCTAATGATATCGTTATTAAAGGCACATTGATCTGTGGGAATGAATCAGTATATTACATTATATCGAATGTAGTTATAGTGCTAATGATATTGTTATGAAAGGTGCATTGATCTGTGGGAATCCATCAGTATATTACATTATATCTAACGTAGATATGGTGATAATAATATTGTTATTAATTGTACATTAGGTATGTAATGTAGATATACTACTAAGGATGTTGTTGTTAAATGTACATTGATCAGTGGGAATGAATCAGTATATTACATTATATCGAATGTAGATATAGTGCTAATGATATTGTTATGAACGGTGCATTTGTCTGTGGGAATCCATCGGTATATTACATTATATCGAATGTAGGTATGGTACTAATGATATGGTTATTATATGTACATATCTGTGGGAATGAATCAGTATATTACATTATATCGAATGTAGATATAGTACTAATGATATGGTTATTGAATGTACATTGATCAGTGGGAATGAATCAGCATATTACATTATATCGAATGTAGATATAGTACTAATGATATGGTTATTAAAGGTATATTGATCTGTGGGAATGAATCAGTATAATACATTATATCGAATGTAGATATAGTACTAATGATATTGTCATTAAAGGTACATTGATCTGTGGGAATGAATCAGTATATTACATTATATCGAATGTAGATATAGTGCTAATGATATGGTTATTAATGGTATGTTGATCTGTGGGAATGAATAAGTACATTACATTATATCGAATGTAGATATACTACTAATGATGTTGTTATTAAATGTACATTGGTCAGTGGGAACGAATCTGTATATGAAATTATATCTAATGTAGATATAGTAATTATGATATTGTTATTAAATGTACATTGATCAGTGGGAATGAATCTGTATATGAAATTATATCTAATGTAGATATAGTAATAGTGATATTGTTATTAAATGTACATTGATCTGTGGGAATGAATCAGTATATTACATTATATCGAATGTAGATATAGTGCTAATGATATGGTTATTAAAGGTATATTGATCTGTGGGAATGAATCAGAATATTACATTATATCTAATGTAGATATAGTGCTAATGATATTGTTATGAAAGGTGCATTGATCTGTGGGAATCCATCAGTATATTACATTATATCTAACGTAGATATGGTGATAATAATATTGTTATTAATTGTACATTACGTATGTAATGTAGATATACTACTAAGGATGTTGTTGTTAAATGTACATTGATCAGTGGGAATGAATCAGTATATTACATTATATCGAATGTAGATATAGTGCTAATGATATTGTTATGAACGGTGCATTTGTCTGTGGGAATCCATCGGTATATTACATTATATCGAATGTAGGTATGGTACTAATGATATGGTTATTATATGTACATATCTGTGGGAATGAATCAGTATATTACATTATATCGAATGTAGATATAGTACTAATGATATGGTTATTGAATGTACATTGATCTGTGGGAATGAATCAGTATATTACATTATATCGGATGTAGATATAGTACTAATGATACTGTCATTAAATGTACACTGATCTTTGGGGATCAATCAGTATATTACATTATATCTAATGTGGATATGGTGATAATAATATTGTTATTAATTGTACATTACGTATGTAATGTAGATATACTACTAATGATGTTGTTATTAAATGTACATTGATCAGTGGGAATGAATCTGTATATGAAATTATATCTAATGTAGATACAGTAATAATGATATTGTTATTATATGTACATTGATCTGTGGGAATGAATCAGTATATTACATTATGTCGAATGTAGATATAGTGCTAATGATATGGTTATTAAAGGTATGTTGATCTGTGGGAATGAATCAGTACATTACATTATATCGAATGTAGATATACTACTAATGATGTTGTTATTATATGTACATTGATCTTTGGGGATCAATCAGTATATTACATTATATCTAATGTGGATATGGTGATAATAATATTGTTATTGATTGTACATTACGTATGTAATGTAGATATACTACTAATGATGTTGTTATTAAATGTACATTGATCAGTGGGAATGAATCAGTATATTACATTATATCGAATGTAGATATAGTGCTAATGATATTGTTATGAAAGGTGCATTCATCTGTGGGAATCCATCAGTATATTACATTATATCGAATGTAGATATGCTACTAATGATATTGGTATTAAATGTACATTGATCTGTGGGGATCAATCAGTATATTACATTATATCTAATGTAGATATGGTAATAATGATATTGTTATTAATTGTACATTACATATGTAATGTAGATATACTACTAATGATATTGCTAGTAAATGTACATTGATCTGTCCGAATGAATCTGTATATGACAGTATACCTAATGTAGATATAGTAATAATGATATTGGTTATTAAATGTACATAACATATCTAATGTAGATATGGTACTAATGATATGGGTATGAAATGTACATTGATCTGTGGGAATGAATCAGTATATTACATTATATCGAATGTAGATATAGTGCTAATGATATGGTTATTAAAGGTATATTGATCTGTGGGAATGAATCAGTATATTACATTATATCTAATGTAGATATAGTGCTAATGATATTGTTATGAAAGGTGCATTGATCTGTGGGAATCCATCAGTATATTACATTATATCTAACGTAGATATGGTGATAATAATATTGTTATTAATTGTACATTACGTATGTAATGTAGATGTACTACTAATGATGTTGTTATTAAATGTACATTGATCAGTGGGAATGAATCAGTATATTACATTATATCGTATGTAGATATAGTGCTAATGATATGGTTATTAAAGGTATATTGATCTGTGGGAATGAATCAGTATATTACATTATATCGAATGTAGATATAGTACTAATGATATGGTTATTAAAGGTATATTGATCTATGGGAATGAATCAGTATATTACATTACATCGGATGTAGATATAGTACTAATGATATTGTCATTAAATGTACATTGATCTTTGGGGATCAATCAGTATATTACATTATATCTAATGTAGATATGGTGATAATAATATAGTTATTAATTGTTCATTACGTATGTAATGTAGATATGCTACTAATGATGATGTTATTAAATGTACATTGATCAGTGGGAATGAATCTGTATATGAAATTATATCTAATGTAGATATAGTAATAATGATATTGTTATTAAATGTACATTGAACTGTGGGAATGAATCAGTATATTACATTATATCGAATGTAGATATAGTGGTAATGATATTGTTATGAAAGGTTCATTGATCTGTGGGAATCCATCAGTATATTACATTATATCGAATGTAGGTATGGTACTAATGATATGGTTATTATATGTAAATATCTGTGGGAATGAATCAGTATATTACGTTATATCGAGTGTAGATAGTGTGCTAATGATATTGTTATTAACGGTGCATTGGTCTGTGGGAATGAATCAGTATATTCCATTATATCGAATGTAGATATAGTGCTAATGAGTTTGTTATTAAAGGTACATTGATCTGTGGGAATGAATCAGTATATTACAATATATCGAATGTAGATTTACTACTAATGATATTGTTATTAAATGTACATTGATCTTTGGGGATCAATCAGTATATTACATTATATTTAATGTAGATATGGTGCTAATAATACTGTTATTAATTGTACATTACGTATGTAATGTAGATATACTACTAATGATGATGTTATTAAATGTACATTGATCAGTGGGAATGACTCTGTATATGACATTATACCTAATGTAGATATAGTAATAATGATATTGATATTAAATGTACATTACATATCTAATGTAGATATGGTACTGATGATATGGTTATTAAATGTACATATCTGTGGGAATGAATCAGTATATTACGATATATCGAGTGTAGATATAGTGCTAATGATATTGTTATTAAAGGTGCATTGGTCTGTGGGAATGAATCAGTATATTACATTATATCGAATGTAGATATAGTACTAATGATATGGTTATTAAAGGTATATTGATCTGTGGGAATGAATCAGTATATTACATTATATCGGATATAGATATAGTACTAATGATATTGTCATTAAATGTACATTGATCTTTGGGGATCAATCAGTATATTACATTGTATCTAATGTAGATATTGTAATAATGATATTGTTATTAATTGTACATTACGTATGTAATGTAGATATACTACTAATGATGTTGTTATTAAATGTACATTATCAGTGGGAATGAATCTGTATATGAAATTACGTCTAATGTAGATATAGTAATAATGATATTGTTATTAAATGTACATTGATCTTTGGGGATCAATCAGTATATTACTTTATATCTAATGTAAATATGGTGATAATAATATTGTTATTAATTGTACATTACGTATGTAATGTAGATATACTACTAATGATGATGTTATTAAATGTACAGTGATCAGTGGGAATGAATCTGTATATTACATTATATCTAATGTAGATATAGTGGTAATGATATTGTTATGAAAGGTTCATTGATCTGTGGGAATCAATCAGTATATTACATTATATCGAATGTAGGAATGGTACTAATGATATGGTTATTATATGTACATATCTGTGGGAATGAATCAGTATATTACGATATATCGAGTGTAGATATAGTGCTAATGATATTGTTATTAAAGGTGCATTGGTCTGTGGGAATGAATCAGTATATTACATTATATCGAATGTAGATATAGTACTAATGATATGGTTATTAAAGGTATATTGATCTGTGGGAATGAATCAGTATATTACAATATATCGAATGTAGATTTACTACTAATGATAGTGTTATTAAATGTACATTGATCTTTGGGGATCAATCAGTATATTACATTATATCTAATGTAGATATGGTGATAATAATACTGTTATTAATTGTACATTACGTATGTAATGTAGATATACTACTAATGATGATGTTATTAAATGTACATTGATCAGTGGGAATGACTCTGTATATGAAATTATATCTAATGTAGATATAGTAATAATGATACTGTTATTAAATGTACATTGATCTGT
The DNA here is from genome assembly GCF_051020975.1 of Osmia lignaria lignaria. NCBI lineage: Eukaryota > Metazoa > Arthropoda > Insecta > Hymenoptera > Megachilidae > Osmia > Osmia lignaria. Next base: position 94,508 of record NC_135038.1, on the reverse strand, counting down.
GGGAATGAATCAGTATATTACATTATATCGAATGTAGATATAGTGCTAATGATATGGCTATTAAAGGTATATTGATCTGTGGGAATGAATCAGTATATTACATTATATCTAATGTAGATATAGTGCTAATGATACTGTTATGAAAGGTGCATTGATCTGTGGGAATCCATCAGTATATTACATAATATCGAATGTAGATATGCTACTAATGATATTGGTATTAAATGTACATTGATCTGTGGGGATCAATCAGTATATTACATTATATCTAATGTAGATATGTTAATAATGATATTGTTATTAATTGTACATTACATATGTAATGTAGATATACTACTAATGATATTGCTATTAAATGTACATTGATCCGTGGGAATGAATCTGTATATGACAGTATACCTAATGTAGATATAGTAATAATGATATTGTTATTAAATGTACATAACATATCGAATGTAGATATGGTACTAATGATATGGTTAGGAAATGTACATTGATCTGTGGGAATGAATCAGTATATTCCATTATATCGAATGTAGATATAGTGCTAATGATATCGTTATTAAAGGCACATTGATCTGTGGGAAGGAATCTGTGTACTACATTATATCGAATGTAGATATAGTGCTAATGATATTGTTATTGAAGGTACATTGATCTGTGGGAATGAACCAGTATATTACATTATATCGTATGTAGATATAGTACTATTGATATGGTTATTAAATATATTGATCTGTGGGAATGAATCAGTATATTACATTATATCGAATGTAGATTTAGCACTAATGATATTGTTATTAAATGTACATTGATCTTTGGGGATCAATCAGTATATTACATTATATCTAATGTAGATATGGTGATAATAATATTGTTATTAATTGTACATTACGTATGTAATGTACATATACTACTAATGATACTGTTATTAAATGTACATTGATCTGTGGGAATGAATCAGTATATTACATTATATCGAATGTAGGTATGGTACTAATGATATGGTTATTATATGTGCATATCTGTGGGAATGAATCAGTATATTACGTAATATCGAATGTAGATATAGTGCTAATGATATTGTTATTAAAGGTGCATTGGTCTGTGGGAATGAATCAGTATATTACATTATATCGAATGTAGATATAGTACTAATTATATGGTTATTCAATGTACATTGATCGATGGGAATGAATCAGTATATTACATTATATCGAATGTAGATATAGTGCTAATGATATTGTTATGAAAGGTGCATTGAACTGTGGGAATCCATCAGTATATTACATTATATCGAATGTATATATGGTACTAATGATATGGTTATTATATGTACATATCTGTGGGAATGAATCAGTATATTACGTTATATCGAATGTAGATATAGTGCTAATGATATTGTTATTAAAGTTGCATTGGTCTGTGGGAATGAATCAGTATATTACATTATATCGAATGTAGATATAGTACTAATGATATGGTTATTCAATGTACATTGATCGATGGGAATGAATCAGTATATTACATTATATCGAATGTAGATATAGTGCTAATGATATTGTTATGAAAGGTGCATTGAACTGTGGGAATCCATCAGTATATTACATTATATTGAATGTATATATGGTACTAATGATATGGTTATTATATGTACATATCTGTGGGAATGAATCAGTATATTACGTTATATCGAATGTAGATATAGTGCTAATGATATTGGTATTAAAGGTGCATTGGTCTGTGGGGATGAATCAGTATATTACATTATATCGAATGTAGATATAGTAATAATGATATGGTTATTCAATGTACATTGATCGATGGGAATGAATCAGTATATTACATTATATCGAATGTAGATTTTGTGCTAATGATATGGTTATTAAAGGAATATTGATCTGTGGGAATGAATCAGTATATTACATTATATCTAATGTAGATATAGTGGTAATGATATTGTTATGAAAGGTTCATTGATCTGTGGGAATCAATCAGTATATTACATTATATCGAATGTAGGTATGGTACTAATGATATGGTTATTATATGTACATATCTGTAGGAATGAATCAGTATATTACGATATATCGAGTGTAGATATAGTGCTAATGATATTGTTATTAAAGTTGCATTGGTCTGTGGGAATGAATCAGTATATTACATTATATCGAATGTAGATATAGTACTAATTATATGGTTATTAAAGGTATATTGATCTGTGGAAATGAATCAGTATATTACATTATATCTAATGTAGATATAGTATTAATGATATTGTCGTTAAATGTACATTGATCTTTGGGGATCAATCAGTACATTACATTATATCTAATGTAGATATGGTAATAATGATATTGTTATTAATTGTAGATTACGTATGTAATGTAGTTATACTACTAATGATGGTGTTATTAAATGTACATTGATCAGTGGGAATGAATCTGTATATGAAATTATATCTAATGTAGATATAGTAATAATAATATTGTTATTAAATGTACATTGATCAGTGGGAATGAATCTGTATATTACATTATATCTAATGTAGATATGGTGATAATAATATTGTTATTAATTGTACATTACGTATGTAATGTAGATATACTACTAATGATGATGTTATTAAATGTACATTGATCAGTGGGAATGAATCTGTATATGAAATTATATCTAATGTAGATATAGTAATAATGATATTGTTGTTATATGTCCATTGATCTGTGGGAATGAATCAGTATATTCCATTATATCGAATGTAGATATAGTGCTAATGATATTGTTATTAAAGGCACATTGATCTGTGGGAAGGAATCTGTATACTACATTATATCGAATGTAGATATAGTGCTAATGATATTGTTATTACAGGTACATTGATCTGTGGGAATGAATCGGTATATTACATTATATCGAATGTAGATATAGTACTACTGATATGGTTATTAAATATATTGATATGTGGGAATGAATCAGTATATTACATTATATCGAATGTAGATATAGTATTAATGATATTGTCATTAAATGTACATTGATCTTTGGGGATCAATCAGTATATTACTTTATATCTAATGTAGATATGGTGATAATAATATTGTTATTAATTGTACATTACGTATGTAATGTAGATATACTACTAATGATGATGTTATTAAATGTACATTGATCAGTGGGAATGAATCTGTATATGAAATTATATCTAATGTAGATATAGTAATAATGATATTGCTATTAAATGTACATTGATCTGTGGGAATGAATCTGTATATGACAGTATACCTAATGTAGATATAGTAATAATGATATTGTTGTTAAATGTACATTACATATCTAATGTAGATATAGTACTAATGATATTGTTATTAAATGTACATTGATCAGTGGGAATGAATCTGTATATGAAATTATATCTAATGGAGATATAGTAATAATGATACTGTTATTAAATGTACATTGATCTGTGGGAATGAATCAGTATATTACATTATATCGAATGTAGGTATGGTACCAATGATATGGTTATTATATGTGCATATCTGTGGGAATGAATCAGTATATTACGTAATATCGAATGTAGATATAGTGCTAATGATATTGTTATTAAAGGTGCATTGGTCTGTGGGAATGAATCAGTATATTACATTATATCGAATGTAGATATAGTACTAATGATATGGTTATTCAATGTACATTGATCGATGGGAATGAATCAGTATATTACATTATATCGTATGTAGATATAGTGCTAATGATATTGTTATGAAAGGTGCATTGAACTGTGGGAATCAATCAGTATATTACATTATATCGAATGTAGGATGGTACTAATGATATGGTTATTATATGTACATATCTGTGGGAATGAATCAGTATATTACGATATATCGAGTGTAGATATAGTGCTAATGATATTGTTATTAAAGGTGCATTGGTCTGTGGGAATGAATCAGTATATTACATTATATCGAATGTAGATATAGTACTAATGATATGGTTATTAAAGGTATATTGATCTGTGGGAATGAATCAGTATATTACATTATATCGGATATAGATATAGTACTAATGATATTGTCATTAAATGTACATTGATCTTTGGGGATCAATCAGTATATTACATTGTATCTAATGTAGATATTGTAATAATGATATTGTTATTAATTGTACATTACGTATGTAATGTAGATATACTACTAATGATGTTGTTATTAAATGTACATTGATCAGTGGGAATGAATCTGTATATGAAATTACGTCTAATGTAGATATAGTAATAATGATATTGTTATTAAATGTACATTGATCTTTGGGGATCAATCAGTATATTACATTATATCGAATGTAGATATAGTGCTAATGATATGGCTATTAAAGGTATATTGATCTGTGGGAATGAATCAGTATATTACATTATATCTAATGTAGATATAGTGCTAATGATACTGTTATGAAAGGTGCATTGATCTCTGGGTAATAATCAGGATATCACATTATATCTAATGTAGAATTGGTAATAATGATATTGTTATTAATTGTACATTGCATATGTAATGTAGATATACTACTAATGATATTGCTATTTAATGTACATTGATCTGTGGGAATGAATCTGTATATGACATTATACCTAATGTAGATATAGTAATAATGATATTGATATTAAATGTACATTACATATCTAATGTAGATATGGTACTAATGATATGGTTATTAAATGTACATTGATCTGTGGGAATGAATCAGTATATTCCATTATATCGAATGTAGATATAGTGCCAATGATATTGTTATTAAAGGTACATTGATCTGTGGGAATGAATCAGTATATTACATTACATCTAATGTAGATATGCTAATAATGATATTGTTATTAAATGTACATTGATCTGTGGGGATCAATCAGTATATTACATTATATCTAATGTAGATATAGTGGTAATGATATTATTATGAAAGGTTCATTGATCTGTGGGAATCAATCAGTATATTACATTATATCGAATGTAGGAATGGTACTAATGATATGGTTATTATATGTACATATCTGTGGGAATGAATCAGTATATTACGATATATCGAGTGTAGATATAGTGCTAATGATATTGTTATTAAAGGTGCATTGGTCTGTGGGAATGAATCAGTATATTACATTATATCGAATGTAGATACAGTACTAATGATATGGTTATTAAAGGTATATTGATCTGTGGGAATGAGTCAGTATATTACAATATATCGAATGTAGATTTACTACTAATGATATTGTTATTAAATGTACATTGATCTTTGGGGATCAATCAGTATATTACATTATATTTAATGTAGATATGGTGATAATAATACTGTTATTAATTGTACATTACGTATGTAATGTAGATATACTACTAATGATGATGTTATTAAATGTACATTGATCAGTGGGAATGACTCTGTATATGAAATTATATCTAATGTAGATATAGTAATAATGATACTGTTATTAAATGTACATTGATCTGTGGGAATGAATCAGTATATTACATTATATCGAATGTAGATATAGTGCTAATGATATGGCTATTAAAGGTATATTGATCTGTGGGAATGAATCAGTATATTACATTATATCTAATGTAGATATAGTGCTAATGATACTGTTATGAAAGGTGCATTGATCTGTGGGAATCCATCAGTATATTACATAATATCGAATGTAGATATGCTACTAATGATATTGGTATTAAATGTACATTGATCTGTGGGGATCAATCAGTATATTACATTATATCTAATGTAGATATGTTAATAATGATATTGTTATTAATTGTACATTACATATGTAATGTAGATATACTACTAATGATATTGCTATTAAATGTACATTGATCCGTGGGAATGAATCTGTATATGACAGTATACCTAATGCAGATATAGTAATAATGATATTGTTATTAAATGTACATAACATATCGAATGTAGATATGGTACTAATGATATGGTTAGGAAATGTACATTGATCTGTGGGAATGAATCAGTATATTCCATTATATCGAATGTAGATATAGTGCTAATGATATCGTTATTAAAGGCACATTGATCTGTGGGAAGGAATCTGTGTACTACATTATATAGAATGTAGATATAGTGCTAATGATATTGTTATTGAAGGTACATTGATCTGTGGGAATGAACCAGTATATTACATTATATCGTATGTAGATATAGTACTATTGATATGGTTATTAAATATATTGATCTGTGGGAATGAATCAGTATCTTACATTATATCGAATGTAGATTTAGCACTAATGATATTGTTATTAAATGTACATTGATCTTTGGGGATCAATCAGTATATTACATTATATCTAATGTAGATATGGTGATAATAATATTGTTATTAATTGTACATTACGTATGTAATGTACATATACTACTAATGATACTGTTATTAAATGTACATTGATCTGTGGGAATGAATCAGTATATCACATTATATCGAATGTAGGTATGGTACTAATGATATGGTTATTATATGTGCATATCTGTGGGAATGAATCAGTATATTACGTAATATCGAATGTAGATATAGTGCTAATGATATTGTTATTAAAGGTGCATTGGTCTGTGGGAATGAATCAGTATATTACATTATATCGAATGTAGATATAGTACTAATGATATGGTTATTCAATGTACATTGATCGATGGGAATGAATCAGTATATTACATTATATCGAATGTAGATATAGTGCTAATGATATTGTTATGAAAGGTGCATTGAACTGTGGGAATCCATCAGTATATTACATTATATCGAATGTATATATGGTACTAATGATATGGTTATTATATGTACATATCTGTGGGAATGAATCAGTATATTACGTTATATCGAATGTAGATATAGTGCTAATGATATTGTTATTAAAGGTGCATTGGTCTGTGGGGATGAATCAGTATATTACATTATATCGAATGTAGATATAGTAATAATGATATGGTTATTCAATGTACATTGATCGATGGGAATGAATCAGTATATTACATTATATCGAATGTAGATATAGTACTAATTATATGGTTATTAAAGGTATATTGATCTGTGGGAATGAATCAGTATATTACATTATATCTAATGTAGATATAGTATTAATGATATTGTCATTAAATGTACATTGATCTTTGGGGATCAATCAGTACATTACATTATATCTAATGTAGATATGGTAATAATGATATTGTTATTAATTGTAGATTACGTATGTAATGTAGTTATACTACTAATGATGGTGTTATTAAATGTACATTGATCAGTGGGAATGAATCTGTATATGAAATTATATCTAATGTAGATATAGTAATAATAATATTGTTATTAAATGTACATTGATCAGTGGGAATGAATCTGTATATTACATTATATCTAATGTAGATATGGTGATAATAATATTGTTATTAATTGTACATTACGTATGTAATGTAGATATACTACTAATGATGATGTTATTAAATGTACATTGATCAGTGGGAATGAATCTGTATATGAAATTATATCTAATGTAGATATAGTAATAATGATATTGTTGTTATATGTCCATTGATCTGTGGGAATGAATCAGTATATTCCATTATATCGAATGTAGATATAGTGCTAATGATATTGTTATTAAAGGCACATTGATCTGTGGGAAGGAATCTGTATACTACATTATATCGAATGTAGATATAGTGCTAATGATATTGTTATTACAGGTACATTGATCTGTGGGAATGAATCAGTATATTACATTATATCGAATGTAGATATAGTACTACTGATATGGTTATTAAATATATTGATATGTGGGAATGAATCAGTATATTACATTATATCGAATGTAGATATAGTATTAATGATATTGTCATTAAATGTACATTGATCTTTGGGGATCAATGAGTATATTACTTTATATCTAATGTAGATATGGTGATAATAATATTGTTATTAATTGTACATTACGTATGTAATGTAGATATACTACTAATGATGATGTTATTAAATGTACATTGATCAGTGGGAATGAATCTGTATATGAAATTATATCTAATGTAGATATAGTAATAATGATATTGCTATTAAATGTACATTGATCTGTGGGAATGAATCTGTATATGACAGTATACCTAATGTAGATATAGTAATAATGATATTGTTGTTAAATGTACATTACATATCTAATGTAGATATAGTACTAATGATATTGTTATTAAATGTACATTGATCAGTGGGAATGAATCTGTATATGAAATTATATCTAATGGAGATATAGTAATAATGATACTGTTATTAAATGTACATTGATCTGTGGGAATGAATCAGTATATTACATTATATCGAATGTAGGTATGGTACTAATGATATGGTTATTATATGTGCATATCTGTGGGAATGAATCAGTATATTACGTAATATCGAATGTAGATATAGTGCTAATGATATTGTTATTAAAGGTGCATTGGTCTGTGGGAATGAATCAGTATATTACATTATATCGAATGTAGATATAGTACTAATGATATGGTTATTAAAGGTACATTGATCTGTGGGAATGAATCAGTATATTACATTATATCGAATGTAGATATAGCACTAATGATATTGTCATTAAATGTACATTGATCTTTGGGGATCAATCAGTATATTACATTATATCTAATGTAGATATGGTAATAATGATATTGTTATTAATTGTACATTGATCTGTGGGAATGAATCAGTATATTACATTATATCGGATGTAGATATAGTGCTAATGATATTGTTATGAAAGGTGCATTGATCTGTGGGAATCCATCAGCATATTACATTATATCGAATGTAGATATGGTAATAATGATATGGTTATTATATGTACATATCTGTGGGAATGAATCAGTATATTACGTTATATCGAATGTAGATATAGTGCTAATGATATTGTTATTAAAGGTACATTGATCTGTGGGAATGAATCAGTATATTACATTATATCGAATGTAGATTTAGTACTAATGATATTGTTATTCAATGTACATTGATCTTTGGGGATCAATCAGTATATTACATTATATGTAATGTTGATATGGTGATAATAACATTGTTATTAATTGTACACTACGTATGTAATGTAGATATACTACTAATGATGTTGTTATTAAAGGTATATTGATCTGTGGGAATGAATCAACATATTACATTATATCTAATGTAGATATAGTGCTAATGATATTGTTATGAAAGGTGCATTGATCTGTGGGAATCCATCAGTATATTACATTATATCGAATGTAGGTATGGTACTAATGATATGGTTATTATATGTACATATCTGTGGGAATGAATCAGTATATTACGTTATATCGAATGCAGATATAGTGCTAATGATATTGTTATTAAAGGTGCATTGGTCTGTGGGAATCAATCAGTATATTACATTGTATCGAATGTAGATATAGTACTGATGATATGGTTATTAAAGGTACATTGATCTGTGGGAATGAATCAGTATATTACATTATATCGAATGCAGATATAGCACTAATGATATTGTCATTAAATGTACATTGATCTTTGGGGATCAATCAGTATATTACATTATATCTAATGTAGATATGGTAATAATGATATTGTTATTAATTGTACATTGATCTGTGGGAATGAATCAGTATATTACATTATATCGGATGTAGATATAGTGCTAATGATATTGTTATGAAAGGTGCATTGATCTGTGGGAATCCATCAGCATATTACATTATATCGAATGTAGATATGGTAATAATGATATGGTTATTATATGTACATATCTGTGGGAATGAATCAGTATATTACGTTATATCGAATGTGGACATAGTGCTAATGATATGGTTATTAAAGGTGTATTGATCTGTGGGAATGAATCAGTATATTACATTATATCAAATGTAGATATAGTGCTAATGATATTGTTATTAAAGGCACATTGATCTGTGGGAAGGAATCTGTATACTACATTATATCGAATGTAGATATAGTGCTAATGATATTGTTATTAAAGGTACATTGATCTGTGGGAATGAATCAGTATATTACATTATATCTAATGTAGATATGGTAATAATGATATTGTTATTATTTGTACATTACGTATGAAACGTAGATATACTACTAATGATATTGTTATTAAATGTACATTGATCAGTGGGAATGAACCTGTATATGAAATTATATCTAATGTAGATATAGTAATAATGATATTGTTATTAAATGTACATTGATCTGTGGGAATGAATCAGTATATTACATTATATCGAAAGTAGATATAGCACTAACGATATGGTTATTAAATGTACATTGATCTGTGGGAATGAATCAGTATATTACATTATATCGAATGTAGATATAGTGCTAATGATATTGTTATTAAAGGTACATTGATCTGTGGGAATGAATCAGTATATTACATTATATCGAAAGTAGATATAGTACTAATGATATGGGTATTAAAGGTATATTGATCTGTGGGAATGAAGCAGTATATTACATTATATCGAATGTAGATATAGTACTAATGATATTGTCATTAAATGTACATTGATCTTTGGGGATCAATCAGTATATTACATTATATTGTTGCGACGGTGAGAAGTTTCCGCTCTTTCGATGCATCGACTGCTTCTTGATGTATCGAAAGAGCCATCGACTGCTCCGTCCGAAGCTGTCAACGAATCACGATGTGAAGCTATTCCAAGTTTCGAGCGGAAACACGTCACCGGATGCTTGAGGTCTCTTAGACAACCGCGCGGCTTTTGATAATCAGAATGTTTCGGGAACCCGACCTGTACGGATCTATTGCTTAAGAACTCCTTTGTAATCGAAATATAGACAGTCTAGTTTGCTTCGTCTCTATTTATTTTACGATGGAAAGTGTTAGCTCCACTCCCCGGCGCAACATTAAAGAGCGGAAACTTCTCACCGTCGCAACATTGCTCCCCTCCTTCAATAAGCGGTCGTCCCGACCGCGACCATCTTCATCCTTGTGACCATCTTCATGTAAAGCCGCTCATCGAGCCAATTCAAGCTATGGTCTCTAACCTCGTGCTGTCAGTCTCTCATGGCTGCTAACCTCTTCTCTAATACCTCTGCCTGAAAGGAGGTAAAAACCAAAGACGTAACATTTACCTAAGTGGCCCCAACAGGCAGCTAACGTCTTGACATTTGTCCTTCGTCCCAGGGGAAAACCACTCAAAAACCCTGAGCAAGACGCCGGTTCAGTGTGCACAGGTCATCTTAGAATGCGCTCAAATTTTCTAATTCTTCTTAGATTTCTTCTTTCTTCGAGGAGGTCCTGACTGTTCTTCGCCCTTCCTCTTGATTCTCAGGGCCTTCACGCCTTCCTCTCAAAGTCTTCTCGGATGAAGAAACCCCCAGTCCGACGGGTCCACTCCACCGGGGGATGCTCCCCAGCCATCAAGCAAAATCTTTCCTCGATGGTCTGGTGGTCTGGAGCATACCACAACTACGCAGTCCGATGACCAGAACCCCGAATACAAAAATTAAAAATAAACGGGACACCGGCTGAGGGGAAGCCCTCCTCCTCCGAGGAGAACAACACTGCCTCCATCGTTTAGACACGCGTAGCCAGCAAGTTTACCGTGGCTGAAAGAAACCTCACCCTGGCTCTGTCCGACGAAGCGCCTTCTTCTTGGACGAAGACGTCAGAAACACCCTCCTCAGTCTTCTAATCTAGATCCTTTCCTTCTTAGGTGATACTTCCCCGTGAATGTTCATAAGGAGCCAAACGATTCACGTGAACCACCTTAGGTTTGGACTTTGGGGAGTGAAATATGCGATAGATTAGTTCATTTAACCGGTTCATTACTTCGTAGGGTCCTTCCCAATCAAACTGGAGTTTGGGACATTTTCCTTTCGTTCTTCGGGGATTGTAAAACCACACCTTGTCCCCAGGAATAAAGGAAATTGGTCTCGCAAAAGAATCATACCAGGATTTTGTCTTTTCCGCACAAATTCGCATACGATGACGAACGAATTTGTGAATCTCTTCAATCTTCTTTCTGGTTTCCTCGATGTAAACAGTTTCTTCTTTATGATCTAAGGCAATAGTTCCTCTGAGCAGATCCAAAGGCAAACGTAACTCACGCCCCATCAGAAGCATTGAAGGACTATTCTGAGTAATTTCATGTCGAGAAGAACGATAGGCCAATAAAAATGTCGGAATCCACTCATCCCAATCTTTTTGATGTTCCGCCACAAATTGGGATAAATACTGCATCAAGGTCCGTATCAACCGTTCTACGAGTCCATCTGACTGAGGGTGCAAGGGAGTTGTTCTCGTTTTCTTTATCCCCAACATCTTCATCAACTCTTTAAAGACAGTTGACTCAAAACTGCGACCCTGATCAGAATGAAGCTCCAACGGTACTCCATGCCGACTTATCACCTCCCTCATCAGGGCCGTGGAAATTGTCGTCGCTTGCTGGTTCGGAAGCGGAACCACCTCTGGCCACTTCGTGAAATAATCCACCACAACCAGCGCGTACTTGTTTCCAGAAGAAGACCTTGGTAAGGGACCAACAACGTCGAGCGCGATCCTCTCGAAAGGTGCCCCTACGTTGTAGACCTTCATGAGTCCTCTTCCCTTCCCCGAAGGACCTTACTTCGCCGTACAACGATGACATCGTCGACACCAATCTTCCACATCTCTTCGGTGATTAAGCCAGAAAAACCGCCGTCGAACCTTGGCCAGGGTCTTACGTATTCCGAAATGTCCTCCAGACGACGCATTGTGGCATTCCTGAAGAACCTCTTCGACTTTACTCTTCGGTACAATCAATAGTCTATCCACTTCATTTCCATCAACGGACTCCCATCTTCGAAACAACAAATCCTGATGAATTTCCAAAGAGTCCCAAAGTGCCCAGAGAAACTTTGCCCCAGAAGAAAGAGCGGAAATCTCCTGCCAATCCGGTTTATGACCTTCCCTCTTTCGTTCTGAGGATGTGATTTCCCTTTTTCTGTTCCTTTTCCTCCAGACGAGTACAAGGCTTGCATTGTGCAGTTTCACAGGGTCTTCTCGAAAGACTGTCTGCATTTCCGTGATTCTTTCCCTCTCGATGCTTAATTTCAAAATCATACTCTTGCAAACGTTCAATCCACCTCGCAGTCTGCCCTTCGGGATTCTTGAAAGAGAGCAGCCATAATAGCCAACAACTCTCTTCTAGTCACACAATTTCGGGCAATTCCGCCACATATGACCCTTTTCCTTGCAATTCCAGCATTCTATCTCCTGTTTTTCAAGTTTCCGTTTTGCCGGTCTTCTCATTTCTCTCCTTCCGGAAACCCTCTCCGAAGAATAAAACGGTTTAGAAAATGTTTCTTTTTTTTTATATCGGATGCATTAGCCATTGACTCGACTGCTTCAATCTCCAGAGCCCTGATAACAGCAGCCCTGAGAGATGTGAAACCCCCGAGCCTCAGCATCCGTTTCATTTCCTCATTAGCCAGTGAGGAAACAAATTGTGAGGCGGCAAGCTTGTCTCTAATTTCTAAAGGGCATTCGCAAAAAGCGGCCTGTGCCAGCCTCTCAATCTCCGTGGCTAGATCGGAAATAGATTCCCCTTTCCGTTGCTTATAATTTTGGAACTTCACATAATTAAGGTTCTCAAAATTTTTCGTTCCATAACGGAACGCAAGGGCCGAAATTAACGCGGGAAAATCAGTCTGTTTTTTTTCAACGGAAAGAGAAGTCAAAATACTCCGCGCCGGTCCCTCGAGTGATGCAACCAAGGCCAAGGCCTTCCTTGGCTCATCCCAACGATTTGCCCCTGCAATCGCCTCAAACTGGAGTTTAAACTCCTCCCAGTTAGTTTTACCTTCAAACTTTGGTGGTTTCAGAACGTAGCCTAAATCGGAAACGTTCCGCGACACACCAGACACTCCCTGTTGAGAGACCGGAGGTGAAGGCTGGGGTATCGCGAGACCAGCAGAAGTGGAAGGATTAACAAGAAGGGCCTCGCGATCCCCATCACGGACTGCCGTGGCCGAAAACTTTTCTAAAAATAGTTGAAAATTGGACGATAAAACCTGATAACTGCTTTCCATCGCTGCCATCCGTTCTTCCAACGCCTTCTGAATCGCTGAAGAAGCCGTTCTTTCCTCTTGCTGTTTCTCTTCTGCGCGAGAGCGCTCCTTTTCCCAACGAGCATTAAAATCGCGCTGCTGCTCCCTAAACTGCATGGAGATGTTCCTTTGCAGGCCCTCGAAAAGTGTCTCCAAAGTTTCGGGAGAAACCTCATCCCCGGCTGAAGACCGGGTTCTAATTGTCCTACCGACTGCGCCAATGTTGCGCCGGGGAGTGGAGCTAATGTAGATATGGTACTAATGATATGGTTATGAAATGGACATTGATCTGTGGGAATGAATCAGTATATTACATTATATCGAATGCAGATATAGTGCTAATGATATTGTTATTAAAGGCACGTTGATCTGTGGGAAGGAATCTGTATACTACATTATATCGAATGTAGATATAGTGCTAATGATATTGTTATTAAAGGTACATTGATCTGTGGGAATGAATCAGTATATTACATTATATCGAATGTAGATATAGTACTATTGATATGGTTATTAAATATATTAATCTGTGGGAATGAATCAGTATATTACATTATATCCAATGTAGATATAGTAATAATGATATTGTTATTTAACGTACATTGATCTGTGGGAATGAATCAGTATATTACATTATATCGAATGTAGATATAGCACTAACGATATGGTTATTAAATGTACATTGATCTGTGGGAATGAATCAGTATATTACATTATATCTAATGTAGATATAGTGCTACTGATATTGTTATGAAAGGTGCATTGATCTGTGGGAATCCATCAGTATATTACATTATATCGAATGTAGGTATGGTACTAATAGTATGGTTATTATATGTACATATCTGTGGGAATGAATCAGTATATTACGTTATATCGAATGTAGATATAGTGCTAATGATATGGTTATTAAAGGTGCATTGGTCTGTGGGAATGAATCAGTATATTTCATTATATCGAATGTAGATATAGTACTAATGATATGGTTATTAAAGGTATATTGATCTGTGGGAATGAATCAGTATATTGCATTATATCGGTTGTAGATATAGTACTAATGATATTGTCATTAAATGTACATTGATCTTTGGGGATCAATCAGTATATTACATTATATCTAATGTAGGTATGGTGATAATAATATTGTTATTAATTGTACATTACGTATGTAATGTAGATATCCTACTAATGATGATGTTATTAAATGTACATTGATCAGTGGGAATGAATCTGTATATCAAATTATGTCTAATGTAGATATAGTAATAATGATATTGTTATTAATTGTACATTACGTATGTAATTTAGATATACTACTAATGATGTTATTATTCAATGTACATTGATCAGTGGTAATGAATCTGTATATGAAATTATATCTAATGTAGATATAGTAATAATAATATTGTTATTAAATGTACATTGATCTGTGGGAATGAATCAGTATATTACGTTATATCGAATGTAGATATAGTGCTAATGATATTGTTATTAAAGGTGCATTGGTCTGTGGGAATGAATCAGTATATTACATTATATCGAACGTAGATATACTACTAATGATATTGCTATTAAATGTACATTGATCTGTGGGAATGAATCTGTATATGACAGTGTACCTAATGTAGATATAGTAATAATGATATTGATATTAAATGTACATTACATATCTAATGTAGATATAGTGCTAATGATATTGTTATTAAAGGCACATTGATCTGTGGGAATGAGTCAGTATATTACATTATATCGAATGTAGATATAGTACTAATGATATGGTTATTAAATGTATATTGATCTGTGGGAATGAATCAGTATATTACATTATATCTAATGTTGATATGGTAATAATAATATTGTTATTAATTGTACATTACGTATGTAATGTAGATATACTACTAATGTAGATGTTATTAAAAGTACATTGAGCAGTGGGAATGAATCTGTATATGAAATTATATCTAATGCAGATATAGTGCTAATGATATTGTTATTAAAGGTGCATTGATCTGTGGCAAGGAATCGGCATATTACATTATATCTAATGTAGATATGGTAATAATGATATTGTTACTAAATGTACATTGCATATATCATGTAGATATAGTACTAGTGATATTATTATTAAATGTATATTGATCTGTGGGAATGAATCAGTATATTACATTATATCTAATGTAGATATGCTAATAATGATATTGTTATTAAATGTACATTACATATATAATGTAGATATAGTACTAGTGATATTATCATTGAATGTATATTGATCTGTAGGAATGAATCAGTATATTACATTATATCGAATGTAGATATAGTTGTTACGTCCGAAAATTTTGCAAATTTGTCCGCCTCACGTTCCCTTATCAAGCCTTCGGGTTATAGGAGTCTCCTCATGTAAGGGACGTGGGGAGGGCAAATTACTACTGCACCTTTCTTTAATTTCTCCTTGACTCTGTGCTTTCCCATCAAGCCTTCGGGTTGTAAGAGCCTTCTTCATGTGGGAAATGCGCAGGGAAAAGTTTGAGCTTATAATTATTCTACTTTTGCCTTTCCTATTCTTTCATTCTTCTCATACTTCTCAATTCTCTTCTTAGTCGAAACCCCTCCTTGAAACTATCGTCGTGCTCAACTGCGTAGTAACAGAAACGTGTGATAGAAAAAGTCGGCTTCGACCGAGGAGAAGTATCATAAACACCGTTCGCGGCGCGGTTAGCCAGTGCTTCGCATTATAGGGGTCTCCTCGGGCTAACTGCGCAAAAACGCAAAGATTACGTTATTACCGAGATTAACATCGATACTCTCCTCTTTTTCACGCGTGGGCGCCATTGGGCCCCTAACCCGATCGCGTGTATGAATTGATTGCTGGAATGAGAACGCAAAGCAATGTAGCTCGTTGAATATTTGTATGAATGCGAGAGCGAGGAATGAGAACGCTTGCAGGCAAACGTTAGCATGCGTTCGAGGACTGTTTAGAGGCAAGGGGTCGTGCGAGGCAATAAAGGTCTTTGTATCGAATTCCGAGAATTTGCCTGAAACCGAAAACCTAACGGCAATTTTCGAATGGCGAGAACGTTCTCGAAGCAACTACGTCGCAACTGAAATAACGAATATTCGATCAATAATGGAAACCTGTCGTTATTGGAAAATAGCAATCGAACACCGAATGCCTTATATCGAGCGTACCGGCGCAATCCATATTGTTGATCGAATTCTCTGCGAACAAATGATTGTGAACAAGCCGATTGTTAATTAAGAAACCACGCGATCATCGGTTTCATTATCCGTGCGCAATGGTACTACGAATGATTCAATTACTTGCAAATTCATTGTTCAATAATTTTGATTCAATTTACTAGTCGATAATCGCTTCAATTACTATCTAATATTCAAATTATCAAAACATGGAACAATCCAGAAATTCTACGGCGTAGAAACACCGAAAAGCCGTTAGACAGAGAGGGAACACCAAGAAAGAGAGAAAACATGATCGAGAGGAATTTAGCTGGCACGCGCGCTTAACCAATAGCGACGGACGCGACGCTGTCGTCCCGCGCTATGATTTGCCGAAATGTCCCCACGCAGGACATCGTCCTCGCGACGGGCCCTTCCGGCTAGGATCGCGATCGATTCTGATCTTCGTCGAACAATCGAGTAAGTCGGGACGGGAGCCCGTGCGTCTAGAGATAGAGTTGTCGTTCGTACTTCGTTGTTATTTACCTGCGCGGCAAGACCTACGGATTAGGCAGAGTGTCGTGAGAGTGAAATTCCGGATACGCGGCAAGAACTCAGAGACGCGCACGTAAAGCCATTTCACACTATTAAACCTCTATCTTTTCTCTTTCTTTTAATCCGTTGTTCGCGTAATTTTCGTATTAAATTCACTCGCGTTTATTATTATATTATTCCGAAGAGCGTAATCGTCTTGTGTTCGTCTAATTAATTTTGCAACAAACGACAAACGGGCGCGCGACAAGTGAAGTGCCGCCACAGATCTCTCAACCTTTCTTGGTGTTCCAGATTAACCAGCGATTATTCAGCGATAACATAGCGATCTCAGAGCGATTTTTCATCTTGTATTGCATTCTACAGTTTCACGGTAAGCCTGTTCTGTACTAATTTGTCGAGCACGGCATTAATATTCAATTTAGACACGGCAAAACGGGCGATCTATTAAGCCTACGGGTTATAAGAGTCTCTTCATTTTAGATCGTCTCGTTTCTACAGTCAGGTACCGATTATATTATTTTTCGCTATTTTAATATTCCGTATTTTTCAATCATCGCGAACGTGTGTGGGTGACGATTGTTTCGACTGCGAGATATTTTATCAGGGACGATCTGTAAGGCCCTTTCTGGGGTTATAAGAGTCTCTTCATTCAGGTCGTTTCCTTGCGGATAGAAACCGCCTAAAATTTGATTTTTCATTATATCAGGTCGAGGCAGTCGTCCTACGTTAACCATATATTTCTCACATCTCAAATACGTGTAATAATTACAATAGAAGCTCTCATTGTAAACCAAAAGTTAGACATTTTTCCGATTTTCATTTATATTATTAACGTACAATAGGATAAGCATCTTTACCCTTGTTCAAACGGTATTGTTATCAATTGAATTTACTTAACAGTGATTAACAGAAATCTAATAGAATCATTTTAGTATTCAAACAATTAGTCATTTCAAAATTCAGTTCTGTTAGCTTCGATAGTTATATTTGAATTAAATTATTTTATTTTTGCACACTAAATTCCATTCACATTTCTTTCAAGTTCCATTTTGTATCATCTCCTTTATCATATTACATTTTAAATCCACGCATACCAACACAAGGTTTCAAGGAGGGACCCGTATGGGACCCAGAGCGCTGACGAACCCAACGGAAATAAATATTATGTAAATTTTCCGTCTTTTAATTTCGTTCTGACCGTAGAGGACGATTCTGCGTCATACGCGGTCAGAACTGGTGGCAGCGATACCTTTCTCATCGCCCAAAGATAAGAATTAAATATATTTTCGTGTATATATTTCTTTTACGTTGCGCGCGCACGCAACGCGCAACGTAACATAGTACTAATGATATGGTTATTAAAGGTATATTGATCTTTGGGTAATAATCAGGATATTACATTATATCTAATGTAGATATGGTAATAATGATATTGTTATTAATTGTACATTACGTATGTAACGTAGATATACTACTAATGATATTGTTATTAAATGTACATTGATCAGTGGGAATGAATCTGTATATGAAATTATATCTAATGTAGATATAGTAATAATGATGTTGTTATTAAATGTACATTGATCTGTGGGAATGGATCAGTATATTACATTATATCGAATGTAGATATAGTACTAATGATATGGTTATTAAATGTACATTGATCTGTGGGAATCCATCAGTATATTACATTATATCGAATGTAGATATGGTACTAATGATATGGTTATTATGTGTACATTGATCTGTGGGAATGGATCAGTATATTACATTATATCGAATGTCGATATAGTGCTAATGATATTGTTATTAAAGGTACATTGATCTTTGGGTAATAATCAGGATATTACATTATATATAATGTAGATAGGGTAATAATGACATTGGTATTAAATGTAGGTACATTGATCTGCTGAAATGGATCTGTATATGACGTTATATCTAATGTAGATATAGTAATAATGATATTGTTATTAAATGTACATTGAACTGTGGCAATCCATCAGTGTATTACATTATATCGAATGTAGATATGGTACCTATGGTATGGTTATTATATTTACGTATCTGTGGGGATGTATCACTAGATGACATTATATCTAATGTACATATGGTAATAATGATATTGTTATTAATTGTACATTACATATCTAATGTAGATGTAGTACTAATGATGTGTTTATTGAATGTACATTGATCTGTGCGAATGAATCAGTATATTACATTATATCTAATGTAGATGTGGTAATAATGATATTGTTATTAAATGTACATTGATCTGTGAGAAGTAATCAGTATATTACATTATATCGAATGTAGATATAGTACTAATGATACTGTTAGTAAATGTACATTGATTTGTGGTAATGGATCAGTATATTAAATTATATCGAATGTAGATACAGTACTAACGTTATGGTTATTAAATGTACATTGATCTGTGGGAATGAATCAGTATATTACATTATATCAAATGTTGATATGGCAATAACGATATTGTTATTAAATGTACATTGATCTGTGGTAATGAATCAGTATATTACATCATATCGAATGTAGATATGATAATAATAATATCGTTATTAATTGCACATTACATATGTAATGTAGATATAGTAGTAATGATATTGTTATTAAATGTACATTGACCTGTGGGGAAGAATCTGTATATGACATTGTATCTAATGTAGATATAGTAACAATGATATTGTTAGTAAATGTACATTGATTTGTACGAATGAATCAGTATATTACATTATATCACATGTAGATATGGTATTAATGATATGGTTATTAAATGTACATTGACCTGTGGGTAGCAATCAGTATATTACATTATATCTATTGTAGATATGGTAATAATGGTATTGTTATTAAATGTACACTACATATCTAATGTAGATACAGTACTAATGATATTGTTATTAAATGTACATTGATCTGTGGGGAGCAATAAGTATATTACATTATATCTAGTGTAGATATGGTAATAATGACATTGGTACTAAATGTAGGTACATTGATCTGCCGGAATGTATCACTATATGACATTATATCTAATGTAGATGTGGTAACAATGATATTGTTATTAAATGTACATTGATCTGTGGGAATGAATCAATATGTTACCTTATATCGAATGTAGATGTAGTACCAATGATATTGTTATTAAATGTACAGTGATCTGTTGGAATGTATCTGTATATGGCATTATATCTAAGGTAGATATAGTACTGATGATATTGTGATTAAAGGAACATTGAACTGTGGGAATGAATCAGTATATTACATTATCCCTAACGTAGGTATAGTAATAATGATATTGTTATTAAATGTACATTGATCTGTGGGAAGGAATCAGTATATTACATTATATCTAATGTAGATATGGTAATAATGGTATTGTCATTAAATGTACACTACATATCTAATGTAGATACTGTACTAATGGTATTGTTATTAAATGTAAATTGATCTGTGGGAAGGAATAAATATATTACATTATATCTAGTGTAGATATGGTAATAATGACATTGTTATTAAATGTACATTGATCTGTTGGAAGGAATCAGTATAGTACATTATATCGAATGTAGATATACTACCAATGATATTGTTATTAAATGTACAGTGATCTGTGGGAATGTATCCGTATATTACATTATATCCAATGTGGATATGTTAATAATGATGTGGTTATTAAATGTACACTGATCTGTTGGAAGGAATCAGTATATTACATTATATCTAGTGTAGATATGGTAATAATGACATTGGTCGTAAATGTAGGTACATTGATCTGTGGGAATGAATCAATATATTACATTACATAGAATGTAGATATAGTACCAATGATAATGTTATTGAATGAACATTGATCTGTGGGAAGTAATCAGTATATAACATTATATCTAGTGTACATATGGTAATAATGACATTGGTACTAAATGTAGGTACATTAATCTGTTGGAATGTATCACTATAGGACATTATATCTAATGTAGATATGGAAATAATGATATTGTTATTAAATGTACATTACATATCTAGTGTGGATATAGTACTAATGATATTGTTATTAAATGTACATTGATCTGTGGCAATGAATCAGTATATTACGTTATATCAAATGTAGATATAGTACTAATGATATTTTGATTAAATGTACATTGATGTGTGGGAAGGAATCAGTATATTGTATTATATCTAATGCAGATATGGTAATAATGATATTTTTATTAAATGTACATTGCATATCTAATGTAGATATAGTACTAATGATATTGTTATTAAATGTACATTGATCTTTGGGAATGAGTCAGTATATTACGTTATATCAAATGTACATATAGAACTAATGATATTGTTATTATATGTACATTGATCTGTGGGATCGAATCAGCATATTACATTATATCTAATGTAGATGTGGTAATAATGATATTGTTATTAAATGTACATTACATATCTAATGTAGATATAGTACTAATGATATTGTTATTAAATGCACATTGATCTGTGGGAAGGAATCAGTATATTACATTGTATCGAATG
Organism: Osmia lignaria lignaria; assembly: GCF_051020975.1. Classification (NCBI taxonomy): domain Eukaryota; kingdom Metazoa; phylum Arthropoda; class Insecta; order Hymenoptera; family Megachilidae; genus Osmia; species Osmia lignaria. The sequence goes on along the minus strand of NC_135038.1, from coordinate 72,103 downwards.
TAGATATAGTACTAATCATATTGTTATTAAACGAACATTGATCTGGGTGAAGGAATCAGTATATTACACTATGTCAAACGCGGATATAGTAATAATGGCATTGTTTGTACATGTATATTACATATCTAATGTAGATATGCTGCTAATGATATTGTTTTTAAACGTAGATTGATCTGTGAGAAGTAACCAGTATATGACATTATATCTAATGTAGATATGGTAATAATGATATTGTTATTAAATGTACATTGATCTGTGGAACTTAATCAGTATATTACGTTATATCTAATGTACATATAGTCCTAATGATATTGTTATTATGTGTACATTGATCTGTGGGAACGAATCAGTATATTACATTATATCTAACGTAAATATGGTAATAATGGCATTGTTATTAAATGTACATTACATATCTAATGTAGATATAGTACTAATGATATTGTTTTTAAATGTACATTGATCTGTGGGAATGAATCAGTATATTACATTATATCGAATGTAGATATGGTAATAATGATATTGTTATTAAGTCTACATTGATCTGTGGGTAGTAATCAGTATATTACATTATATGTAATGTAGATATGGTAATAATGATATTGTTATTAAACGTACACTACATGTCTAATGTAGATACAGTACTAATGATGTTATTAAATGTACATTGATCTGTGAGAACGAATAAGTATATTACATTATATCGAATGCAGATATAGTACTAATGGTATTGTTATTAGATGTACATTGATCTGTGAGAAGGAATCAGTATATTACATTATATCTAATGTAGATATGGTAATAATGATATTGTTATTAAGTCTACATTAAATATCTAATGTAGATATAGTGCTAATGATATTGTTATTAAATGTACATTACATATCTGCAGATTTACCTCAAGGAAAGGGGACTCACGGACATACTTCGAGATATTACTTCTTCTGCATAGCGAAGCTGGAAGTGGCATTTGCACCTCGGAATAGTGCAGAGTTATAACAAAGAAAGGGGCCACGGTGTTTCTGTATCCTTATTATGTTGGTGCAGCTTCGGAACTTTTAAATATCTCGATATATCTGAGAAACTACGCATCTGATCAAAAAATTTCGAAGAACATAAGTAGTAGGAAACTTAATTTCCTACAAAAAAGGTTTCTCAACATTTTGCCATAGCTCGCATGGTTTCCGAGATATTTGCAGATTCATCTCAGGGAAAAGGGTCCCACGGACATATTCCGAGATATTTCTTCTTCTGCACAGCTCAGCTGGAAGTGGCATTTGCAGTGCAGAATAGTGCAGAGTTATCTCAAAGAAAGGGGCCACGGTGTTTCTGTATCTTTATTATGTAGTTGCGGCTTCGGAACTTTTAAATATCTCGATATATCTCGACAAGTACGCATCTGATCAAAAAATATGGTAGAACATAAATAGTAGGAAACTCAATTTCCTACAAAAAAGGTCTCTTAACATTTTGTCATAGCTCGCATCGTTTCCGAGATATTTGCAGATTTAGCTCAAGGAACGGGGCCTGACGGAAATATTTCGAGATATTTCTTCTCCTTGTTGTTCTTCTCCTGCACAGCTAAGCTGGAAGCGGCATTTGCAGCTCGGAATAGTGCACAGTTATCTCAAAGAAAGGGGCCACGCTGTTTCTGTATCTTTATTATGTTGGTGCTGCTTCGGAACTTATAAATATCTCGATATATATCGAAAACTACGCATCTGATCAAAAAATATCATAGAAGATAAATAGTAGGAAACTTAATTTCCTACAAAAAAACTATTTATGATCTATGAAATTTCTTGATCAGATGCGTAGTTTTCGATATATATCGAGATATTTATAAGTTCCGAAGCAGCACCAACATAATAAAGATACAGAAACAGCGTGGCCCCTTTCTTTGAGATAACTGTGCACTATTCCGAGCTGCAAAAGCCACTTCCAGCTTAGCTGTGCAGAAGAAGAACAACAAGAAGAAGAAATATCTCGAAATATGTCCGTGAGACCTCTTTCCATGAGCTAAATCTGCAAATATCTCGGAAACGATGCGAGCTATGGCAAAATGTTAAGAGATCTTTTTTGTAGGAAATTAAGTTTCCTACTATTTATGCTCTGTGATATTTTTTGATCAGATGCGTAGTTTTCGAGATATATCGAGGTATTTAAAAGTTCCGAAGCCGCACCAGCATAATAAAGACACAGAAACAACGTGGCCCCTTTCTCTGGGATAACTCTACACTATTTCGAACTGCACATGCCAGTTCCAGCTTAGCTGTGCAGAAGAAGAACAACAAGGAGAAGAAATATCTCGGAATATGTCCGTGAGGCCCCTTGCCTTGAGCTAAATCTGCAAATATCTCTGAAACGATGCGAGCTGTGGCAAAATGTTACGAGACCTTTGTTATAGAGAATGAAGTTTCCTACTATTTATGTTCTATGATATTTTTTGATCAGATGCGTAGTTTTCGAGGTATATCGAGATATTTAACAGTTCCGAAGCCGCCCCAACATAATCAAGATACAGACACACCGTGGCCCCTTTCTTTGAGATAACTCTGCACTATGCCGAGCTGCAAATGCCACTTCCAGCTTAGCTGTGCAGAAGAAGAACAACAAGAAGAAGAAATATCTCGGAATATGTCCGTCAGGCCCCTTCCCCTGAGTTACATCTGCAAATATCTCGGAAACGATGCGAGCTATGGCAAAATGTTAACAGACCTTTTTTGTAGGAAATAAGTTGCCTACTATTCATGTTCTATGATATTTTTTGATCAGATGCGTAGTTCTCGAGATATATCGAGATATTTAAAAGTTCCGAAGCCGCACCAACATAATAAAGATGCAGACACACCGTGGCCCCTTTCTTTTGGATAACTCTGCACTCTTCCGAGCTGAAAATGCCACTTCCAGCTTAGCTGTGCAGAAGAACAAGAAGAAGAAGAAATATCTCGGAATATGTCCGTGAGTCCCCTTTCCTTGAGCTAAATCTGCAAATATCTCAGACTAGATAATGCAACAGACAAACAACAAACCACAACAGTAAACACAGAATACATGACGCCATCAAACCTGGCAGAACATCTAGAAACAGATAACGAATATGTAGAACAAATAATAAACAATATAAATACAGTACTCGATAAAAGCGAAGAAATGTGCGAGATAGATTTATATGATTATACAGAATTTCTAACCAAAGTAGACGAAAATACAAACATCAAATTCAAAAACGAAACCGACCTTTTAGAAAACAAATATAACTATGCCTCATACGACGTAGAAGATATACTGGAAGGATCCCTAAAAACAGAAAACCTACCAGAAATAAACGAAAACGAAATATTAGAAGTAGAAACAATCAGTCTTACGGAAAATAAGGAAAACAGTATTGTGACGGAAAGCAGAGAAACGGAAAACCGACGGGATAAACTATTAGAAAAAATTCGACTAGGAAACCTATCTGAGGACAAGAAAGCCATAATGAGGGAACTGATCGATAAAAATAATGACATATTTTGGTTAGAAGGAGATAAAATAGAGTCCTACAATACGGAACAACACGAAATTAACCTAACGGACGAGAAACCCGTATATGTAAAACAATTTCCCTTGCCACATAAATTAAAAGAAACTGCAGTACGAGAAACGGAGAAATTAATCGCAAACGGTTTTGTCAGACACTCAAAAAGCGCTTTTAACGCTCCAACTTGGGTAGTCAAGAAGAAGGAAACAGCTGAAGGGAAGAAAAGATGGAGACTAGTGATAGACTATAGGAAATTAAACGAAAAAACGATTCCAGATCCATATTTACTCCCAAATATAACCGAAATTTTTGATCAATTAGGACAAGCAAAAGTATATCATGTAATAGATCTAAAATCAGGCTTCCATCAAATCAAAATGAACCCAAGGGATATACACAAAACAACTTTCAGCATACATCCACTAGGACGATTTGAATTCAACGTCCTACCTTTCGGATTAAGAAATTCGCCACGCACCTTCCAAAGAGTAATAAATACAGCTTTAGGAGACTCAATTGGAAAAATCTGCTTTGTCTTTATTGACGATATTATAGTATTTGGAGAAAACCTAGAGGAACTCAATATGAGATTCAACACAGTCGCTCAGAAATTAAGAGAAGTAAAATTAAAACTTGAACCCGAAAAATGCGAATTTCTTAAATCAGAAGTATGCTTCCTAGGTCATATAATAAGTGGGGAAGGGATAAAACCCGACCCAGCAAAAACAGAAGCTGTCCAAAAATTTCCTACTCCTAAGAACGTCAAGAACATAAGAGAATTCTTAGGACTCGCAGGATACTATAGACGATTCATAAATAATTTTGCAAAAATTGCAAAACCTTTAACGAGGTTACTGCAAAAAGACACTAAATTTTCCTGGAACACGGAACAGCAAGACGCTTTCGTAAAACTCAAGGAAATATTATGCAGCGCACCCATTCTACAGTATCCACAATTCGAAAAACCATACGTTATTACGACAGACGCATCTAAATACGCTCTGGGTGCAGTATTATCACAAGGAGAAATCGGGAAAGATAAACCAATTGCATACGCATCACGAGTATTGCAAGAAGCCGAAATTAAATACGACACCTACGAAAAAGAAGCTCTAGCAATAATGTTCGCGATAAAAACATGCCGAAACTACATTTACGGGAATAAATTTACAATAGTTACAGATCATAAACCATTACTTTGGCTAAAAACAGCTGACAATAATACTAGAGTACAAAAATGGAGATTAAAATTATCAGATTATGAATACAATATAGTATATAAACCGGGTAAGCAAAACGTGAACGCCGACGCATTATCGAGAAATCCGGTGGACAACGTACACATTTCCGTTACAACAAGAGCGCAAGGAAAGAAAGAAATCAGCGAAAAATCGACACCCGTAAAAATTCCAAGTCAAGATAAAGTAGAAGCCCCAAACGACAATCATACCAAAATCAAAAGAGGAAGGAGTAGACCAAGGAAAAAGATCCAGGAACCGTTAGACCAAGAGGCAACTTCGAATAGCAACAATAAGGGAAGAACGACTAAGCACAAAAAACAGGAAAATAAAGGAAAAAAAGACAATATAGAAGAACAGGAACAAAAAAATCTAATTTACTCAAAAAACTCGATTCAATTTAGAAACGATAACATCGTACAAATAATTACTCAACAAGGCATACCTCTAGACAAAAACACCAACGCGCTAATGGAAATCAAGAACATAAAAATAAACCCCAATTTGTCCGAAAACGAAGTTGAATTAATAGAAGTAAATAATAAAAAACTCTTTATCTTATGCTTAAACGTAGCAGCATCATCGGAGATAATAAAACAAAATTTGATAAAATTATTTAATACATTAAAAGATTTACTTATACGGAAAAATATAAAAATCTTCAGCATTTCAAAAGACATTAAAATACTAAATATAAACTGGCACGAAATAGAGGAAATATTAAAAAACACCTTCAATAAAACAAACATTAAAATAATAATATGCTTAAACAGTATCGAATACGTAGAACCTGAAAACAGAGATAAAATATTTGACCAACTCCACTCTACAAAACTAGGAGGTCATTCAGGCGTAAATAGAACATATAATAGAATAAAAGACAAATTCTTTTGGGAAAATCTAAAACAAGATATTCAAAACAGAATAAAAAAGTGCGAGGAATGCCAAAGAAATAAATTAAAAAGAGTTAAAACTAGACAACCGATGGTTATAACAGATACACCAGTAAAAACTTTCGATAAAATCGCGATGGACATAGTCGGCCCACTCAACGTTACAAAAAATAATAATAAATACATCTTAACCATACAAGACCAATTATCGAAATTTTTAGTAGCAGTATCTTTAAAAGATCAGACAGCAGAATCAGTCGCAGATGCTTTTGTAAAAAAATTTATATGCACTTTTGGCTCACCTAAAATAGTACTTACAGATAGAGGAACAAATTTCACTAGCAAAATTATGAAACAAGTTGCAAAAAGATTTAAATTCTCAAAAATCGAAACAATATCTTTTTCACCTCGATCAAACGGATCATTAGAAAGGGCACACCATCCACTTTGCGAATATTTAAAAAAATTTTCAACAAAAAAATGTGAATGGGATGAACTTCTAGAGCTAGCACAATTCAACTACAACACAAGCATCCATTCCAGTCACAAATTCACACCGCATGAACTGGTTTTCGCTTATCCAGCTAGGCTACCTTCGATTGAACCTCTAAAGAGATCAGAACAACTACCTACACATAACGATTATTTGGAAAACCTGATAAAAAACATGAGAGATATAGCTAGTATGGCACGCGAAAATCTAATAGACTCAAAAATGAAATCAAAAGAATACTACGATAGATTCATTAAATCGGTAGAATTTAAAACCGGAGACAAAGTATGGTTACTCAAGGAACCCAAACCGGGAAAATTAGAAAAAGATTGGTACTTAGGGCCATACGAAATACTAAAAATAGGGGATAACAATAACATAACAATCAATTACAAAGGAAAGCCAAAAACAGTTCACGCGAACAAACTAAGCATTTAACAGCACAGGAAATAACATAAGCCTTCTTTCTAGGAAAGAGCCGACAATGAAGTTAATTCTATTAATTTATATCAGCACATTCAAAATTAGCCAAGCAATAATCGGATTCGATTGCGGCGCAACCAACCCGATCGTATCGACATATTCTTTACTGGACACCGGGGAATGCGACTTCCACCATGCAGACGTCAGCATAACTAATACCACAATACGGCTACTACAATTAGCGGAATACAGAACGGTCCCAATCATACAATGTAAAATAGAGATCCAACGCACAATCTTTCGATGCGGAATGTTCAGCCACTTAGTACCAGTAGAAAACGCGATACAAGAATACCTTCTAGACATAAGCCATGAAAACTGTAAATCCATACATAATACCGGAATATTTAGATACGACATCTTTCATACAATCGCGAATTTAAAAGTAAACTCCACAAAATCCGTAGGAATAAGTCTCGCGGGAAACGCAATAGAAAGCTCATGTACAGGAGCGTCCTATTCCGATAGCTACGGAACATGGAATAAAGTATATGTACAGGGCCTTATAAAGATTACGCTAATAGAATACACCGCGCAAGTTAGTCTTAATAACGATAAATTACGCTTAGCATCGGGAACAGTTTGTAAATTTTCGGATGAACATTGTATCGACATGGAAGGAGGACATACCTTCTGGTCAGCGTTACCGAAAGAAGACTGTTTTAAAACTAAATACGATGTATTATACCGAGGTCTGGTAACAAAACTAACATCTAACAATCGCGAAACATTATACACAATAGGAACAACCGACATCTCATTCGCGCTAGCAGCGAAAGGAGATATCAAAACTTGCAACAGAATACTAACGAAAACCGAACACCCAAAATTAATTATATACGAAAGAACACGAAACAATATACTATTCGATAACGACGTACAACCGTCAAAAGAAATATTAAACCTAGACATTCTTACATACACTAACTCAAAATTCGTATACGTAGAAAAACACTTCAGGGCTCAAATACAAAATTTATACTTAGACATTCTAAACGAAAGATGCAAACTAGAAAAAAGAACAATCTATAATTCCCTATCCATAGCCTCTATTTCACCAGACGAATTTGCGTATAATCTAATGGAAAAACCGGGATACATTGCTAGGATCGCAGGGGAGGTGGTACACATCATAAAATGCACGCCAAAAGAAGTGCAATTACTTCACACGGACAAATGCTACACACAGTTACCAGTAACCTCCGGGAACCAAACACGATTTCTAACACCCAAAACACACATACTAATGAAATCAGGGACCCAGATAGAATGTAACACAATTATTCCACAATATTACAAACTAAACAACAATTGGATAGCACTAACACCAACACCAAGACAAGCGCAAAACCCAGGAATTCTAAAACCTAATACAAATATTTCCTGGGAATACAAAGAAATAAATTCATTCGCATCAAGCGGAATTTATTCACAAGAAGACCTCCAAGAACTCCAACAGCACATTATGTTCCCCCTAGAAAAATCAGCCTTGCTGAACACAATAGCGAGGGGCATGCTAGGAGAAGAAAGCGTACAAGGAGGATTAATCAATAATCTTTTTACAGAGAACACGCTATCTCATATCGCAAAAAATACGTGGAATAAATTCGTGGAAAAATTCATCAAATTTGGTTCAATTAGTTCGGCAGTAATAATGATTCTCATAATCATTCATATCTGCAAGCTAATAATTGACACCATTATAAGGGGATATACGCTACATACACTATATGGATGGTCCATACAGTTACTGGGAGCCATCTTCAGCTCAATCACATATTTACTGGTGACGTTAAAGAACAACAAAAACACAAAAAAACTTCCAAGGGAAAGACATCTAACTAGAAACGAGGACATCGAATTAAAGGAAATAAAAATAGAACAACCAAACACTTTGAAATGGAGAACGCTACCACCCGTCCCACTACAACCACCTACAGTTAAACCACCGGTACCACAACCAATAAAGCAAAAGCAGATACAAGTCTTTACACTAGAAGAACTAAACTAAAATCTCGGAATTCAGGAAAGAAGACAGGAACACGTATAAATGAACACAAACAAGGTCAAAATAAAAAGAAAAGAAGGTTTATTCAAGGAAACAATAAAAACATATATATAGTCGTAGCAATATTAAAAAGACAAAAAGAGATATATATATAATAATAAAACATAATAATAAAACATGATAAGATAATAAAACATAATAATAAAACATGATAAGATAATAAAACATAATAAGATAATAAAACATAATAATAAAACATAACAAAGAGAATATATAAACTTAAGGCTGAATTTGGGATGTACAAGTATTAGGTTCCCCTCTTTTTCCGGGCAGAGCAGCGCCGCCGGCCTCTCTTCGAAAAGGGGGGCAATTTCGAGGACGCGGTCCTCATCCCAGTCCAAAAGGTCGTTGAGATAGCCGCGATAATCCCTCCTCAACCGCTGCACGGCCAGACGATATTTAACATTTATATGGCCACGGTACAGGGTATATACCCCGTTCGCGCGCTGCAATGGAATACACCACAATTAAAAAAGAAAAAAAAAAGGGGGGGGGGAAGACCACCACGTACCCAAGAGCGGACCACATCCCGGATTGGAGGAAACAAATCCATAATATACTCGCTAACTGGACGAAGTGCAAGAAAGAGAATTACAAAGTGACGACCCTACTCACCAAACAAGACTATTGTTGCGTGTCCGTCGCGGAAAATAGGGATATTCGGGGATTTAGGTGCAGGTGTGACAGTCCGTGGAGCGCAGAGGCGCTCCGCTCTCAAGGCGCGGATATACAAAATAGTAAACTGTTATTATTGTTTTGAGTACTTTAATATTTTGAATTCAATTTAAAACAGAACTTTGACTTTGTGTTAACAAGGCTTAGAACTTTCTGTGCGAAAACGACTTGTCCGTAACGAGTGACAAAATCATTTTGACAATTCTGCGCTTGGCGGAGGAGATCTTCGCGCGTTGTCGGTCGATGCCCCTTCCTTGGTGGATCCTGGATCCTCCCTCAGGATCATCCCTCGTCCAATGGTGGAGGAGTCCACCCCGTCTCGTGTGGGCCCCTTCTCCTGGCTGTGGTCCACCCTCAAGCGCGTGGAAGTGGAGGCGCTCCGCCAAGACGCTAGAACGTTGCAGCGCACATGTGCTAAGAGAAAGTGTGGGACCCAGAGAAATTAGGAAACGACAAGACCTTGTACTTGCCAAAGCAACTCTTGAGGAAATTTACGACCCTCTTAGAGTGCATGAAAAGACAGGATATCGAAAAAGACTTCGTAACCCTTAAGGACCGTTCGTGACTTGGTCGAAAACAACGAATTAGCTATGGTCTATCATAAATTAGTTTTTAGGAATTTTCCAAGTGAAATTATTCCATTCTCTGGACTTCCGGCCTTCTCTCAGCTCTATCACCCACGTCGAGGGGTTTACAATTTACTCTTTGTTTATTTATATAAGGGTATGCATAGACGATGTTCGAATTTCGCTCTTAATTTATGACCATCGATACAAAGGTCCTCGAAGAACATTCAAGACATATCGATACAATAGACTATCGATAAATATTTCCATGGCAGTGTCGCCACACCACTCTAAACATATTCACGTGATAACGTTTCACGTTACACTATATACCAAACACCCCACCAAGCGTACGGGGTTACGAAGAACCACAAGGCGCAGAGCACCTGACAATACCCAGAACCAGCGCATTCGAGACATCCGCTGTCTCAGCGCATACCTCCCGCAATAGACGACCTAACAAACATCAGCTCCATTCTAAAAGATCCAAATTCTAAAATTTAATAACAAAAGAAGCCCAGAAGTGTCGGTCTACGACATTATTCAGCACACGCACCATGACTCTGTTGAGCGCCCCTATCGCCAATCTCAGCGGGGAGGGAAGTAAATGGCCACCCGAAAACCATTTACTCTTTGTAACACACCGAACCGCAAAGTACAAGGTACCCAGCACAACGAATTTATGTCAATTAACAAATATTGTAGCTACACATACCTCAAAATTGTAAAATGCACCTAACGCATGGAAACACAAACTACGAATTCGGATGACACAATGGCTTAAGTGAAATAATATTTTTTTTCCTTTTCTTCTCTCTTTTCTCTTCCAAATTTACTTGTTGATATCGTACCGATATGCAACAATCTAGGCGGCCAGGTGTCACGTCCTGTGACGCATTCTTGGAACCCTCATTTCGCTATCCACATTCTTTAAACTCTTATTTCATTATTCGAATTCATAGTTCCGAAAAGTCTGAGTGAGCAGCTCGTTCGGGCCAACGTATCGCAAGAACGCTGACAAGCCGAACGAGGTGGTTCACTCGAACTGACAACCAAACGATTGACCTCGCTCATCAATATATAATAACGCGACCAAGCCCGCTCGCCCCCAAATCCAATATCGCGCAGAACCAGTACAGAACCAGTGTAGACAGAACAGTATAATTTTTGCAACCCCAGAATTTGTAGTGATCAGATCACCTAAGCGATCCGCGAAGTCTGTTCGGAATCGGCCAGTTCGTCTAGCGAAATCCGAGATACCAATTCTAAGACGCGCACCTAAATCCGCGAAGTACGACTCTGCTACGGAACTCAGGGATCCGACAGAGCAAAACTCATTCGTAAAGCGCGCGCAAGTTAAAGATTGTACTCGAACCAAATAAACACTTGTTGTGATCGGAAGTGCGTGAACCTCAATTAGACCATCTACCCTACCGACTCCACTAACCAAGACGACTCATCTCTACAGGTATCCGCGCCCAGCGAAAGGTAAGTAAGAACCTCTACCTAATCAGCAGCTTAGAGATAATTATACAAGTGCGCAGAGGACTCGGTGAGAGAGAGGACACTGCGACTTCACAGGGGCCTCACGGACATAGTCCGAGAAATTTCTTCCTCTTGTTGTTCTTCTTCTGCACAGCTAAGCTGGAAGTGGCATTTGCAGCTCGGAATAGTGCAGAGTTATCTCAAAGAAAGGGGCCACGGTGTTTCTGAATCTTTATCATGTTGGTGCGGCTTCGGAACTTTTAAATATCTCGATATATGTCGAAAACTACGCATCTGATCAAAAAATAGCATAGAACATAAATAGTAGGAAACTTTATTTCCTACAAAAAAGGATTCTTAACATTTTGCCATAGCTCACATCGTTTCCGAGATATTTGCCGGTTTAGCTCAAGGAAAGGGGCCTTACGGACATATTCCGAGATATTTCTTCTTCTTGTTGTTCTTCTGCACAGCTAAGCTGGAAGTGGCATTTTCAGCTCGGAATAGTGCAGAGTTATCCAAAAGAAAGGGGCCACGTTGTGTCTGCATCTTTATTATGTTGGTGCGGCTTCGGAACTTTTAAATATCTCGATATATCTCGAAAACTACGCATCTGATCAAAAAATTTCATTGAACATGAATCGTAGGAAACTTAATTTCCTACAAAAAAGGTCTCTGA